>NC_034409.1:138051631-138247353 GCF_002078875.1 Numida meleagris | reverse complement strand
GGGAAGGGAAGGGAAGGGAAGGGAAGGGAAGGGAAGGGAAGGGAAGGGAAGGGAAGGGATCAAGGCAGGATGAAGATAAAATGGAATAAATAGAAAGGTTACATAGAGAGGATGATAATAGGAAAGGGAAATGAATAAAAGCCTGGGAAGCCCAGGGAGAGCAAAGAGAGGAATGAGTTGCAGTTAGTTCTGATTATGAAAATTTCATGAAAGAGAGTAATATAGGGACCATCACCTATTATAAGAGCTTCATTTGTCAGACTTGCTTGCTTTTTGGAGTGATTTATATAGGGTATTTCTTTCTCTCTTTTTTTTCCCCCCTTACTATTTCTAATAATATTGCTCTGGTCTTTGAAAGATAGTGTGAATGACTTCTAGATAAAAACACACATCTCTAGGAAATAAGTTTTCCTATGTTACAGTTCTCATGAAAGCTCATTCTTTTTCTTTTAATACATTCTTTCTCCTATAACACAGAAGTGCTACCCTGGGGCATACTTCCAGCAAATTCTTGCTCTTCTTAGTACAAAAGGTCAATATGAACCAGTTTTAGCCTTAAGCCTTATGAATGACACTACTGGAAACATATACTAAGAGATTTACTGCCGACTGCTTAATTATATCCAAATCCAAGAGCCTGATTATGGACATATTCATATCTAGTGGGATGCCACCTCCCATCCAAAGGCCACCTTTCTATGTACTTTTAAATTTTCCCTGTAATTGAAGATCCAGTGTCCAGAACGCCTACGTGGTAAAATACTTTTCATGATTGCTTTGAGAATTAAAACCCACTACAGCAGTATTTTGTTAATGTTTATGAGATTAAAATGGCACTCTTGGGTGACAAACCTATTTAGCTACACAATGCATACCTTTATTTTTTCTACTGTTTCTTTTAAGAGAGACATTTCTAATCCGTTGGCTATGATGCAGTATATGAATCTGAACTGCTATGCTGGATTATTAATGTTTGGGTTTCCTGACAGTGCAAATGACACACCACTAATAATAATCAAACTAATTAGCACACATATAGCACTTTGTATCTAGGAAGATCCATACAAATGTTAACTAATTAATTCTCACAACACCCCTCTGAGGAAAGGAAGTAATTATCCTGAGCCACATTTAACACATGGAGAAGCTGAAATAGAGAGGTTGAAGTGTTACTGTAGTCAGAAACCTTAGACTCTGAATTGGTATTACAGTGGTTTCAACTTGCAGTTTCTCAATGATTCTTACCTCAGCTCTACTACATACAGTAACAAATTTTCTCTTCAAGAGCCAGGCATGAAAAGTCAAGTTTTGTGCCAGCTGAAAGAATGGACAGTAAAAATGGAGGGCTGCACCACCGTGCCTTTATCTGGATCACCTGAGGCTCACCCAAAACGTCCCAAAACGCTAGTGACATGGATGGAGAGGAGGCACCTTGTTTCCCTTCATAAACTCCTTTCTTTAAGTCCCATTATGTGTTAATGGTCTTTTTGTTTGTTTGTCCTTTGTGATCCAAATGAATTCTGTATACATGCAGTGGCCTCACTGTGTTTTAGTTGTGCTATAAGTGGCTCTTGTATATCACTTTCAGTGGGTCTACTCGAGGAATAGTAGACAAGCCTTTCTTACTTGGCTCTGAGGGAAGGAAGTAAAATTATTTCTGACATTAACATAAATAGACTTGGCTTTTAAAAACATAAGGAACAGACCTGTTGTGTGAGAAGAGGACATATCTATGCAATCCATTTTTGGAAGGAAAGCAGTTTTAGAATACTTTACCACAGTGGAAGCCAGTTACTGCTTGACTTTTGGAAAGCAGAACTAAAATCTACCTTGTTATATGTGAGTAAACTGATAATAATTCATATAATCTACTATTTATCTCCCAGATTAATTTTGTGAAGACATCGTAGAGGCAAAATATGCAATGAAAATTGAGCATCCCAGGTGCTGAGATAACAGGGTGATGATTACAAGGAATGCTCCCAGGAAAAAATATTTCTAGGTCAAGAATAGGTCAGGATCATACATCATTTTTTCTGGGAAGTTACAGCACTATTTTGTAAACTAACCTTTTACAGTTATGCAATACTGCTGATGTAAAGACTGTGCATTATCACTACCCATTTTGTAGTCATGAAGGTAGCCCATTGTGTGGAACACAGTCTTTGGTAACGTACATCTTCAAAAACGCATGGCTAGAAATAAAGGCCTGTATTGAGAACACAATAACGCGTCTAAAGTCATCCAAAAAGTTAGAAGCAAGCTTAAGGTTGTCTCCCTGTTTCCTAAGCCTACATTACCATGGCTTTGAAACTACAAACATACTTCTGTCATGGCTGTATTCTTCTTATCTGTAAACTATGGGAGATCAAACAGTTAGATACAACTACTTTATCACTCTAATAAATTTATTAGAATTGAAAAATTGAATGTAATACGATTTTCCTCTCTTAGAAAACAATGAGAATAGTCAAAATAATCAAAAAGGATATAAGAGTAAGGCTTTTCCAAACTTTGCTTTGCCTTCAGATTTTCTGGAGAAGCAACAACTCCTGCAGTACTTTATTTCAGACTTCTAATAATACTTCTTGTTCAGCTTAGCTTTTAAATTTGACCTCTTACAAAAAGAAATAAATATCTGATACATATAATATCTGCTTGTAGACCTCATCAGGTCAAACAAGTTCAAGAATCAAGTCAGATTTTAATCTAGAAAAGAATAAAACAATTAGGTAATTATCTAATTATTACAAATTTAAGCAAAATTGATTTTGTACTGTTGGTATATCAAGAGAGGTACTTAGTGGTAATTAATCATCCATCAAAATTATTAACAGAAACTAAATCACACCAATCCAACTTGACATATTACTATGGCAGGGCCACAGTGTGGTATAATCCAGCAGAAGCCCTACACAGGTAAACAAATGAACCACAGTAATCTCCCTTAAAATAAAACCAGTGTGTGGGAGAAGGAAAAAAAAAGTCACAATCTCCTAACTGTTCCTTCATATGATGTTTCCAGTATCTACATTTTATGAAAGATTTGTTGCTTTATTTTCAGCTTCAATTAACAAGCCGTGTATCACTCTGATAACTAGTAAAAACTCGAGGCAGGAAATCATTTAACAGCCTGGAAACAACTTTTTTCAAATCCAAAACTTGTTTTTCCATGGGACACTGCCTGGAGAATTATGGCTTCTTTAGGATACATGAATTTTCCAGGCATTTTTATGCTTCCAGAATAGCCACTTCAGACAGATTCATTGTTTTATTGTATTCAACCCGGATCTAGTATCAGAGTGAATGGACCAACTCCACTTCTGATGCTATATTTGCAGCTCTTCAAATTCACTATTTCAACATTCTCTGTGCTCAGAAATGTACTACAGCAGAGCCCTTAGGAGTTTTGTACTTTGACTTGGTTGGTAAAATGCCTGAAGTTACATTCCCTAAATAAATTAAAAATAAAGTAGCATTCTGCAACAAAATTCTATTTATCCAATAAGACAATGTAGTATACAGAAAAAAGTCTATATGTATGTTTCTATCCATATTAAAAGGTCTATTTCAAATCACTGATTAATAGAATCATAGAATCATAGAATTAGCTAGGTTGGAAAAGACCTACAAGATCATCCAGTCCAACCATTCACCTACCACCAATAACCCCACTAAACCATGTCATCTCATTAAGGTGGGGATTATATTTCATAATGAAGTAAGTCCACATAACTGCCTTTAAGAAAAATGTGTTTAAAATTCATACACATTCCTTAATAAAATGACAAATTAACAGAAACAATCAAGAGCTGCCACAACCACCTTTCAAAATGCTTTATCAGTGATGTTTTCAGTTATGAAGGAGTGTTGATCTTTATTTGATTTTTTTAAATTCAGAAAATACTGTAAACTTTATAAAGTTACAAGAACTGAGAATTTGCATTCTCTTTAGTATTATACATATTATTGATACATATTTCAAGTTAGTATATGTAACTATGTCTAACAGAAATGTATATACATATGAATTTTAGAAAATAATTAATTAATGCTTGGCTTAAATGCTTATTTCCACAGCTGATTTAGCTTTTATGCCATTTACTACAGTTGCATTTTGACATTTAAACCAATAGGTGGCACCAGGAATTTCCAGAAAAAAAAAAATATATATAAATTTAACACATATTTGATTGCAAATTAGATTGCAGGTGATCAGTAGCCAAACTAACAGCTAGATATAATTAATAATTATATAGCAGTAATTGGAGTATGATGGAGGCATACAAGAGAGAAAGAAAGAAATAATAAATAACAAGAGCTGTGGAACTGAAAAAACAGATGGAAAGAGAAATCATAATCTAATCAAAGACTGTCAGAATAGATTTACAAGAGCTGAGTCCTGGCAGCAACCATGTGATAGCATCCAAGACGATACAAATAAGAAATTGGAGAGGCACACATTTCTGAGTTATTATTTCTCTTCAGAAAATAAGATCCTTATAACATGACTTAAGTTAGACATCCAAATTTAAAACACCACAAATAAGTTTTTGAAAAAAAAACCAAAACACTGAATATATTAATGTTTGGTGACACAGCATTTTAAATCTTGTCAAATCTAATGATGTCTGAGAGGACAGTTCAGAAAATGTGAAATACACCCAAATGCCAGCAATCTGCACCTGTAGTCAAGGGAAGGACACAAGACCATGAGTCATACAATGTCCTGACCCATGAAGGCATGACATAGCCAGAGAAAAATATGTAAAAGAAAAAGAGATAAGTTCGTGTTTTGCAAGAAAACATTAAAAAGAGAAAAAGTTATGGGGTGTTTCTAACAGAAAATGAAATGATGGGCAAAATAATTTACTGACGTGTCCTCACTGGGTCTGTCCAATCCAAATTCTTGGAAATTGTTCGGCAAGGCATGCCTGACTGGATACATTAAGGGAAAATTTAAAATGAACAAAACAAAACAAAATAAAGCTTCCCACTCTTCTTTTACAGCATGCAAAGATGAAACCAGAACTATGTTGTCCACTCACCCCTAGGCTGTGCAAATAATTAATTTCTCACTTCACTAACCAAACTATAGAGTAAGGCTAACAAGCAAAAAGAAGCAGGAAGTTAAAACAACAGTGTAGGTCAGATGGAAAAAAAAAAATACGGGGCATTTCTTTACCAGAGGGGGGAAAAATGTTCTTTAAGATATCTTTAATCTAACTTTTGGACACTTTATAAACATAAGTATCACTTAGATAGATAGATAGATTGACAGATAGATAGATAGATAGTTATCACTTGCATATATTTGTTCTTTAGCTGAGGTGGAATAAAATAACTCGAACTTTCTTCTTTCTTTGCTATGAGGGAAAAGGAAGGTCTTAATTTAGCTAAGGAATAAAACTCTAATAAAAAGTCTGTTACAGAATGAAGTCATGTTACTAAATAAGTTAATGTAAAATCACACTAAGAACTTGTATATTTGACGTGCATATCCATACACCATTCTATGTGGATTCTAAAACTGTGCCTATCTTAATACAGTTGGTTTTCTTGGCAATGTTTTGGTACCCGCGGTACGGAGCTGGCAGTGCTGGGAGAGCTGCAGCCTGTGGGATGCCCACGGGGGTCAGTTCAAGAAGAGAGACTCTACATGGAGCAGGGACAGAGAGTGACCGTGAAGGAGCAGCAGAGGTGAAGCATTTGGAAGCAGACTGCCAGAAGTCTGTTTCTGCTGACAAGAGACTGACTGCCAATTTTTCTAAACAGGAAAAATATTTCTACAACATGCAGGGAGAGCATGTTGTTTAAATTAGTTTTACAGGCCCAATATCCCAAAGTGAAGAAAGTGGTCTGAGTTGAACCTGCTAAACACCAAAAGTCAATGGTTATCATCTGCAAGTAATATTACAGCAGGCCCGCCATGGCTGTGGAAGAAGCCCATGTATGCACCTGTGGCAAATTTTAAGCAACATTACTGGTAAAATTGACATTTCAGGGAATCGCAAAACAGAGTAACTGTCTCCATCTCAAGTACCTCCCTGGGCACATTATATCACTACTCAAAGGAATATATCAGCTTGGGACCAAAAAAGGACTTTTCTGTTTTGCTACACTATCCACATTTTACCAGGACTAATTTTATTTCTCTATGTGACATGGCTAAATATTTTCCATTGTTAAACAAGGATAAACACTCCCTATTCCAAAAGACTTCCCTAAAGGAAGTATAGACTTTTTTTCTCTAAATGTCATGCTTTTGTAGGATAAATAGTCAGAGTTAAAACAGGGCAATGACTCTATTGACATCCAAGTCATTTTTTTGTTTGTTGTTGCTGTTGTTTTTTGGGTTTTGGTTTGGTTTGGTTTGGTTTGGTTTTGGTTTTGGTTTGATTTTGTCAGTTATGGGCAGAGTGTAGTTTGCTTGTAATTAGTTTGCTTGTGACATAATATAGTTTGAAGATTAGGAAGTTTTCATCAAGTCCCTGCCCTACAGCTCAGATTCTGCTACGTCTTCATATAAACAAAAGCTTCACCTTATCCTCAAGTCATTCCAATCTTTCTTAGTGAAACTTTTCTTCCTGATGTTGACTTTGCAAACAGTATCTTCAACTAGTAATTAACATGGTGTAAAAGAAATGGATCTGAAGTGCAGAATAACTGGTGCAAAGGACCTAAACACTCACAAGATTCAGGGGAATTTCATCATGAATAGCTGTGGTGTGGTCTTGTAAATGGTGAACCCCTTAGCAGTCAGAGTGCCCTAGGTGCATTTCTGGAGTGTATCTTGCTATTTAGTTTTACCAGAAAGGAGTCTACTGTGCAACCACAAAACCAGCCAGCAAATACTGGGAGATTCTTTCAAAAGTGAGTGTCTGACCTGAACTAAAATTTTACTGTAGGCAGACCACAGAGTATCCCTTGCAGTCTATTCTATAACAAGCTGTGTGTTACCACAGGCTGAGAGGACAAATCTGAGTGCTGAGGGCTCTCTTAGGAGAACATGGGTTGAACAAGAACATCATCCTGTTCAGCTTAAGCATTACTCTAGGCAGAGCAGAGGCTGTATCTGTTATAATATAAATGAACATTTTACTCTATAGATTGTAAGAGCAGCTCTAATTGCTGCTCTCTATAGAAAGAAAAAGAAATCAAGCTGCTAATAGCAGGACTATAGATAGATTTGACCTACTGAAATCTGCTTGCCATCTTAGTTGGGCCCTCAGTTACTGAAAGATACTACTGAAGTACAATAAGTGAAAAAGAAAACAGCTCATTTTTGGTGTAACTGTCATTGCTTTTGTGGTTAACTTATGACAACAGAATGCTTGCTATGTTCTTGTACGTAGGGCTTTCTTTGCTTGCCTGATTATATCAGGCAGAAATGTGTTGCTTATCTTCCTGCTCTTTCTTTAGAATTCCTTCATTTATGACCTTAAATAAACACTAGATTTTTTTAGAAATATATGTTTTTCTATAGCTTAATTCTATACTTTCTAATTATGCATGGCACGCATTGATTGTAATTACAGTTTACTGTTCATATATTTTTTAAAATGTTCCTATACATAATAGAACACATCTTTTCAGTCATGGATAACTACTAAATTCACAAACACACACTTTCACATTTTCACTTTATTTATCATGGTAATATTCAATATTTTTCTCTACTTATCCACATTTATACTAAGATTAGCGATTACTCCTTCTTGCTTTAATTTTCTTGAGGAATTTGGAACAATTGATTATGTTCAAAAAATGACATAATTCAAAAATTCAAACCTCACAATCTTTCTGTAGCTTTAGAAACAAGACAGTTGAAAGAGTGGGAAAACAAAAATAAGGAGAGAAAAACAGTACAACTTTAAAATCTACTTACCTAGAGACTTAGCTCCTTAGAGAAAGTAGAGCTTCAAGTTCCTGTACTGTTTTAGGATGCAGTCAGGATTATGCAATGTGTTGCATCCCCACTTCTCTGCGTTATGGCCTTGATCACTGAAAACGAGCTGTAAGAAACACTTTGCATTCCACTGTCTATTTAATTTCAGTTGATCTATTTTAACAAACTTTTCAAACACCACTTCCGGATCTCTCTATTTTTATTATTAATAAGGCCATGTAAAAAGCAAGTATAAATAAAGTCCTAATACAATAGTACTACATAAACACGTGTTTTGCTCAGAACAAGAACTCTGGATAGATAATTAATTGAAATTGCAGGGGTTTTGTCCAAATTCTCTGCAGTTACTGACAATTTCCCAACTTTTAACTACCTTATAATTATGAATGGTGTATATGCCAGACCATTTTGTCATTTTTCCATTGACTAGTTAGAAATAAAAGCTCAAGCTGTAGCCTGTCTTCTTTCATTTTTTTTATCTCCATGGTGCTGTCAGAAATGAGAGAAAGGATAGATGTAACCTCGAAGACCCTTCATTCAAAATGTTGCTAATTTATAAATCCCACTGACAGAGTTAGTAATAGTAATGAAGGCTTTCCTGAACTCACATCTTAATATAATCTACAAATGCCTTTTACTCAACTGCCATTATATTCATATCCATTCCTAATCACAGTGAGACTTTTTGATGTTATTGATTGTGGTATAAGCCCATGTTCAAAATCTGATAATATTTTCTTTAACATGTACCTAACCACTATCGCTAAGTCAGTGCTATGACTAGAACATGGTCTGTAGAGTCTGCTCATAGAGATTGGCAATCTGGTGAAATAAGCAGTAATTTATTTATTTATGTTTGGTCAAGTCAAGGTTGTGTGGTAACATCAATCTTAAAGACAGAAGTTTTATTCATGGAAAACTGGACTTTTGGTTAAGGTTTTGGTTTTGTTACTGTGAAGTTTTTCTTGTGCTTTCTGGTAGTGATCTAACTCACCTAAACAAATACTGAGATTTATATTGATCATACATCTGTATAAAATCAGCAACCCAATATAACGTTGGTATGAATGGCCAGAAAAATGTTTTTATTTTTGAGGAAGCCATCATGTTTCTATAATGGCAATATGAGAATAAAATAGCTATCAGTGAACATTAAAAGCCTTTTTTTGTGTGTGTGTGTGTGTGCCAAATACTCTGTAAAACCTCTGGTGATTACAGCTTTCTATCACTCCTTCTACCTGTTTCTAAAGTAGTAGAAACAATCATTCTAGTGAAAAGATTTATCTATTAATATAGAATGATTTTAATAATAATGAACTCCCAGTTTTCTGTGTGACTGTTTGAACTGTGTATTTCAATATGAAGCAGTACTTTGTGGACTGATTTTCTCTTGCTCTTGCTGCACTCTCTCTTAGCCCAGAGACCCAAAGTAGCACATTTTTTGAAAAGCTGACACAGCCTACACTCCAAGTGTCATGATCAGATGCCAAATAGCCATATCAATACCAAAATTATTTCAGAAAAAGTCCTAAAATGCCATTTTTGAAAGAAATAGTACATCAATAGCGCACTGTTTTCTTCTGTCATAGAATTACCTAAATGCAATGTCTTACATTAAGAACAAGAGACAGGGCATGGGCATAGACATTTTAGGGACTGTTCCTTCTTTATTTTTCTATTGGCACAATGAATGTCCAGAAAATTCGTTTTTCTTGTAGCAAATGGAACTAATTTTATTGCAGCCAACCTCAAATTTATGCATCAGTACGTAGTCATAAACAACCCTTATGTATTTATGTAATATAATTACAGTGCATACCAATGCAACATAATTGTATTGGTAAACAAGAAAACCATCCCACTTCTATTTTGCATTCAGACAGATCTAAAGCCTAAATAACTAGCCAGGCATCTGGAAAGGTTCCTTTGATATGAATGACAAAACTCCTGCTGACATTAGTGGATGCAATGGCCCACTCCAAACAATCTTTTTCTTTAAATAGATTTTGGCTTTGTTTTCACGACTTTTGAAAGTATGTTTGCCATTTAAAATTATACTATATGTAACTAATCACTGCTCAGTTGAGTTCTCACCAGTCAGGAATAGATCTCATCAATATGAATAAAGGTTATTAGATCGGACTGTAACTAATGGCCATAGGAATGTATTCAAGCCATAAATTGTAGATGATGGGCACATAAACTTTACAAAATGTTTTGAACTCAGTCCAGATGTATTTCAGCACCAGAAATAAAACAGGTTTAAGCAATTAATATAAAATGTGAGACACAAGTGAGGTACTCTTATTGAAATGATGTGTTCAACCTATATTTATACAAGTTTGTGTGGTTTTTTTTTATTTTTTTTCACCTTATGCCACTTTCTAAGCCTGCCATTAAGACAATCAACAAAAAAAAAAATCTCTTGTGTACGAAAAATCGCAATGGACTCATAATAAAGTAAATTTCCTTATTAATGATGATAAGAACACAATGAAATAAGCAAACATTATGCTATTTACTTTGTCCTATAAGCCAGAAATCCATTTGCCCAAGACAAAGATCAAGATAAACTGATATTGCTACTCACAGGTAAAGAACATAAGAGATTTAACACTGGTTATAAGATCTTCCGGTGCTAGTCAGATATAAGGAGAGTACTTAACTTTAACTCTTACTTCCAGTTTCCTTTCTCGTGAAAGCTACAGCATTATCAGCCTCTATTGGAACAGTGGAATGCTAGATATCCTCCTCACACACTTCTGAACATGAGAGAAGAAAGGCAAAGTTAATGAGTTAAAGCACTGATCCCAGTCAGTAAAGCTACTTTAATAGAATTAATACAGGAGTCATATTTCTCACAGTGAGGTCATTCCCCTCTTAGATTTTAAAGAGATCTGTTTTTAAAAGCAAAAACACTGTCAAAAAAGAAAAAAGGGGAGAGAGATGGAATAAAAGATGGGTAAAGAGAAACAAGGCAACAATCAAAAAGCCCAGAGAAAGGGATAAAGGAGAGAAGAATGAAACAATCTCTGGAATCCTTTTAGTCACTAGTGTCTTAGAGCTGATTAAGATGAAATGACTGCTGTGTTTGACGATGTGTCAGAAAGAATGGGAAAGTAGTTGTATGCTTTCTGGTAGGACTGGAGGGAGAAAATCCAGTAATGAACATAAATGAAAGAGGAAGAGGATACAAAGGTCTAGGATGCAAGCCCACAAAAAGTGCCAGGTGAGGGTAGATTTCTTCCTAAAATACGAGGATAAGAAGGTTTGAAATTTGTTTTACATATATGTAAAATATCTCTCTATATTGTTGAGAAGCAGGTTGCTCGGCAGCACGTAGCTACTGATTTACTAATGATTTATGATGTAATGATGTAATCCCTAGATACGTGGAATGTGGTGTTTCCAGTGTGTTCTAGTATATTTCAGCATATCCATAGTATTCTGTATCCATAGTGTTGTAGTTAACAACATATCCCATATATGGAGATTACTCGGGCAACGATATTGTTAGCGTGCGCGTTGCATAGAGCTTGTATCCCTGGACCTTGTATCCCTGGAAGCATATATGCTATATAAGATGGTGTGTTGCTACAATAAAATCGGACGCATCTCATATTGAGTTGATCGTGCGTTCCCCACGCGAGTACCGGTAGGGCAACCCTTTGGGGATACCGGGGCATTCCCCAACACTATATATTACAATTTACATTATATATTTGTTTTTTAAAAAAATTATAAATACACATATACTTATAATTTTATATATACATATTTCATATATAAAACATACCTATAAATATATGTATATATATTTATATAGTATATAGTCTCCTTAGGAAAGTAGCCCTGATAATAAACATGGCTGAATGGGAGCTTGTTGGAGTAGATGGGATGGCATCACGCCATCACACCTTGACGTTGTTGTCAGTGGGTTTGAACTTGTTTCAGAGTATGACTAGAAAATCTGAAATAGCCATCTACTTCAGAGAATGTGTACATCAGTATTAGCGATCTCAGAGCTCCACTTTTATAGAATTTTTTCCTCAGTACCTTGGTACAAACATTGGCTAACATGCCATTTAGTAGAACTGCTCCCTTGGTCCCCATCCCCTTGTTTAACCTTAATTGTGCTTCTGGATTTCTTTACTTCCTCCTCCTGGGAAAGGAAACAAAAAACTCCTGTAGTAGCTGAAACTGACTAGTGAAACCTACTGAGAAAAGAACTGACCTGCTGCTGAACTCAGATAACAAGCAACTTGTGTCTACAGCAGACAGCTTGTGCCCTTTAGAGAGAGGATATAGAGAAAGTTGCACTGGCAATTTCACTGGCTGTTCTTCCATCTTCCCTTTGTGAAATAATCACATACACTAGTTTGAAGTCGAACTAGAGACATCAGGAATATGTTGTATGGTACCGAGGTCTCAAAAAACCAGTGAGGCAGACAAGAAAATAATTGATTCACCATGTCATATGTGTATGGACGATGCTGTCCTTCGTCCTTCCGATTTTTTTTCCATTGACATTTCATACATTGTCAAAATCACCAGAAGTAAATGTGGACATCTGACCTGGATGCATCTGAGACTGTTCTCATTTCTCATGGTGGAAAGAATAAACACGTCTGTTAGTGCGAGAAGGCAGTACAGTCAATGTGTGTGTATAAAAGTATAATGAGCAGATAAACCCACCTTTCAGATATATTTTCAGAAACATCTAAGCCTAAAATAACTCTTTCACTTACATAACCAGGACCTGTTTGATTTCTATAAAATATATATGGCAGTATTAAGTGACAGGCCAAATCTAATTTCCTGGAACAAGAAGCATCTACGAGGTATTTCATCTAAGAGTAGAGGTGAACCCAAATAGCTTTCTCTTCTATACAACATTTTTAATAAGATTTTACAGAAACAAGTCAATGAAAATAAAGTTTATGTTGTACGGTACAAATGCAGTGAATGACTTTGGTGAAAGAAGGCTGCTCTGGAGTTGAAGCACAGCACTTTTGGATGCAAGAACAGAACAGATGTCTTCTGTACAAGTTCTGCGCTTTCAAAACAAGCTATCTAATGCAAGATGATTTAAAAATATTTAGCACAATAATAAAAGTAAAATATTCAACTATAAAAAGAAAAATTTCTGAAAATTTTGAAATCATTTCATATTAGCTTTGTTCAAAATTAAATTTTTATTCATTGCCATACATTTCCATTCAAAATTAGCAAAGCAATTTTTTTAATTTTGAAAGAGATTTTTTAGTGTTGCAAAAAGATATTTAAGATACCGTGAATTTAGATGAAGCATTTTATCTGCATTTACCCAAAGTAGTTTTGTTGTCTTTGTAGTAAATTTTTTCATAGCAAAATTGTTGAAAAAAATTGCCAGTTCAAGAGATTGCATAGATTTTTTAATTTTGCTTTAATTAATGAGTTAAAAACCGATCATGTACTTATCATTACCCCTGGAACTACTCCAAATTTAGGCAGAAACATATATATATATATATATTATTATTTTTTACCAAGAACTCTGAGAAACAGTGTTTTTTTTTAAATTATTACCCATTGAATAATCTTTGCTGCAGCTCAAGGAAAATGATACCTCCTTTTTATTCATAAAATATTAAATCCCTGGTATATTATATTTGGGGAGTGGAGAAATTACTTGAATGCTGAAGACTAGGTAAAACTTAGAATGTTAAAGCTAATAATGTTTTGCCACAGTCAGGACTTATGATGATATTGAATTAATGATTTGCCTGGTATGGTGATATTGATTTTTTTATTAATTAATATAATTTTGATAGCTCAGCTTATTCATTTTGGGGGACACCTGCCTACAAAACTAATTTAAAATAAAAAGATTTGGGTTAGTCATTTTGCATTTACTTATGCCACCTCCTTCATCTGCCTTCCACAACCCTGCAGTTTAGAATATGAGAAAATTTATGTTTGACTCTTAAAAACTCAGAAAGAACCCTCTCAACTGTAATATCATGATGAAGCCCCAGGGTAGAAGATCTAGTTGTGTCTGGCTTTAGTATCCATGTCAGAAGAAGTCTCTTTAGCAGGAGAAGCTGTTGGAGCATGTTGGTTTACCTAGCAAAGAATCACGATCCAGTACTGCAAAACTAAGAATCAAGTGAGAAAATGGAAATAATAGAAACCATAGAATTGATTGAATTGGAAGGGACCTCAAGGATCATTAAGTCCCAACCCCTCTGCCACAGGCAGGTTTGCCAACCGCTAGGTCAATTACTAGGTCAAATTGCATAGCCTGCCCTTATACATCTCCAGGAACAGGGCACCCACAGCCTCTCTGGGCAACTTGTTCCAGCACCTCACCACTCTCAGTAGTGAAATCAATCTTGAGCTTTAAAAAATCAAACTGACAAGGAGATGTGTTCAAATCTACATGAAACTTCTCTCTCCAGCATAACCCAGAACTAAAACAGGGAAGTTTCAGATCCTGTAAGCACAATATAACAAAATATACAAATTTTATAAGCTAAATTATTAAGCTGTAATCAGTTCAGTCTCTCCCTGTGTCACGGTGACTTCTGATGGAGCTGATGGCAGAGATCCCATATTTCCCTCTTTATTCCATATGAATCTTTCACCAGCCCCACTAGAACAGGAACAGCTCAATATCCACTCTAAGGAGCTGTAAATGTGGAACACAGCTGAGGCCATTTGTCTGCTCTGCTGAAGTTTTAATAACAGTGCTATATTTGCCTAAATTTTGTTATCCACCATGTCCAGTGACAGAACAGGAATAATGCTATCAGAGGAAAAAAAAAACAACCTACAGTCTCACCCTCCCCCCCCCCATTTATTATTAATGGCTGAAACTTCTCATCATTAAAATGTGTTAATCACCCAATAACTAGCAACATTATTTAGATAATTATTGTAAACTTACAGAACAAAGGTTATTGAAAATGAACATTTAGCCACCAAAATTAATTCCATAGTGTTTATGCTTTCTGCATTAACAAAATATATGCCTTGTATTTGGCTTTTAGTATGCTTTTACAGACATGAAGTAAGGCCATTCATGATTTATTTATATTCAATTAAGTACGTGCTAAGAGGGATGTGATTCTGGCTATAAAAACATTAGCAAACAAAGAGGAGCTTACATGAATAAAAAACTGCCTGTTTTAATCACAATTTTCTGCACATTCATATAGCATAGAACTGAACCATTTTGCCTACAAAATTAGGAGCATGGTTCAAGATGATCTGCCTAAGGTTACAATTCCAGAAGCTTTCTCATGTGATGAAAATGAGTTTGTACTCTGCACTAGGTACTAATTCCAACTTTACTACCAAGATATATGAGGGCTGCTCTGGAAGTAGTGCCTTCTATTTTACTTTGTTGACCCATGACGTTAGAGGTGGATGTTGGTGGTATGGCAGTAGAGGTTGAACTTTCCCAACCATACTCCATTGCATTTTGTTGCTGTGTGACAGATGGCAACAGAGGGCCAGTGACAGAATGGTGTCTAGCAAAGGTGAGGAATTGAATTCCTCCACACAGAAAAAAATGGTAACCATTGGCATTCATCAACACTTGTTGAATGTTTCTGGAGACAAAACAGTGGATGTGAGCACAGTAAGGCTGTGGGTGGTTAGTTTCATCAGTGGAGACAGCGATGTAAAAGACAAGTCACGTTCTGGATGGCCATGCACAGCTGTCACACCACAAAATGAAGAGTATATTAAGCAGCTCATTCATGGAAATGGGTTAATGGTGAAAAATAGGTGAGAATTAGGTGAGAATTTGCTCTATCAACCAGTGTTATTATACTCTTTGCATCCATTGTAGTTTCTATGGAAATAAATAGGAGGCATTACTTTTGGAGTGATCTACATATAAAGATATTTTAGGATGGATGAACAACTAAGGTCTCAAACAAAAGATGGCAATGTAATACTTACTCTGAATCAAAGCCCTTAAATATCTCCAAAATATGGAAAATTGATAGTTTTTGAAAGAGAGACACTGAATAGTGAAACAATAGCAATGTACATAGCAGAATAAGCAGAAATATAAAGTACAAGAATGTATTTTTCAGATTAAAGGAAAAAAACTGTTGACCATAAGGAAATAACAATCTGTGAAAGAGTGGCTGGGCAGAGATGTATCAAGATGTATGTCAATGACGTCTTAGCCTCAATCTTCACCGGCAAGGGCTCTAGCCACACCACCCAAGTTGCAGAAACCAATGGTAAGTACTTGGAGAAGGTATATCTGCCCACTGTAAGTGACGATTACATTAGCGACCATCTAAAGAACCTGAAGGTGCACAAGTCCATGGGACCTGACGAGATCCATCTGTGGGTTCTGAGAGAACTGGCAGATGAAGTTGCCAAGCTGCTGTCCATCATATTTGAAAGGTCATGGCAGTCTGGTGAAGTTCCCACTGACTGGAAAAGGGAAAACATAACCCCCATTTTCAAGAAGGGAAAAAAGGAAGATAAGAGAACTACAGGCCAGTCAGTCTCACCTCAGTGCCTGGTATGATCATGGAGCAGATCCTTCTGAAGGTCTTACTAAAGCACATGGAAAATAAAGGTGAGGTGATTGGTGGTAGCCAGCATGGCTCAACCAAGTCTCACACAACATCCTAGTCACCAAATTGGAGAAAAATGGATTTGATGGGTGGACCACTCACTGGATAAGGAATTGGCTGGATGATCACACTCTGAGAGTTCTGGCCAACGGTTCAATGTCCAGGTGGAGACTGGTGTTCCTCAGGGACTGGTATCGGGACTGATGATATTTAACAACTTTGTAGGCAACATGGACTGTGGGATAGAGTGCACCCTCAGCAAATTTGGACATGACACCAAGCTGGGTGGTGCAGTTGACATGCTAGAGGGAAGGAATGCCATCCAGAGGGACCTGGACAGGCTTGAGAGGTGGGCCCATGCCAACCACATGAAGTTCACCAAGGCCAAGTGCAAGGTCCTGCATCTGGCTTTGGGCAGTCTCAAGCACAGATACAGGCTGGGTGGAGAATGGCTTGAGAGCAGCCCTGAAGAGAAGGATTTGGGGGTGCAAATTGATGAAAGATTCAATGTGAGCCGAAAATGTGCGCTTGCAGCCCAGAAGGCCAACCATATCCAGGGTTGCATCGAGAGAAGTGTGACAAGCAGGTCAAGGGAGGTGATTCTGCCCCTCTACTCTGCTCTCATGAGACCCCACCTGGAGTAACGTGTCAAGTTCTGCCCCCCCACCAACACAAGACATGGAGTTGCTGGTGTAGGTCCAGAGGACGGCCTTGAAAATGATCAGAGGGCTAGAGCACCTCTCCTGCAAGGGTAGGCTGAGAGCCTGAAGAAGAGAAGGCTCTGAGGAGACTTTATAGTAGCCTTCCAATACCTGAAGGGGGCCTACAGGAAAGCTGGGGAGGAAATTTTATAAGGCCATGTAGCAACAGGATGAGGGGAAATGGTTTTAAACTGGAAGAGGGTAGATTTAGACTAGATATTAGGAAGAAATTCTTTACTGTGAGGGTGGTGAGACACTGGAACAGGTTGCCCAGAGAGGTTGTGAATGCCCCCTCCCTGGAAGCATTCAAGGCCAGGCTGGATGGGGCTTTGAGCAATTTGGTCTAGTGGGAGGTGTCCCTGCCTCTAACAGGGGGTTGGAACTAGATGATCTTAAAGGTCCCTTCCAACCCAAGCCATTCTATTATTCTATGATCCTAAGATATATAAAGCCAATAAAGTATACGTATATTGTTCACATTTTACATTTAGCAACAAAATAGTCAATGTGGTGTGAATAATAATTAAACATAAATAATGAAGCTATGTTTGGAGTATTTTTGCAACTTACTGGCCTCCCTCTGCGTCAGCACAGTTCCAAAATACTTTCCATAGAAAAGCACATTATAAGTTTCACAAAAATCCCTGTCTGCAAGGCCATAGCAACACAGTGGACTACATTTTCTGCTTTAAAAGGTTTCAGTTTTGCTTGAGTCACCGGAAAGAATTATTGAATATAAATTTACCTTTCTTCATTATGCAAATTACATCTTCCTTTTTGATTTTTTAAAACACTGGCTGCTAGCCTGACCACAGATGTTAACTATACATATAGCAAGCTAAGAAAAAAAGAAAGCAAATTATACAGAAATAGATTTGAGCTAACTTTAAGCTATGATTATCACTATACATGGCATATACAAATACCATCTCTTTCATTCCCCTCCCAGAAAAGATATTTGTTTTCTTCTTTGTGAACATTAAGCTTAGTTAGTCAGAAAAAAAACAGTCTCACTATTTGAATACTAAATGTTGTTATACTATCTGACATCTGAGCGTAATGATTTATCTTGATAAAATGGAGCAGATTAAATCAGATACTGAAAACACTGGATTATGAACTACACACCAGACGTACACTAGGAATTACTTATTCCTGTTTCCCCTTATATCAATAATTTCTAGATTTCTAGCAATTCTGCTTGTAACTGACTGGTAATATAACTCAAAACCAGGTGTCTTCTCTCAGTGAAAAAAATGCTTATTTTTATCTATATCATTATCACACATACAGGTAAGAAGTGCAAAAGAAAAACTCTTGCACCCTTCAGCACTGAGCACATGAGCACAATTCAGACAAGTGATATGGCTTCTCCAAAGGAAAACAACATGCACTGATCTTTGCAATGCCCAAGAAAACTTGGAAATTTTTCAGTGCCACCAACTCTCATTAAGATTTTTGTGAAGAAGTCACTTTTCAACTGTCCTGAACTCACTCATCTGCAACACGACAAAGACTACAGAATTTCTTGATTTGTTTGTATGACCTACTATAAAAGCAAAGCATCCAATAATGACCATACAGTCATTTGCAAAAAGATTTTTAGTTTTTAGTAGGTCAATAAATATACAGATGTGGACACTGCACATGTTTTCACCTTTATCCTTTTTTTATTTACTATTAAAAAAAAAGGCAGATGATATATTAGAAAGAAATAACAAGAACAGGAGAAAGCAAAGTAAGTTAAAAAATAGTAAAATCTTCTAAAGAGCCTTCAAAGCTTCACAGTGGTTCTTGTTTTTGCATGCATGTGTATGTATGTTTTTCTTCCCACTTCTAAGTGGGCATTTACTGAAATCAAAGGGTCTGCAATTTCCAGACCATATTGGGTTGTATCAGTGAAACTCACCCATCACATAAAGCAAACAATAAAAACAGCACAAAAGAAATATCTTTTCCTAAACTAATGATTATACTTTACACAACCAAATGAGATCTGAAAATTTTTAATTACATAGAGAATATATGAATATTTCCTCTGGCATATGGGATTTAAGGAGTGAGCTTGAAAAGATATAAAAGGAAATGAGCACCTTGAGAGATTAAGTATGATACCAGCTTGATTCCATTAAAATAATTTGTCAGCTGTTGTCTGATTAAAATGAAACAGAATATTCAAGCTACTTCTTTTTTATTATGAAACCTATAATGACACTTATTAGAAAAACTTATAATGAAGGTCAAGACAGGGTGATGACTTACTTATTTTCAAATTATGTACTTTTTTTTTTTCATTTTTCTGAGAGTTTAGTGTAAGTCCATTCAAAATTTCTTAGCCATTAGGTACTATGTTTTCATTACATGAAGCCAGAAATAATTTTGTGTAAAAAGAAAATCTATTTTCTGAAGCTTTCTGTGAGAGTTTTAAACCATGCAACTTGGGAAAAAAAAAAAGTTGAGAAAAAGTAGGGAAAGAAACTACTCCAATGTATTTGAACTTATGTTCTTCCTTCTTCAGTGTGTATAGAGTTGTATGGTTACTTCTACTTATTTAGCTGTTCTCATCTACTGTGTCTCAACCATCCCATGTGTAGGAGGCTCTAGGTGCACAGTTTGCATAGGTATGGAAAAATAGGTCAAGAGATGGCCCTGCCTAAATGGTAGGACCAGTTTCCTTACTTGCAAGACATGGTCAAAGTTAAGTATGCCATTTCCTGAGAACTGCTGTTCCTGATGGACCCTAATTTTTCCACTGCATCCACAGAGTAAACCAAAACACCTTTCACATTTGCCTTTTTTTCTTATCTTTCTCTCTCCTACCAATGAAGATTTCCAGAAAGATCAAATATTGTAAAGTATGTATTTATACTACAAACTGTATGTGCACACATATTATGGCACAAAATAGGAGCAGTAATATCTTGTGAGGTTTGGTGAATGTATTCAAGATTTCATGTTCTTAATGCATGAAAAAAATACTTATACTTCTAATATGTTCAGTTATAATGAGCAGAACAGCCACAAAATTGTTTGTGGTCTTTATCGTTTCTTGTACAGTAGGGTTTCATGAGTCTAGACAAACTAGGTTTTCTGAAGCTCACCGAGGTGTGAGAGAATAGGGAAACACAAAGACAGAACTGGCTGTGCACTTACAGAAACAGAAACATGGCTCACTTATTCTCTATAGAACGTTTGACTTCTCAACTCTAGTTCATGTCATGAAACATTACTCTGGCTGCCACTTTACATGGCAGCTGAATTCATGGCATATGTCTTTATGGTTAAGATTCTATAACAGAACGTCTTGAGGTACTCGCACTGTTAGGATATTCCTTGGTGGAAAAAGCTGGACTTAAGAGATTGCATTTTGCCATGCACTCCATATAGATTTCTTACACTTAAAGGCAGTTCTAAAGGAAAACCTGTATTTCAAAAATATTCAAAGAGCTATTGTTCTTACTTTGTTTTTTGGAAACAGGGAAAATGTCATGTGACAATTGCTTTTCCAAGAAGAGACTGGTATTTTTCATATAAAAGTAACGAAAACTTCAAAGAGTTTAATAGAAACCTGGTTCTTTTTCTAAGAGAAGCTCGTGCTTAATAAATAAATAAATAAATAAAAGGAAACAGACCCGGATTAATCTACAGGTTAATTTCTTAATCATTTGATGTTTTAAAACACTTAATTTGCGCTTCTCTTCCTTGTTTTGCAGGTTTCAAGGCAAACTAAACTCTAAACTGTATTTTGCAGAATATCTTCTATTATTCTCACTAAGACATGCATGCGTGCGTGGTTGTATGGGTGGGAAGGTGGTACATGTGAATGATTTCTGCCTTTTCCACCAGCACGACATGAAGAGGGCACAGTAACTGATCTTTGACAGTTCTGTCATCTTGTTATAAAATTTAGGCCGCTAATGATTTGTTAAGCATTTTTGTTCTAGACAGGATGGCCTTTTATCTAACTTATTTTGCATTTGAAAAGACTGTGAGATGTTTTATGCTTGTAACATTCCATAAAATATGTTTCACAATATTAAATATGTACTAATAAAATGTGCTTGCATTAATATGACAAATTGAAGAGATAATGAGCTAAAATAAATTTGCAGAAGTATTTTGCATATCAAAAAATATATACAATTTTGCAGTTGCTTCAGGTAATTTTGTTTGTTCTTTTCAAATGTGAGATTTTTATGCAGCATTTTAAATACTTCATGTGAGGGCACCCCAAAAATGCTTTTAAACAATTTTATTTAATATTCTCATTATCCCATCACGTTAATGCATTTAGGGAATGACTATTATCCACAATTTTACTGTCCGTTTGCAGCATTTTCTAAAGCTTACAGTCCAAGCAGTGACAAAAATACCCAAAGCTTTTGTGTACATCTACACAGGTGTGCATATAATTTTTCAGATAAAAGCCTTAAAATTATTTCTGTAGTTTTTTGGTGTTTTTTTTTTTCTTGCTAAAAAGTATAAATTAAAGCATAGCCCATTTTCAATGAAAAATCCAGCAGGTCTTCAAAGAGCTTCACTGATCCACACAATATGAATGTCAATAAACCTTGTATTTCTTTCATGATGGTAATTTCTGTTGACAAGCATTGCTTTTTTCACAAGTCAACCACTACCACACAATTATTCTTTCCTAAATCTCCATATTTATCCCAAGCAGCCAAAGCCACTTTATAATTTTATAAGATTATGTAGGAGCTTGGATTTTGTTACTTTGGTTTTTTTTTGTTTGTTTCCTTGTTTTTTGTTTTTAAACCAAAACCACACTTTAATGACCATTTTCTTTAAAATGTACATTTTACAAGATGTAATCATTACATATTTCTTTTTCTTCCATCACAGTACTGCAGACTTAGTATAGGTTTGTCAAATACTGTTCTCATCCTCAGCCCTTCAAGAAATCTGCAGGTTAATCAGCTGGGCAAACGTATATAAATGCCACATTAAATATGCCATCCTCCAAACTCAAGCAGACATTAGAGATTCTATGACTGCATCAGTAGAAAGGTGTTTGAAGTACGCATACAGAATAATAACTACTTACAATAATTTATGCTATTTTGGGCTTTTTTAAAATCCAATGCCACTTTGTGTGACCATTGTTTTCTGTCGCAGTTATCTACACTAGATAGCACAATACCAAATACATTTCAGCTTCACAAAAGCTAAACCAAAATATTCTTTTCCTGGCCAAGTCTGGTCTTTTCAGAACTATCCCTGTTTTCTACTGAACCAGACGCACTTTAGTTTTTCAGGGTACAGACAGTTTTCCGTAAAATAAAGCAGTGTGGGAAACAATGTTCTCATGGGCATCCTGGCTACTTGGACCGGCTTTGTAAAAGATGCCAGATCAGGTCAATGGGCTGCCTGATCCACAGTAGTATTTTTTCACTTCAGAGCAATAGAACAAAGCTTTCAACTACTTCCCATCTCTGTAAGTAACAATTTATCCACTGAATTAAAGTCAAGATCTCTTTTCTCTCAAAACTTCTCCAGAAGTTTGGCAGAGCTGATGACACATTAAGGAGAACATGACCGGGAATGGTCCAGATGGATTTGCCATAAATCAGACATGACCCACTTGAATGCCTTATGTGCTAAATTGACCAGATTTGTGGACAAAGGAAGAGTGGTGGATGACACCAGCTAGGCTTTTGACTCTGGGTTGCCTGCGTGCCTGCAGCAATCCCTGGCAGTGGAGACAGACAGTGGCACCCAGGGCTGGGTCAGCAGGAGCACCGCCAGGAAATGGGGCAGAGCTGTCCCCTCTGCCCAGCACTGGTAGACAGACCTCACCTGGACACTGTGGCCTGCCCTGGGCCCTCAGTACAGGACCAACACCAATAGCCTGGGGTGAGCTTGCCCAGCTCGAGCAGAGGCTAGGCTGGCAGCGCTCATCCAGATGAGGCAAAGAGGCCTTGGAGGCACCCTGGCAGATGGAGTCATGTGTGGCTGGGCCGTGAGGCTGGGCAGGCATGGAGTGGAGGGGCCCTATCAAGGAGGCCACCAGGCAGAGGGGCGGGGAGGCAAAAGCAGTGCCCCATGCAGCCTGATCTGGTCTCACAGCTGGCCCAGCTGTGGGCAAGAGAGCATGAGGGCCTCCTGAGCCCCCTTTCCAACTGAACAATCCTATGAAACCATGATTTTTCAGAAAAATATTATTTTCCAGAGAAAGTATTCTGATCAGCTATTGTATTTACTCCTCCTCCGTTTTCTAAACAGGAAGCTCCCACAAATCCAGAGGGACTTTCTGAGGTTCAAGAGGACTGCAAGCAACCTCTGGGCTATTCTGCTAGTGAATTCTGATAATTTCTTGATTAAATTGTCTTTAGGACAGACTCATAGGATACTCACTCATATGAAATATTCAGTATATTATAATTTGATCACAATATTTTTTGAATCAAAATCCTAAGCATCAGAAACTAAAATCAACAAAGTTGATTCCATGCTGAAGCTAATTTTATGTAATGTGAGATAACTGATTTCATAGGAGGGTTGCTCCCCACAAGTTGCTGGATAGTAACACAGAGGTCTGGCACACCTTCCCTGAACGTGTTTGACTGATTGTAGAGTTGTATCTGAAGGCTTCTGCATGTCCTGAGCAATACATCGTGCCCTGCCCTCATCAGGGTAGGTAAACAGATATGCTTCCCTTAAACAAACCTTAGGGAAATCAGCTTTTTTCCAAAACAAAACAAAACAAAAAAAGACATAAAACATTAAAACATTTCAGGCCAGAATAACTCAAAGGAGATTCTCAAGCATGAACAGTCTGTTTCCAAATTACTTGTGAACCATTTTGCTGCCACTATAAGTATGCTTTGTCTGAGGTGCCTGAAGGAAAGAAGAGCAGAGGCTGTCATGTTAGAAAGTCATTGCAACAATCCAACCTGTAGTCTTACAGTGAAGTTTTCTACACTTAGTCTCACAGGCTAATCATAGATTATCTAGCTTTCAGTTTCTCTATTAATTTTGAAAATACTGGAGGACTCAGAAATCTTCCCAGTATCTCAAGGTGAAACTATTTGTTCATGAACTTCGTCTAATCTAGCTTACCTGGAAACATCAGAAACAAAAAGAAACATCAGACATCCTGCCTTCTTATCACCTTAAAACTGCATAGAGGCAATGGAAAATCAAACCTCCTGTTGTCAGGAAACGGAAGAGGAGTGTGTATTCTAACCGGCAGAATTTATATCTAAGAAAAATCAGGAACAAATTAAAAAGTGATCTCTGACTGCACTTTACAGGTTACTCAATTTCTGATTTAAAAGCCAAAAGTTGAATGAAGGACTCAGAAAAGAAAGTAAACAACAGTTTTCACAAGAACAAGGATGTTTTGAGCAAAGTAGAGCCCAGCAGCAGAGCTGTGAGCAAAGCCACTGCAGCTGCCAAGGGCAAGCATTTCAGTCACAACTGATCAGTTTGAACCTTGGAAACACGCATACAATACAGAGCTGTAGTGCCTTTCAGAGGCTTGCATTCCTGAACAGAGTCAACAAAAAACAAACAACTGCATATGTTGCATCTGCTTGAAAAAACTTGGCTACTTTCAAGCAGTTTCCATATTGCATAATCTTGTCAAGCTATTAAGCAGCAAGATAGCTTCTAGATTGTATGTTATTTCCTTATACTGCTTCAATGACAAATAACGGAAAGTAAATCACCTTGCTTACCACATGCCTGAGGCAAAGCTTCATCTAAAATGTTTCAAAGCTAATAAAAGCTGAGTTAGCAGGAGAAGTGTGGAATCTGTCCTCAGTGGGAAAACGTCTGATTCCTTCACACATAAGTGACTGCGACTGGCTTGAGGGCTCAAGGCATACAACATTGTCTTTTTCTTAATTGCTGAATTTTGATTTTTTGCCCAATTCTGCTCCTCTGATAATGCCAACAAAATATGGAAGATTTTTTTTTAAAAATTATTATTTAGACATAGATTTGTATATAAAAACATGCATATAAGAAAATTAATTGGAGTTTTGCAATTAGTAAATTGAATTTCCATTCATAGAACACATGTAAAAAGAGATTTTGTACATTCACAAGGCAACCAAAGTAGATCTTTCTGGGAGATTTACTCTGAGCATTTCATTTTATACTCTTAAGTAATTTTTTTTTATTCTCTAGATTATATTTAAATTGAGTGATTGTTGAAATTGGATTTGCATGTTGAAAAAAGAAAATTGGACTAAAAGTCACACATTGTGTTGTATCGTATTGTACTAATTCTATTCTAACTGAAAAAATCTGGAAAAAGACTACAAATCAAATGAAGTTGTGATAGGCAGTATTATTTTTTAATATTTAGAAAGTGAACACTAAATCTGTGTATATTAGCTGGAAGTGGTATCACAAAGATAGTAGCCAATTAGTACAGAGAAGCATAATAAAATTTGCGTGAGAATAAGCTATAAAGATTTTTAAATTAGATAAAGAAATACTAATGGCAGTATTTATTTTTTTTAAGTCACAGTAAAAAAAATAATAAAATTTGTTCACTCATTAGTCTGGGTGCTTAAGGGCTGCTAGGTTTCTCATAACTAAAGGAAATATATTTGCAATGAAAGCAGTATATTTGTATTCTACTTGAGAATTTTGACATAGCCATTCGTTGTACAAAATCCCTGCATGCCCTTGTAGGACTAAACATTCACCATATATATAACCCTTAACAGAGAGAGTGGACAAAACTCTGTACATGACAAGAAGATACTTTATTGTCATTCCTGACACTAGAAATATACTTAAGGTTGAGATTCTGGGATTTGTGGAACTATAATGAATTTTATTTTTAAAGATCACTTTAAACTGCTCCATGAATTTATACCATTTTTCTATAATGGTTTCAGCTAGGCCCTCATTCATAAACACAGCAATATTACTGATGAAAGAACAAGACACACAGTGAATATAAACTCTACACAACTGCTACTCATCTCTTTAACTCATCCACATTTTTACTGAAACTTGCTCAGACTAATAAGAAATTTTCAATTCCACAACACATTAACTAAGAGTAAAGAAAGCACCCCATTAAAAAAGACGATACTGTATATTGAGCAAAAATATTTTAAAATGTATTAGATGATTAGCATAAATTCCATTTCACAAATATGTGGATCATATCAATGTAACAGGATAAGGACATTTCAATTCATTTTCATTTCTTCCACCTTCAAGTTATCACTATTAAGGGAACATATCTAACTGATAGCTTACCCTTTAATGCTTAAAAAACCAAAAACCTAATTTAGCCTGGTAGAATATACCTTCACAGAAAATGAGGAAAGAAAAAAAAGGAAGATTAGTGACAAGAAAAAGCATTTTTGGAGCAAACATTTTTCTTTAGCCTTACTCTCCAGGCTGATGAACCTATAAGAGCCATGGGTATGTAACAATTATCAATGTCTTCATATGATGTTTCTCAAACACACTTTTGGAAAATTACACTCCATCTTCTAAAATAGCAGCTTTACTGAGTTAAAACAGGTTATTTCTTTTAAGAAAGTCAGGTGTGCATAACTATAAATTCACTAGTTCTTCCTGACATGAAGCATGAATAATTGTAAATCTATAGAAATCTATTGAATATGGTAGAATACAGAGTCTGTTCAGCAAAGAAACATGTGTTTTCCTGCTGTTCAAATATTATTACACATTACCTATCTAGAATTCTATTTTTGTTAAGAATTTGACAACATTTGGATTCATCGTTATTACTGCCACCTAAGCAACCCTATTTATAGAAAAATTTCATTAATTCAGCATTCTTGACTCATGCAGAAGCCATATAAAAGCAGATGAGATGTTGAAGAGATGGAGATTTCATGCAAATATCAGATCAGGTGAATCTCTTGTCCAAAACAAAACAACAACAAAATATTTTTTCCTGCAACATAACACTTGCAGTAATCCTTTTTTCTTCCTAGTTTAGAGTATTACCTCAGTCCTGACATAACATTCCCAGTAACTGAATTATTGTGGAAATAAAAATGAACTCACATTGAAATATGCAAAATTCACAAAGAAATGCAATACATTTTGTTGGACTAACATGCTATTTTGAAAAAGGCTGAGGAATTTGAACTCTGTCTCTCCATGACCCTATTAGGTATTCTTTTGCATAACATTTGGATTTTTTTATTCACAGGGAAAAGTGGAATGTATGAAAAAGATTTGTAGCACTAACTCCCAGCCTTTCTGTGGATATACTGACTTCAAAGTAATTCAGCGATGCTATTTATGAAAATGCTACAAGAGGCTTGGGGATATTTTTAGCTAGGAAATTGTTCTCATACCTAGGATCTTTGTGTACTAGCAATATCATTTTTAGCAATTTGTGCTTACCAAGATAAATGAATATCTACAATAAAAGTTCCCAGGGAAAAAAAAGAAAAAAGAAAAAAAATGTTTATTTTTCATTGTTTTGACTCAGAGACAAATCAGGGAATTTGGTTGTCAGCAAAAATTCTCCATGGAAGATGAAGATAGTGTTTCTGGTGTTCCTTAGACTAGTTAGTTTTAATCTGACTTCCAGGCCAACAAATGACTTCCTCTCCATCCAGGACAAGTTTCTGCTAAGGGTTGTGAAAGGCCATTGTCAACAGAATGTAATACTAATTTTACTTATAACCAGAATGTGAACTCTTAAGACTTCACAAGCACAATTATCTAAAAAAAAAAGCAAAATATGGAAATAGAAACTAAGGAATGAATCATACGTGTGATAAAAATGAATGAATGAAATTTATGACAATACGTACATTTTGCTAGGTGAAAGAAGACAAAACTAAAAGAAAATAATTCACCATAAAACATGGCTATATTGTATGTATGGTCATTGTCAAGATATTCAAATAGTTTAGAGTAAGTTTTCCACCTGTACAATACAGAAGGAACCTTTTCTTAAATGTCAGAAAACAAGACGATTTTCCACATAAACTTGTATTTTCACTTCATTAAATAATGCGGTAATAAGTTATGAGTCACAAACGAAACATGAAGCAAACGTTTATTCTGAATGAAGGCATTCAGCTGAGAGTGTGCACAATTATTTGTAATTCTTAAGTGCACTAGGAACAGACAAAGCACGTTTACTAGACCACACAATTAGGGTAAAGGAATTGCTGGCTCTAAGACAGGCTGACAAGACCTCTGCAGACACATAGAGACACTTTTCTAGGAGAATGCAGTTGGCTTAGTCTCATTTAAAATTAATTCACAACAAATTTTCTGCCAGTCACAGACTTCAATGAGGTCGTACATGTGGGAAGGACAGAAAAAAAAAAAAGCAGCTAGCTTAAACAAAAATTTCACCTAAACTTTTATTTATCAAACATAAATTTAATCCAAAACTTATTTTCCTTAATTCTAAACATTGATTATATTTTAATATTGCTGTGAAAAGTAGATTTCCTAGGTTCTTTAACACGAGGGGAAAAAAATAGGATAAAAATGAAAACCTCACCACAGAGCACAAAAATATTATGTTTGCTCTACGAAAACATACAACTCACATGAGAATAACTAAATCAAACAGCAAAATTACGGTCGTTCAGATTCTAGTAAATATCTTGCAAATGAACTTCTATCATGCAACCTTTTTGCTTGTGAAGCCTCATCAATAGGCTACAGATATGAACATTACGAAAGAATTTAAATGTAATAGAAAAAGATCTTCCTGAATCTTCCCTGCTTACCCCTTCCTTTGAGCTCAGCAGTTCAACATGCAAAATTTCTGTATCTCCTTATATAGGATTTTGCATACATATTGCCTATACAATGATTTGTCTCCACAATGTATATGCCCCTCTCAATAGATTCACTATGGTTTACTCTGAGAATGTTATTTTGTGTACTATTTGATGTTTATTTTTGTTTAAACACAGATATTCTTACTGCCAGGATAGCTTAGAAAAATGGAAAGTGTAACATGAAACAAGGGCAGCTAAGTGAAAAGTTACTGAAAGAATGGGAAATGGCATTTTATCTGATTATGTTTTGTCAATAGAAAAAAAAAAAACTCTTAGAAGTCATATTTAAAAGAAGACTTTTATTTTGCTTTTTGAAACAACATTACAAAAAGAGTATCAGAATAAAATGTGTAAAATTACATGAATCATGATCATGAGTTGTTCACTAAATCCTTTTCTTGTCAAGGAATCGGCTACTTGCAGCAGTCCTCGGAGGATTGGCCAACAGAGAAGATAACTCCCCTTTGAACATGCAAGATGATCTCATAAAACAATTGCCTTGTTTCAATTTTTTCCCAACTAGCTAAGACCACTGACCCCACCCCCCAAATTCATAGACTAAAAACATGAAGTTAACTCGAAAGATAATTCATTGGGTTTGACTGTTTCTTCACTGACCTGAGATTTTCATCCGAGAGCTTCATCTTGTGACATTCTCAGCAATATTCTTTCTGCATTTCCTTTCAGAGAATATTTTTGATAACAATATGTGAATATAATATCGAAGAAAGTCACATTCTTGCTCCAGGGTCCAGAACTGGCTTTTCTTCTGTTGTGCAAGCTGAACCTTTGTGCCCTTTTTCATCAGCTGAAGTCTTTTATGGCAGACAGGGCATGTTCTCCTTTGTGTACATCCTCTAAACATCTATGTACAATACCTGCTTGTCTCAAACAGTTGCAAGTAGCATACACCTCTGCTTGAGATAAACTGGGTGAATGCTGAAGCAGGAAAACAACTTGAGATCAAACAGAGGTTTCTGCTTCAAGGTTGTCTGTGTTTTACTGAACTTTACAAAGAACAGCTGTCGCCTCATGCTTTTTCTTTCAAACTGCACAAGCAGCCTTAATGTCCAGCGACTCTAATGACAGAACGTGAATCTGTGGCTTACAGGAGACTGTCTGCTGACAGATACAGAATCGGCAGGTGATGAGTCCTGTAAATTAAAACAAATAACAATTTTTTTAGACAGTAAAATCCAATACCTTTTTTAAATTTATTTTATTTATTTATTTACAAAGTTATGTAAAACATGCCTCTTGCTGGATACAGACTGAACTTACTTCTGAAGCCAGGAGAAGTCTTCACCAGTAAGGAGCAGGATCGTGCGCTCTGCCTGGCTACTTCAGAGAACAGGGAAGGGGAAAGAGCATCTCCGAGGTAGATGCTGAAGATGGTTTTAGAGATAAAGATGATGACTCATAACTGTCCTTTTTAAGATCTTTCAAGAAACACCAAGATACTTGTGGTAAATACTCATTGTGTATTTACTGGCAATACCCTTCTCTTCCAGGAGATTAAACAACAAAATACTGATTGACTTAAAAGCCTGCCTCTTAGGGTAAGCTTTTATTATATATGCTGAATCTGTATGCTTTTATTAACATTTACCACTTATAGTGCATTTTGCAGCTGCTCACTGAATGATTATTCTTCATAATGCTTTCTTGCATACAGTACAGTGTTTTCCTCTCATTCTTGTAGTAAAAAGGAGCAAGAGACTTTGGCCTAGCACCTAAATAACTATAGTAGCATTTTTTAAGACAGTATTCTTCTGAAATAGCATCACCCATTAAAAACGGGTGAAACTACCACTGCAAACAGCAGAATCATACAGCTGGATGAGTTATCACAAAAATTGCAGTTGTTTCCTTTGTAACTCGCCTACACAGGCTCAGTTTTCTACAGGTAATGGTTTTCTTGTTCAAAAGGCCCTCAGGTCTTCTAGGAAAAAAATTCTAAAGACATAGATTTTTTCAATTAAGCAATCTATTACAAGTTCTCCTCAATATTTCTTGAGAAAGCAGTTTTGTAAATATGTTCGTGTTCCCTAAGTCCTTTTGTACTAGGCAAGTTAGCTGATATCACTTAAACATACTATCACTGAAGGTTCCCACCCAAGTGTTTCAAATCAACAGAGGTAAGCTGAACCAAATCCACAGCCTATTGTAGCCTTTAAGGCAAACTCAGGATCGACAAGAACAGTTAACTCCAAGGCAGAAATGATTCACTGCTTAAGACACAACATACAGATTCTAGTTCAATAACATGGTTAAAAGTGGTCATGATGGCTAATTTACAGCCATATTACCAACACAAGGTACCTTGTGTTGGAAAAGTAGAATGTAGTTGAGGCAAATAGGTATGTAACATGTTCTTTTGCACAAACCTCTTACACCATTGTCCCATGTTCTGGTTCCCTTCAGTAAAATACCATACTCTTTGACCTTCTGAATCATGTGTTGAATTCTTACTTTCTACACAGAAGAGAAATTTCAAAAGTAGAATATTGCTGGAGGAGCAGGGATTTAATGCACAGATTTAAAAAAAAAAATCATAAAGCTGTTTGGCTCTCTTTCTCTATCTCACTTTTTGATATTATTAGTGATGGCAAACATTCATCATAAGGCAATATTATCTCAACAGTCTATGAAAGAACTTGGAAATAGATCAGTGGTTTCTTGTGACAGGGTTTGAAATCATTCTCATGAGAAATCAAAGCAAGCACTTTTTCTCATGGCGATACATGAAATATGCTACCTAAAACTAAGGATGAAAAAAACACTAATGTTTACCTAGAACATAATAGTGTGTGGTTAAGATGAGATATACTGGGAAATTATTCCCAAGGGAACTAAAAATAACCTTTCTTTTAAGATTCTGACATGCAATGCTTAATTATCCTATATGAAATTCAAATGTACTTTAGCTAAAATGTGTATGAAGAAGTATTTCTAAATTGAGTTAGTTATCAGCGTTTAGTGACAACATATAACAGGCTCCATAATTTTTTTAATTTGTCTATCTGAACTATTCACATGAAAACATATTAGGATTTTTTTTTTTAATGTTACTGTACGAAGAAGTTGTAAAATGTTGATTTCACCAAGGACTTTTACACATTATATACATTGTGAAACTTGCTTTATACGTCTGAAAGTAAAATACTGTTCTTCTGGTCAGCCTAGATGCTAACAGGACCAATGTTAATATAAGGAACAAAAATTGGCATGATTACATGAGTTGTTTATTAGTAGAGATCCATTACAAAAGAGAATGAATGAATTAATTGCTTTTTTTTTTTTAATGACCAGACTACTCAGTCAACAGGAAAAACTATAAAAGGCAAGGAAAGACATGAAAACCCTTACAAATCCATAAGATTGAGAGAATATGAACATTTCTCCCTAATGTAATATTTATTAAGCTATTGACCCTTAAAATATGGATTAACTATTCTTGTTATCTTAGTCATCTAACGAAACTGCAGAAACTACTGTGGAGAACTGAGCGCAGACTGCAATCAAAGAAAAAAAAAAAGTCCAGGATATTTTAAGAATAAATTGATATAAATAATCCAATTTCATTTTGATAAATATGATTTCATTGATTTTTAGCAGAGTTTTCATTATATATTTTTCGTAAGAAAGTACTCCTATTATTAACAATTTCTCCTTGAATATCATTAAATAACTGAGCTATTAAGAGTAAAAAACTATGTCCTGTGCAGGATAAACTTCTTCTTATAGGCAGTTGTCTGAAGAAGCTATTAACATGTATGTATATGTATGTATGTATTTGTTTGTTTCCAAACTCAAATAATTTTGCTTTTGTTTCCTGCAATAGCTTTTGCTTCTGTTCTTTATCTTGTGCATTTTACGAATTATTAACTTGAACAAATACTTTTTCTTTTAAGGTTAAATGGATTAATTTCATAGTGTGAAAATTCTGTCCAATTAAGGAATTAATTCTGTCTTAATTAAGGAAAAAATGTTCTTGCAATTTTGGGACAATGCGTGTAGTATTTTCAGTCATGTATTATACGTGTACCTTCCAGAAATCTACATCTGTTTCTGTTGCTTTGAATTTCAGTAACATTTGACAGCACTCACTCTTCAGATGGAGGGTCATGTGGGAGCTAACTTCCCATTAATTCATTCAGCTACAGGGTACAAACTTGATTTGAGCTACATATTCTTCATTTGAAACATGCTAATGAATACAAAATATTTTGTCATCGTTTTGTAATTTTGCCCAACACAGCAATTAATGTTTTTTAATTTAGAAATTGATTTTGAATTAATAAACATAGTAGTAATTCTAGCACTGCAATATAATGAGTACTGAGAGTTTACAAAGGTAGCTGTATAAAATTAAAATGAAAAAATACTATTTTGAAAGTCAAGAAAGGAAGGAATGAGCTCCTTGAAAAAGATGAGGAAAAAAATTACCACCTTGAAAAAAAACTTGATGCTGAACCAAAATATTAAAGAGAGAAGTATCTATCAATAAACTAACGACTAAATAAGAGGAAAATAAAACATTTGTTTTCTGTTTTACTGACATTTTTCAGCAGATTGTGAAGGACTTGATCAGGGATTTTAGGGTCAGGAATTCCTAAATCTTTATTCTCCATTTTACCATTATGACTGACCACATCCCCCAGTGTTTCTTCATGCAGATAGGGCAGATTTTAGGAGACTATGTGTGACATAACCTCTGCACATGGCTTTATTGTTCTTCAGTGCTTCAACATTATTTTCCAGTTAAGGTCACTTTTTGCCCTAAAATATGAGACCATATTCATCTCATTTTTTTCCTATTGGTTATAGGGGAGATTATAATTAATTTTCTGTCTTATCAGATGCTTTTTTTCAGCAACTTCAGTGTAGAAAAGGAGTCTACTAATACTTCATGTTTCCTGTGTGGTGCCAAATATAGAGACTCCACAAGTGCAGCATACACTTAACTTCCTACAATTTCTACCAAAAGAGAAGAAAAATCCTCAGCAATGTGAGTGGGAAAAAAAAAAAAAAAGGCAGATTTGAATAATCATGATAACCTGTCATTGCTTCATGTTATTTTCTTCTGAAAGAAACTTATCTGGTTTTGTATCATCTTTGATTCTCCCACTGTACATCTTACTCTTTTCTTCACATTTCTTTTTTTAGGTTTGCTCATTTTTCAATTTCTTCAGCAATTCGGAAACTCATCTCCTAACCATTCATTTCTCCAGATCTCCCCCAATGTACTTCCTTTCAGTTCCCTGGTGTCCACAACACACTTTATCCCACAAGAAAACGGGAACAAAATGTTACTAGTCTGTGTTTTTACAGCCAATTTGCTATAAATCACTTTCCTTTGTGTTACATAACACAAAGTACAGTACATCATCTTCAAGAACAAGGAGGCTTCTTCTTAACTATTTTTAACAGATATCTGTTTGTATTCTCTTTCCAATGTCTTTCTGCAGCTCCCCTGCTATCTTTCTCACAGCAGAGATTTTTTTACCCATGTGGTCAAAATCAATTTAAGTAGCGGACAGTAATTTGAAAATCTGTATGCTGAATCTGTAACGGTAGGGTGTTGGGTTTTTTTACCTTTTTTAAAGATTAAAAAAATGTATGTAACCTTGCATACAGAGTGTGATACATAGACTACTGAAGCGACTTTAAGCTTACATATTTTATTTTTTTTTTAAATGATATTTTGAAGTGCTATTCCCATCTTGTTAATGTCACACTTTTGGACTTATAAAAATTTGACTGTATATTGAGTAAATGAATATATATATACGTACTTATATAAAGACATTTTGCTGCTGTTTAGGTAACACTGATAAATGTAAACAACAATACATGGTCCTAACTTGGAGTACAGGGGTAAGTCTTGTAAATCAGAAAAGTATATGCAAAAACTTTTTGAAAGAAGGCTTCCAATGTGGCTTATTTTCTTGGCAAATTTACTGTCTTCTTCCTTTGTGAAATTTTTTATCTATTTTCTTTATACTTTCATACTAATGAGATTATTGAGTACATTTTCCCTCCTCTCATCTTTGTTTCTAGCACTGCTTGAGTGATTTACTAAACACAGTGATTACCCAACACAGAGCTTAACTATTTTCTGATTTAAGGCTCATTCATTTCATTTTTTTGTGATGTCTTCATCAATGTCAACTTATTTTCAACAAGTAAAGCCTCTTAAAAGTTAATGGCCTTACAGAAAAACCACTCTGGAACTTCTTACTAAGCAAACATGGGAATCTATACTTTCTTTGTTTTGTCTAGGAAGTGGACTCGTGCAGCTTCTCTCCTTTATGGCTTTCTCATGAACTAAAGAAATGCTGACTCCTATAACGCAGGATTTAGGAAATGGCAGGGAGTTTTCCTTTATGAGGTTTCTAGTACCACATTTTATTCAATGATATAAATGCTGGATAGTGCTTGAATTAGAGTAAGCAATTGCAGTTAGGAAATTAGCAACTGTCTCTAAAAGGCTGAAAAACCTAAATGACAAGCACCAATTAGGCAGTGCCTGTACTTAATTTTTATCTCAAATCCCATGACATTGGAAAAATGGAAGCATTTTCTTTCCACTTTGATATTTTTATTGATACTATTTCCAATTCTTCCTGACCTCTTCACACCTACAATGTCAACCAACAATGAATAAAACAAGAGATGGAGGAACCTGGAAGTATTTTTCCTTTGTCAAGCAGAGTTGTTTGTTGACTTACTGAGCATGTTCACAAGAAAGCCTGGATATGCAAGTGTGTACTGAAGATGGACTGCAGGTTTGGTGAACTACAGCAAGTTTATCACAGAGACACCACTGAAAGCACCCTCCCATGTTTTGAAAGACGATACATGAAAAGCTTGTGGAATTTATACATGGTGACTGTTAGTATTTTAAAAGCGCGGGAAGATAAGTACAGTAATTGAAAACCATGGATGTGACACAGTGATAAGAAAAATAAGAAGAAAATAATTTAACAAATACACTCTGTTCTTCTACCTGACAGCGATGTATTACTTCAGCCATAGATACGATTGGCCACAAATATTTTCTTTAGTTCTGCTAAGTTAGGAGTACCAGAAGTCCTGTATCCCATTTTGCAAGCTGCTTCCTGCTAGCATGTTCAGATCACTATATTAAAATTCCACTAATAATGTATGTTTGGGGCATGGGAAAAAAGGTGGTTGAGATACTTTGATAAGTCTGGCATATGAAGTGCCAAAAAACTGAGAAAATTAGAGTTGGGTTACCAGAAACGGTTAGCAGTGGATGGAAAAGTACATATGATGGTCATTAAGAGGGGCATACATTTCATTGAACTTGAGATATCTGTAATGTAGGCATGTACATTTGATCAATTACCTTTTCTAAGTGTCTGCTTCTCTGAAATGACCATAAGGAGAGGTAGAGATAGGACCTAAAGATAGGTAAGATAAATCTTGGTCTTGGTATCCTTTTCACTGGCCTTTTCTAGCTTTATAGAAAACATACTGTGTATGCATCAACACTAGCTTTTTTTTCTGTCAGCCAGTGTTGGGTATTAGTCTATTCTAGATTTTTTTATTTGGAAAAATTGTGTCAACTTGCACTTGAGACTGTTTACATGCAGTTTCAGTAAAGCCATATATTCCCCTTCTGGAGGCAAATAATATACTTTCAAAATGTGCTAATTACTGTTAGAGTGTCATTGAAAATATGACAGTCTATATTTATACTCAAATACCATGTTTATAGCTTGACTTTTTAAATTTTATATTCTTAGAACTAAATGCATCCTCCCCTTTCCTTCCTCCCCCGCACACGTTGGTCCAGAACTAATAAGAAATGAATCAGCTTCCTGAAATGCAATATGAACTTCTGCATACTTTATATCCTATTCTTCCAGCTGTTGCCAAGACAAGACTAAATCTCTTTAGAACAGGTAGCCTTAATACATAATCAGCTGGAAGAAGTTTACTGCAAATGCTACACAAAGTGACTGTTAAATTTACTAGATACTAAACTTCTCATGGTTTTCACCTGTATGCTTCACTTGTGCATTGCCATGGCTTAGAAATTTATGATCAAGAGCTGCTGCAGTTCCAGAATGGGACTGGTGTAGTGCTGGTATACATGCACACTCCAGTGAGCTAAATCCTGCTTTTAGAGATTAAATGGAGCATGTAGGAAAAACAAAGGTTTTATGTTATTGCTCTTGGCACATGCCATAATAAGATACAATATGGCAATACTGCAGCATTGGAATGTGCTCATGTATCAGAATAGATCTAAAAAGAGAAAAGAAAAAAAAAAGAAGAAAAAGAGCACTGTTTTAATATAGTTGTTCTTACATAATATATATATATATATATGTGCATTCTCACAATTATCTCAAAGCAGCAATATGATAACTACCATCTTTCTATGCTAAACCAGTACCTGTGCTTATGGAGGTTTGTTGCTGGATTGCACTAGTATTGCACATTTGCATCCCTATAAACTGACTGACTTCTGACACAGTGTCTTCTGAGGTGGAACAATCTCTAGTAGTTTATTCATCACTTATAACGAACATTCAATTATAGGTACATAGAGTAGAGTTAAAAAAATGCAGTTTACTTCTTTAGATATGTATTTTTCCTATAAACTTTCAATATAAAATGACGCAATGAGAAATGACGTCAATTTCCTCCTAGGTGGACTGTTTGCCCAAAATTATCATGAGCAAACCTGGTCTAAGTGGTCTTCCATTAAATACTGTGGTTGAAGATGAAAGTTTAGAGATACTACTGATATTCTGTTTGAGTTAAACCAACTGAGTTTAGAGAATAAGTGTTCTATACTAAATGGAGGTTGTGGTCTAGTCTATGCATTAACAACATGTGCAACTGAGTGAGGAGCTGACTATAGCTATAGTTGTCCACGACTCTACTACTGGCCTTGCCAGACCTCTGAAAGTTAAGATGATTTCTTGTACTGCTGCCAAAATGCTGAAGAGTGTGTTAGTGGTTATTCTTAACCAGAAAGACTATGGTTCACACCATAAACAACAATAAATAGCAAGTCTCTTTCTCTCTGTCAGCTTTACCTTTCAGTCAAATGTGTTTCCGTCTCACAGGAATATCTGTGATATTCTCATAGGAATATCTCAGACAGAAATAGACCCTTGTATATTATAATGGCACATTTAAAAGCTATTAATGCAGTGCACGTATAAATGGAACAGAGATTATCATTCTCTTATCAAAGTGTTATTTTTGTTCCATTTATACACATGGCATTTTAAAGTTTGTGGCCAATGTGTAAAGAAAAAGAAAGTAATTCAGCACTCTTCTCTGATCCTGTTCATGCAAAACTCTAAATTAATTCAAAGGGACTTTCTGCAATAGCTATATATTCCAATTCTTCACTACTACATCCACTGTATCAAGGCACAGTTGCATAGTAAAAAGCTTCTGCAACAGAATTCGCTGTGAACAAAACAAAACACTACAAAATCTACAAAGCTACTATTGTTATCATGGGCTTAAGTTATTGTCCAGCCTCACAAATGATTCTGTAAGGAAATAAGAGATATCATGCTTTGCTAACATACATGTAATTATTTTTTTCATTTGTTTGTAAGTCTTATTTAGTAATTTTTTTCTTATCACAAATGGTGTGAGAATTAGTGACCAAAGAGTTTCAGGAAGGGAATGGGTACATGAATACTATAATTTTCTGGAGAAGAGAAGGGAACAGGGAGTAAAATATACTAATAGATCATATCCAGTCACAAGAAATTTTGAAAAGCGTAATTTTCTGTTCAGGGAGAGATATGTAAGAGAAAACGCATGAAAATAAAAGACTAAAATGATGGTAGCAATCAGGAAATATAATTTCAAAAAGAGGTTCTGAGAGAGAGAAAGAAAGACAGGAAGGGAGGAAGAAAGGCACTGAGAAACAGGGATTTAAGCCTTTATTTGGAAAAAACATTAAGTCTAAATAGCATTTCCATTGCTGACTCCCACACAAAGTACTTCCTATGTCTCCATACAAACCAACAGCCTACAATGGTGGCAGAGGGATGGTTCACAGTGGGGATGAAGTAAGAGAAATGAGGAATAGTGCTATGTTCTCACGATCTACCCATCTTAAACTGATTCAATCAAGTTCACTCTCTCACTATTAAAAGCTAGATTTTCTTTAGGATGAAAACCCAAGCAATTCATATAGCTATTTTTTTTTCCCCAGCTTTTGGGTTGATTTCTTCTTGAGTTAGTGACTAAGATTTACTGTTCCCTGTCACCAGTGTTCAGACTATAACAAAGGAGAAATGATGGAAGGAAGACAGCACGATCTAAAGCCTTGTCTTTGGATGTGGAATGTAACTGAAAATAAGAAGCTTGTAATTTTAACTTTTCCACAATCCTTCATTTTTTAGCACTGAATGAATATGGAAACAGCAAATCACTTATTGTAGTTGAAGTTCCTCTTTTACTTTAGTTTATGTAACCTATGACCATTGATTTTTTTCTGACAATGACGTGCCTTTGTGTTGCTGATCATGAACAGTTAGAAAAAAATATGTGAGGAGCATGAGAAGACGATGATGCAACTAGGTTTTGCAGGGAGAAAATCAGAAGGGCCAAAGCCCAGCTAAAGTTTAATTTGGCTAGTGTAGTAAAAGACAGTAAAAAATGTTTTTAGAACTACTTGAACAACAAAAGGATGACTAAGGAAAATCTCCATTCTTTTCTGAATATGAAGGGAAACATAGTGGTTAGAGATGAGGAAAAGGCTGAGACATTAATGCTTTCTTTGCACCAGTCCTTTTTAGTAAGACTAATTGTTCTCGATCCGCTGAGCTGGAAGACCAACCAGGAGCAGAATGTAGCCCTTATAATCCAAGGGGAAGTGATTTGTGATCTACTACATCACTTGAACACGCAGTTTTCTATGGGATTGGACAGGATCCACCCAAGGGTGCTAAAGGAGTTGGCAGAAGTGATCACCAAGCCACTTCTTATAGTTCACAAGCCATCACAGCTAACTTGGGATGTCTCAGTTGGCTGGAGGATAATGAATGTGATACCAGTATACAAGAAAGGCAGGAATGAGGATCCAGGCAATTGCAGGCCTGTCAGTCTGACCTTGGTGCAGGGGAAGGTCAAGGAGCAAATCATCTTGAGTGCAATCACGTGATATATACAGGGCAGCCAGGTGGTCGGATCCAGTCAGCATAGGTTTCTGAAAGGCAGGTCCTGCACAACTAACCTGATCTCCTTCCATGACAAGGTGATGCACTTCACGGACAAGGGAAAGGGTGGGAATGTTGTTTACTTGGATTTTTAGCAAGGCATACTGTTTCCCACAGCCTTCTCCTGGAGAAATTGGTTGCTCATGGCTTGGGTTAAAAACTGGCTAGGTTGACAGGCCCAAAGGGTCAATGAGAATGGAGTTACATTTAGTTGGCAGCTGGTACCAAGTGGTGCTCTCTAGGGCTCAGTACTGAGGTCAGTTTTTATCACCAGCATTGATGAGGGGATAGAGTGCACCCTCAGTAAGTTTGCAGATGACACCAAGTTGGGAAGTAGTGTTGATTTGCTTGAAGGTAGGATTGGATCTCAAAATTGCAGAGGGATCTAGAGAGGCTAGATTGATGGCCCATATCCAGTTGTGTGGCACTCAACAAAGCTAACTGCTGAGTCTTGCACTTGGGCCATGTAGCAGTATAGTCTTGGACCAGAGTGGCTGGAAAGCTGCACAGCAGAAAAGGAACTGGAGATGCTGGTCAACAGATGGCTGAACATGAACCAGTAGTGTGCCCAGGTGGCCAAGAAGGCCATTGGCATCCTGGGCTGCATTACAAATAGGGTGGCCAACAGAACCAGGGAAGTGATTGTTTTTCTGTACTGCACTGGTGAGACTGCACCTCAAGTACTATGTTCAGTTTTGGGTCCATCACTGGACCCTGGACATTGAGCTGCTGGAACGTGTTCAGAAAAGAGCAACAAAGCTGGTGAAGGGACTAGAAAACAAGAATTTTGAGGAGCACCTGGGGGAACTGGGGCTGTTCAGCCTGGAGAAAAGGAGGCTGAAGGGAAACTTCATTGCTTTCTACAACTTCCTGAAAGGAGGCAGCAGTGAGAAGGATGTCATTCTCTTTCCTCTGATGGCAAGTGATAAGACACAAGGAAATGGTCTCAAGTTGCTCCAGGGAGGTTTAGATTAGGTATCAGGAAGAATTTCTTCATGGAGAATGGTTATACATGGAACAGGCTGCCTGGGAAGTGGTGGAGTCACAATCCCTGAAGGTATTTACAAGACATGGATGTGTCGCTTACGGACATGGTTTAGTGGTGGACTTGGTATTGTTAGGTGATCACAGAATCATAGAATGGCTTGGGTTGGAAGGGACCCCAAGGATCATCAATTCCAATCCCCCTGCTACAGGCAGGACCATCAACCTCCAGATCTGGTACTAGACCAGGTTGCCCAAGGCCCCATCCAGTCTGATCTTGAACACCTCCTTGGGAAGGAGCATCCACAGCCTCTCTTGGGCAGCCTGTTTCAGCACCTCACCACTCTCTCTCTGAAGAACTTCCCCCTTCCCTCCTTGAGCTTAAAACCATTCCCCTTTGCCCTATCACTGTCTACACTTGTAAAAAGTTGATTCCCCTCCTTTTTATAATCCCCTTTTAAACACTGGAAGGCTGCAGTGAGGTCTCCTCATAGCCTTCTCTTCTCCAGGCTGAACAAGCCCAGCTCCCTCATTCTGTCTTCGCATGGGAGATGCTCCAGCCCCCTGACTGTCTTTGTGGCCCTTCTCTGGACCCTCTCCAACAGCTTCACATCTTTCCTGTACAGGGGGCCCCAGGCCTGGATGCAGTACTCCAGATGGGGCCTCACAAGGGCAGAGCAGAGAGGGACAATCACCTCCCTGTCCCTGCTGGCCACCCCTCTTCTGATGGAGCCCAGGATAGCATTGGCTTTCCAAGCTGAAACAGCACGCTACTGGCTCATGTTCAATTTTTCATCCACCAGGTCCCCCAGGTCCTTCTCCGCAGGGCTGCTCTCAGTGAGTTCTTCTCCCAGTCTGTATATGTATCTGGGATTACTCCGACCCAAGTGCAAAACCGTGCACTTTGCTATGCTGAACCTCTTTAGGTTCACACAGACCCACCTTTAGAGTTTGTCGAGGTCCCTCTGGATGGCGTTCCTTCTAACATATCAACGGTACCACCCAGCTTGGTGTCATCGGCAAACTTGCTGAGGGTTCACTCGAGCCAGTCATTGATGTTATTGATGAAGATATTGAAATTGACAGTTGAACTTGACAATCTTAAAGGTTTTTTACAACTGTAATGATTTTATAAGTCTATGAAGTAATGGCCACAATCTTTAAAATATCAAAGAAATAGATAACATAAACCACATCTCATCCAAGCACAGCTCTTATCTGAAAATACATAGTAGCTACTTACTCTCTAGAAAGTCTGTGAATGTGTACTTATGAAGCATGTGCAAATGCTTTGTTGAGTAACAGTACAAAACCATTACATAAAACAGTACCTAGCAAGTGTAGCAAAAGAAAATTCTATGTAGTACACAAATTTAATTTTAACTGACTCAAAAGGGGTATTGAATTGGTTTCCCACTCTGCCTCTGATGTTTTTATATTTGTACATATCCCCTAAACCAACTATTATTAAGAAACTCACTTTGTAAACAATTTTAGAGCATTTCATTAAAAAAAAAAATGGTAAAGTCCACTTATAAAGAGGAAGGAAGAAATTAGAATCTCGCTGAAAGTTAACACTTCACAAAAAAATCAACATTTAGTACAGTAACAATGCATTCTCAAGCTACAGATCTGTTTAAACAAAAACTCTCCATGACATACTTTTATTTCCCAGTTCTTTAATGTGTTGCTAGTTAACAGCTTGATCCCAGTGTAACTAAATGCAGTTCATAACCTGGTAAGTGGGATGTTAGACACTTTCTTAGCTAATGGTTGTAAAATTATTGATGTTGCAGCAATGTGCCAAATGTAGAAGGGAAAGAATGAGAGAAAAATCACAGCCTGCCATATAAATGGGCAAGTATATCTACTCCTGCAACTGTCCTCTTGTATTTTTAGATGCAATATCTTTTTGTATATCTATATAGAATAATGTAGAATAATTCAGTATTTTATAGACAGTATAAATCAAGTCTCCAGATTTCATCTCATCCCCCAAGGAATCAGCAGCTTTCTTTGCTTTTTTTTTTCCTTTTTTTTTTTTTTCATTTGTTTAAGATTAGACTCCTTGGAGCCTTTCATTGAAACTCTTGAGACAGTCATGATGGCACAGATCTAGTTTCTGGGTAGGGGCTATTTCTGTCCATATTAATAATGTATGAAGCAATACCAATATTGACTTCTTCTATTTATAATAGCTTTAAAGTGCTCTAACAATTACACTGTGGTATTATCTCTAATCTTTATTACTTACCCCCAAACAAGCCCTGGTAGTGTGTAATTTAGCTTGGAGAAAAGAAGGCTCCAGGGAGACCTCATTGCAGCCTTCTAGTACTTGAGGGAAGCTTACAAGCAGGAGGGGAACCAACTTTTTGCAGAAGAAGGGGAAATGGCTTTAAACTAAAAGAGGGAAGATTTACATTAGATGTTAGGAAGAAATGTTTACTCAGAGGGCAGTGAGGCGCTGGCACAGGCTGCCCAGATAAGCTGTGGTGCCCCATCCCTGGAGGCGCTCTGCGCCGGGTTGGATGGGGCCCTGGGCAGCCTGAGCTGGTGGGGGGCTGCCCTGCCCACAGCAGGGGTGGTTGGAACTAGATGATCTTTAAAGTCCTCTCCAGCCTAATCCATTCTATGATTCTATGACATGTTCAATAAGCATGCAAGGATGTACCACTAAACAGTTCTGTAATTGTTGTTGTTGGACTTGATTGAGATAAAGCAGTTTAGATTTCCTGATATAGTTTAGTCAATTTAATACACAAATTCTGCATTTTTTTCTACTGTCTTATTTGCTGAATATAGAAGCAGAGATAGTACATGATGTACTTTTCCTTCTATTTTTTATTCTCCTGAAGAAAGGAGAGGAAGAAAGCAGAGGCAGGTGGAAAAGAAAGCAGAATTCATCATTTATGAAGCATTTATGAAAAAGGTAATATGTTTAAAGCACGTAAAATATTTTGAAAGCAACCTGGAAAAAGGATTTAAGTTCTGAACTACCAATGTCCCTTGATACTGAGCTGGTTTCACTGTGGTGTCATGTAACTGTGACACATTCCGACTCCAGATCTGCCAGCTCTTCCAGCTGCCCTGTCATGTTTAGTGAGAGCATTCATGTGTGCAAGGTCTTGCAGAATCAGATTCAGGCAGCGGAAAGTGATGCAGAGGAAATGTGTCATGATGGAGCACATATTAGCAGGTCTTATTTTGACTTAAGTCATATTTTCACTTCCTTCAGTGTACGATTTAAACTAAACCACATCTCTCTTTGCCACGACTGACATTCTATCCCCAGCCCTCCACTCAACACTTATATATAGAAAAAGATGCAGTTCTAAGCATATATTATGATGCCACTTGCAATAGCTCCATATAAAAGCATAAGATGCTTTTCTGTTTTTTCAGATTCATTTTTATCCCCTTACTAAAATTCACAAGTGAAAAAATAATTTATATGAAAACAGATGGATGAAAAGTTGTGTTGGATAGAAAATGTCAGGCAAGCTCAGCGTTTCCCAAGTGAGCCATGTGTTGCTGTAATAAATGTAAGGAATTCCAGTAGAACCATAAGACATTTGGTCATCGTTTTCAAATGTTTTATTTTGAAAAATTACTTTTACATATGCCAGTTTTTATTCAGCAAAATCATACTTCTTTAAACATTGTAGCATTCCATGAACATTGATATTTTATTATTTTAGTGGATTTTTTTTAAAGAGGTATTTTTAGGTGAAGCTTTTGTTATGAGAAATAAAGTTAACAGCATGCTTATAAGTATGGGGCTTTTTCTTTCAAGAGAAACAAAATATAACCCAAAATTTTAATCAGCATCATAGACTCAGAACTTTGCAACCCTGGACATCCACAGATTTTTAATTTCTCTAAAAGGAGACTGAAAAAAGGGTGGAAGGGAGGGGGAGGAGGTGAAATTAGGTGAGATTCCGGTATCATGATCTTCCATTTCACTTGCAGAATATCTCACCTAGCTTATCCCTTTTCAGCTGCAAGAATATTTCACAAAACATCCATGGTATTTATGAAAGACAGATGTTCATAAAAACTACCTGGTTTGTACTAAAATCAATGTCTTTGGTTTTAGCAACTGAATCTGAAGTTGTTCATTTAAAAAAAAATGGTGCTGTAGGCATATGAAAAAAAGAAAAAAACTTTACAGTTCAGCTCATGTTTGTGCATTTCACATAATAATAAATTGCTTGTCTTTGATTTAAATTTAACCTCATTAACAAACCTGTATGGTTTTTTTTTCATAAAGGATTTTGAGCAATATCATCATGTACAATCTTTCCTCTGCTTAGCAGTCTCTGAGCAAAACTAAATCTTCAATTAATTTCATGAAATATATGCGCTAATGGTTTCACACAGTTGTTTTCTTTGAAGAAAATAAAATTGACTGCAGCATTTTGGTGCATCATGAGACCAGAATCATTGTAATCAGGAAGAAACACGACTGCAGCACAACAGGCACAGAGAAATTATATTTCACATCATTTACTGTGTCAGATATGGCTAGAAAGTAAATCTATTTTTCATTAAAAAAAATTGTATAAAAGGTTTCAATTTTGCCTAGAAAACACTTTTTGTTATAGAAGCAGTCTAACCACGCATTCCTGAACAGCTGTACACGACATCAAAATTTTAGAGTTTGCATCAAAAAGCTGTTTACCTTTCATCATTAACTTGTAATGCAACAGAAGAGAAAAGTGAAAGTTCATATCCAAAACCTGCATTCAATATGCTGTAGTTATTGTAAAACACCAAAAAGAATTATTTTCAAAGTTGAAGTAATATGTACCTTGGAAGCAGCTGTAAAATAAGCTTTGAAATCTATTGTTATGATTGACTAGAGAGATTACTTTGGGTGTACAAATCAAACTGCTTCCTATTTAATGACAACAAAATACAGCTCCTTATCCTATTCTGAAACTCAGTTTCCATTAAAAAATAATTTTGGCTAACAAAATGGAAATATAATTTTTGCATTGTGTGTTTGCATATGTGAAACATCACATGCTGTTATTTGATTAAATTTAGTACTCCAGTGTACATGTTATCAGAGAAACAAATTACATCAGTATTAAATATATCACTGTTAATATTAGTCTGAGTTTCTGTGCTTTGACACTCATTGTTTCAAAAAATATTTTTATCTGAACTTTTTAAATTTTTTGTTTACGTAATGTGTAAACGCTTCAAGCCAAACAATTTTCTACTGCCTGTTTAACAGCAGTATCTTAAGCATTCAGAATGTGAGCAGGAAAATGGTTTTTATTTCTTGTCACACATAGATGACTTTCTCACAAACACCAACATTCAAACACACTCACATACAGATCACTACTGAACAGAATGCCACAAAAACTCGTAAATAAAGACACACATATTCAGATATAATTGCATATTCCTAGTGAGGAGATATTTAAATTATCCTTGTAGGAGTCCTCAGCTGCTTTTGGGCATAGAATATTGAATACCTATTCAGGGTAGAAATATGCATTATGGAGATGTGTGTTACTTCATACATAGGTATGTATGTATTCTTGCCTACATAAAAGTATGTGCGTACATATATACGCATATTCATATAGAAACATCTGTGGATATGTGATGAGACCCATCACTATAGCTAAGTATGTATCCAGACAGAATTTCTTATGGTTAGCCAAAATACAAATATTTTTATCACCATTTCATCGTAAAATATCCAAGGTCTCCTAATGAGACACTGCTGTATTTAAGATCATTCAGGTCTACCCATTTCAATCCAGGTGGGTAAAAAAAAGATGACCCACTCTAAAGATGAAGGAAGGCCTCTCAGTAGCTTCTTTCATCCATGTCCAGACAAGTTGCATATTGAAATAAAACACAATTTCATTGAACATCAAAACTACACATATTCTGACCAGTAGGCCAATCAAATGGGCAAAGATTAATCAAATACCAAACAGTCAACATTTTTAAAAATGCAAGTCATTTTAGATGGGTTGATGGTTGGACTAGATGATCTTAGTGGACTTTTCCAACCTTAAAGGTTCTACGAATATACAAATATATATTTTTAAAACAGTTAAAATAATTAAAGGAAGCAGTACTTTTTTTACCATTAGAAATGTCAAGTGAAAACCAGACAAATATCATTTAAATATACTTTTAGTTTGTGATAGTCCACTCAGAAAAGTCAGTACTGATGCTAAGTCTGACACTGTTCAAATCTGAATTGTATTAACATTTCACAGCTCTGATTTCTCTTTTAATATCATGGTTTAAAAATTCCTTCAGATCTTGTTTCTAAACAGAAATAAGTGGAAAAAGAACAGACTGAAGTAACATGATTTAGTGACATCATTCATTATTATAGACATAAATTAAATGTGAAGAGAATATGAAAAAGGGATTGTCATTTCAGAAAGCCAAATGCTTTTATTTTTCCTTTTTCTTCTCTCTCTCTTTTTTTTTCTCCCCATAGGGATAAATGATTCAGTCTTCTTTCTTGTGTAGCATTTTGTTTTATGGTTTAAAGTACCTCTCATTCCATGGAACAATACTAGTGCTTACATAAAAGGAATCAAGGAATTATTTCCTTCGGAATATGAGAGAAGCATCGTTGTCAAAAAATCCCTGCTTTCTTTCCCCGACTGTTCTTTGTATGACTTTGCAATCCTGAAATATTTACATCATGACAAAAGCTGTGACATAATTCCAGAAATTTTACAAGAGGTTCTCTCAAAAATTTTCCACCTCAGTTGACAAGACATATGATATTCCCTGAGCATAACAGCTTTCCTGCCAAAAAATAAAATATGTTTCTACTTACTGCCAACCCACCCGACTCTACCTAAGTAAATTACTTTCCAAATCCATCGGTCTTTCCATACAAAACCCTAAATCCATTCCTTCTTTCTCAACTTAATATGCATTCCCTTACCTGCCAAACCACAAAACACAATCTGATGGACCTAAAACACACTACAGTGGTATTTCTCAATAGGAGCATGGAGGGAGTTAATTCTATGAATGACGGTCTTTTCACATGATCTAGGGACTGTAAATCCAAGAATGAGATCTCATCTCTTTTGGCATGCATAGATTTCCGCTGACTACCGCTGATCTGTGGAGATGACAGACTCTAGCATAAAAGCGCCGGAATTTGAAATGCTTCCCCAGTGATGACAAAGAAACAGGGCCAGTGGCTGCCAAACAGCCACTTTGAACTACAACCTCTAGTAAATTCAAAGAGCAGTCCTCCTCAACAGGTATACTGGGAAAATTTCCAGCTAAAGATCACCTTTATGCTTGTTTACTGTATTCTAAGAGCATACAATGAAAAGATTTATTATAAGTAATGAAAATAAGGGAAGCAAGCAAGTTTTTTCCCCTCCATCTCCTTCCCATCATCTGTGATTATAATCTCTAAATAGGCAGCGGTATTATTACAGCTCAAGCCTGATTCCTCTTCAAACACTCACTTCAGTGAGTACATTTAGAACTTCAAGTACAGAACCTCATCCTCCTGAAAAAGATAATCTATAGATCGCCACATCCTGAGAATTTGGGCCTACTGATGCAGGTGTGTGGTGGTACAGTTCCTCTGATTCAAACAATGTGAAAAGAAACAGAACAAACCTTAAAAGTAAAGCCTAGATATGAATTCAGGAAGTTTCAAAACGGTATGAATTTATCAGTGACTTCACATTGCAGCTGGAATACAGAATACATAATAGTTGTTTAAAATGTACTCTAATAAGAGTGGAGCCACTCTGTTCTATCCTCAAATCATTGAAGTAAACATTAGGGTTTGTTTGTTTTTCCCAAATTCAAACATCACTCTATTCCTAAAATATAACATCTCAGTACAATTATGATCTTATGCTAATAGGTCAAAGATAATGTTTTAGATCCTTTTCCAATCATGGTAATCCAAACAGACACTTATGCACAACAGTTTACAAACCGAAATTTATCTGGACATATGCATGCATATGAAGTCCACATCTACTAGCCTTATCACAATATATCTGATTTGCAACACTCCTACCTACATTACAGGTAATTATAACTTTATTTTCCTTTCATGTCCTCACAGGATACAAACAATTTAGCTGATGTTCTGAACACTGAATTAATCTCTTTCTTTTAGTAATGACAGATGAAAAGAAATGACCTATTTTTATGATTTATATATAAATATTTATATGTATTTCCCAGAATCCATTTTTATTGCTTTCTAAGCACCTCTGGTATCATCCGTTTTCCTCATTTCTTAAATCTTAATATTCAAGTGTTCCATTTCCTGTATAAAATAGCTATAAGTGGATTAAAATACAAGCATTAAAGATAAAGTGCATTCTGGATAATCAGATGATGAAATGCTAGCAAAATACAGGGCTGATGCTCTTAGATGCAATTCATATCTTTATAAACAAATTTGATTCTTCCAGGAGATACCTAAACAAAACATTTACATGAAAACTGTGAAATTCCTTGAGAAATGTTGTAGCTTGGAAAAAGCTGCATTTTCACAAGAGATTTCCTCATGAAGTCTGAAGGAAAATAATATACAAACAGATAATTTGCAATTAAATATAATTTCAGCTCTTTGCAATTTTTAGTAATTCAAAAATTACCAGAACTAATCAGTACTTCTGATTTTGTCTTTCAGTGTTGACCAGAATAAAACATGAGATATTCAAATAAGATGTGAATATTCAGATATCCATATTTTAAAAAACATAGGTAGATATGGAATAATCTGTTCTTCTATATTAGCTTTCCTTGGATAACTCATCAATGCAGATTAGGTGCAGAAACTTGATCATCTTCGTAAAATATTTAATGAAGTTAGTTACAAACTATTTAAAAACTCACATTGTGGTCATTCACACACTTTTATCTATTCTAGTCATAGAATCATAGAATCATAGAATCAGCTAGGTTGGAAAAGACCTACAAGATCACCTAGTCCAACCATCCACCTACCACCAACAATCCCACTAAACCATGTCTCCCAATGCTATATCTAAACGTTTCTTGAACATCTCCAGGGACGGTGACTCAACCACCTCCCTGGGCAGCCCGTTCCAAAAGTCGACGCTTGCAATCTATTTTAATGTAGTGTCATGCATTGTATTAGATTAGAGGAAATATAATATGATCTCAAGGGCTATTCTTTACAATATATTACAGATATGAAAGCAATATGAAGTTTTATTAAAGGTAAAAGTCATGCCCCACACAGCTAGAAAAGGGTAATATTAAGTGTGCTCTCTTGCACATAGATACTGTAACTGCATATATTTTTTTCTCCAATATAGACCCAATGCACATTTTACTCATTAAATGACTATCCTGTACTTTCTTACAGTGCTTAATATAGGATCTTACTTACTGCATTTTATTTATATCTACTTTGAAGGCACAATTTGTCAGTCACTGCAGGAATTTCAGAGCAATTATCTCTACAGTGCAAACAAGACTTTTTTTTATATTTCCTCTGCATCCCTTCAATGAGGTTAGGATTTCATGAATTACCAACTAGACAAAAAAGAAGTACTGAAGCAAAAGACTTCTTCCAACATTGGGTAACCAGCTCAAGATGCCTAACATCTATGTTTTGGAAGTACTTCAACTTTCAGAGATGTACTCAGTTCTGCTTTGTCTGAGCAGAGCAATCCTAAGATTAGAGGAAAGACTAAGCAGTCTTATTTAGATGATTACGCTAGTCTCCTGGGAGATATCAGCTAGCTGGAACTCAGAAACTGCCACTGAATACTTGCAAACTAGGATTTTTGCAACTTGGTGAAATTTGGATGGATTCTTACAAAGAAAAAGACATCTCTCAATATCCCATAGTGCTCATTATCCTGTACCAAATCTGTGAAGTTTTAGAGTTCTAAAAAATGTATTATGCAAGCCCCTTTCTTGAACTTAAATGAACCAAACCAATATGAACTCAATCTAAACAAATTACCAGTCTAAATTATTTCAGAACACAGTCAGAATGGTAAAAATCTGACAGAATGGTGACTTCAGAAAGTAATCCAGTGTCAACCCCACCAAATAACTTTCTATTTTTCTATACTAAAAGAATAGTAGCAGCATTTACATGCAGATAATGCTTGCCCACCTCATACCCACTCACCTCTTTGTCTGTTTCCTTAGAAGCCTTTCTTAAGTACTCGAAGTACTTGTATTTGTTTCCTTTCATAGATATAGCACAGTAAGTCTCAATAAGTTACTTGCTGTTAGCCTATACATTGAACTTAATGGAGCTGGAATCCAAAGCATTAAATACCAAATTGTAGCAATACCAGTCTGTAGCAATTAATTATTAATAAAGTAAAATCAGATAGGAAAAAAAAAGGAAAGGCAAAAAGTTATGTCAAAAGCACTGATGCAAGGGAAGTCTTTTCAAAGCTGTAATGAACATGTTGCAGTTTATGGAATCATAGAATCATTAAGGTTGGAAAATACCTCTAAGATCATATAACCCAATTGTCCACCTGCCACAAATATTTCCCCACTAAACCATGTCCCTCGGTACAACATCCAAATGTTTCTTGAACACCTCCAAGAATGGTGACTTAAACATCTCTCTGGGAAGCTTGTTCCAATGCCTAACCACTCCTGAAAAGAAATTTCTCCTAATATCCTACCTGGACTTCCCCTGGCACAAAATGTGGACCATTCCCTCTAGTCCTATCGCTAATTATGTTTCTGAACTCCACCTTGTCACTACCTCCTTTCATGCAGTTATAGAGAGCAGTAAGGTCTCTCCTGAGCCTCCCCTTTTCCAGACTAAATAATCCCAGTTCCCTCAACTGCTCCCCATAAGACCCCTCACCAGCTTTGTTGCCCTTCTCTGGACATGCTCCACAGCCTCAATGTCTTTCTTGCAGTGAGGGGCCCAAAACTGAACACAGTACTGAAGGTGCAGTCTCACCAGAGCAGAGCACAGGGAGATGATCATCTCCCTGTTCGTGTTGGCTACAATATTTCTAATAGAAGTCAGGATGCTGTTGGCTTTCTTGGCCACCTGGGCACACTGATGGCTCGTGTTCAGCTGAGCATCGACCAGCATCACCAGATCCTTTTCCTCCACGCAGCTTTCCAGCCACTCTGCCCCAAGCCTGTAGTGTTGCATGGGGTTGCTGTGACCAAAGAGCAGGACCTAACAGTTAGTCTTGTTGAAGTTCATCCCACTGGCTTCAGCCCAGCTATCCAGCCTCTCAAGGTCCCTCTATAGGGCCTTCCTACCCTCAGGCAGATCAACACATCCCCCCATCTTGGTATCATCTGCAGACTTACGGAGGGTGCTCTCAATGCCCTCATCAGGTCATCAATAAAGATATTGAAGAGGACAGGCCCTAGTACCAACCGCTGGGGAACACCACTCGTGACTGGTTGCCAGCTGGATTTAACTCCATTCATCACCACTCTCTGGGCCCGACCATCCAGCCAGTTCTTTACTCAGCAAAGAGTGTATCTGTCCAAGCCACAGGCTGCCATTTTCTTCAAGAGAATATTGTGAGAGTCAGTGTCAAAGGTTTTGCCAAAGTCTAGGTAGGCTATGTCAACAGCCTTTCCCCCATCCACCAGGCAAGTCACCTGGTCCTAGAGGGCGACAAGCTTTGTCAAGCAGGACCTGCCTTTCATGAACCCATGTTGGCTGGGCCTGATCCCCCAGTTGTCCTGCATGTGCTGTGTGATCATAGTCAAGATGACCTGTTCAAGATGACCTTATGCACATAAGCCATGTAAGATATATATAGAAATCTCTTTTTCTAACTAATACGAAGGATATAAAATGAACTCTAAAAACAGAAATAAGCTTTATAACCTAACCTGAGAAACTGTAGGATGCCACTCAAAACTGTTCAGGACAATGACTTCTGAAACTACTTAATTGCTTCAAACATAAATAAAAATACCTTGAGAAATATGGGTTTACATTTCTTTTATTTGTATAATGAGTGAAATGAAGTGTTTGAACTGCTTCATGGGAAAAGCTGCTCAATTCCTCTTATATAGACAAGGGTAGTACTTAGCTTCTGTTGGACTACATCTACTATGAGTCTGGCATTCTTATCTTGAAAATTCAATAACCGACCTTCCATATGCAAACTGTCAAAAAGAGTAGTGGAAGACTGCTTTTTGTGACAACTTTTATTTTTTATTTTACTTTTTCAAGGTACACATCTTTTTGGAAGAACATTGCACACATAAAACAAATGTACACCTATCAGTAGTAAATGGTCTTCTCCCTCAGTCCTTCAACTGTATATACGAGGATTATGATTTAAGTGATTTGAAAACCAAAACGTGTCAACAAATATAACCTGAAACTCCGTGAGTTTAAATGTAACCCCATACTTATCACACTAAAGTAGGAGTGATTTTAAAACAATAAAATAAAGAAAAAAAGAATGTGATTTGTAGCAACTTATCAGTGATCAACATGCAGATTATTCAGCACCATGAGGACTTCTCAGATCAAATCAACAGCAGTAGCAATCTGAGAGAATATCAGTTGTTTAAAGTGATGTTCTACCAAAAAATACAGCCAAGTGCTGGGATACCATGCTGGAATAAGTCTTCAGTTCCTCCACTTTACTTGCGCCTCTAAATTACAAGTCTGAGTCAAGTAGGAACAGTGTTGTAATACCCTTCAATATAATTAAGATCTGAATATCATTTCTACAAGCCAGCTAAGAAATTGTCCTTAGGGATCTTCCTCTTTTATTATTAAACATTTATGGAGATCATCATGTTCATTCTTTCAGTCTATACTGTTAGTTTAGTGGTAGGTGACCAAAATGTGATGGGCTACTTTATTTACATCTGATCAAACCCCGTGCTTAAAAAAAAAAAGAAAAACCTATTGAGAAGCTACACAGAGCAAATGTCACCATATAAAAGAAAACAAATGTTTTTGAATTAATTCTGCACAGTAACTTCAGGCACATAACTTAATTTGGCAGTTCAGTATATGGAACAACCACATCAGTTTTACTTCAACCAAGTATTGCACTCATATAGAGGCAAAAACGTGTCACCTTCTCATGATGCATCATGGCAAACTGCACACACTTCAAACAATGTATATCAACAAATAGATGGTTTAGTTTCACAGTGTACATTACAGGAAAGATCTTCCCTGACAGCCTATTTGTCAGTGCGTCGGATGCAGCACTGTAACACCAGACCATCTGGAGGTTCCAGTGAAAAAATACATAGGGTGAAATTCCTCCTTCGGCTACTACTGCTCACTGAAAGAAGATAGAATAATTGGCCTTTCCTGTAGTTTGTCATAACATCAGAAACCAGGGATAGACTATGTTACTTTTACTTGTATTGGTTTGAAGAAAAGATGCACTGTAGTGGTAAAAGCAGGGGATCAGAAATTAAGATTGAGTCATGACAAAACACTGCAAAGATTTCCTCCTCCATTTTTTCAAAAGGAAGAATGTGCATTTCATAAACAGGTATTTTCAGTCTTCAAATGTCATAGCACAAAACTCAGCAGACTACTCACATTCAAACAGCAATTTTCATCAGATTTCTTGATGAAGCCATGAACATTACTGAATTATTTTGACTCATTTGCATCTAATGACCCATGACCAGTGTTATGAACTCGCAGTGCTTGAGAAAATAAAACTCACTAATATGTTTATTGCACTAACTGGACAAGTGGAGTTTTAATAGCAGTGTTGTTTTAGAATAAAACACAAGTTTCATAATTAGACAGTGTGATCTCTATTGCATACTACTGCAGACCAGTCTGGCAGATAGACACAATGCAAGGAAAGAGTTCTCTGTTTCTACAGTGATTTTTCTTCCTGTGAAAAAAACATTTAATATGACTCTCTGGGGGAAGTAGTTGTTGGTAGCATAGTTAGTCATATAAACTAGATAAATGTTCAGAATGAAATACCAGTAAAAATGAAAAATGTTCAGATATGGTTGGATTACATTCAACAATGTGCTCAGGGATTAAAAACAAATATGAATTGAACAATATATCTGTGATGTAATGAAACAGCAATCCCACAGTATTCATGCCATACTTAGTTTAGAAACAAAACACTGATCCATTTAGACTTGCTCAAATTTTCTGTTACAGACAATGAAGAATACCAAGGGCTGTGCTCTCCTCTGATTTGCTGCTGATTAAGAAGCCAAACTTAGAGCTTTTTAAGAACAGATGGTGCTTCTTTCCTCTTCTTGCTGGTCAAAAATTCAGAGAAAATAAGGATGAAGACTGATGTAGATAGAGAAGCAACTGAAAGAGAAAAAAAAGTTTGGCAGATTCTATGAGCAGCTATAGAGACAAATTATACCCATTTTCCACTGTGGGTGTGCAAGTTTGAGGATTCACAGATGGCTTGGAATGCAGCTCCTCATCACAGTGTAATCTGTGTCCAAGACAGCATGAAAAAGGAGTGCCTAGTGACTGAGAACATTTCCCACTTTTACTACTAGAGAGTTTCCCATCTTTCCCTTCTTTATTTCCAAATTAACAAAACATGAAGTAAGAATGGAAGTAAGAATGAAGCACTGTGAAAATATGGACAGTGACGGTATTTATTCAGATCAGATGACTAAAGCTTGTTTTCACTCTGGGTTTCCTAAAGCCTGAGGGGACTTGAGGAGTTCTCATATCTTCCCACCTACTCCTTATAAATAAAAGCATGACTCACTTTTTAAAATTTGTGAGTCAAATGAGTCATTCTTTTCCATAATCAGCTTGTGACACCTTAAAATCAAGAGGACAGAAACATTTCAAAACTCAAGAAAATAAAACCAAAGGTAAAGAGAGGTACTCTGCTCTTTGAGAATCTGCTATACAGATGAAGGAAACTAATCTCAAATTTGCTGAATAAGTGCTAAGTCACTAAGTAGATGCTAGAGTGTGGAATGCAGTGCTCCTATTGAGAAGATATTATCTGTTTTCATTCCAAAGGACAAAAAAGTCAGTTTGGATCCTGCTATTTCCAAATATATACCTACTGTAGTCCTTTCTTCAAAGTCTATCTTTCAATACATCTTTTATATCTGAAGATGTTCTGTTTGCTATCCAATCGCAGCAAGTTCTGTCTAGATGGACTTTTAGTCCATTCAGTAAGTTGAAACAAGTGAAGCTGCATACCATCCTAGTGCATCTTCCTATTGACTAATGTTATGAAATAAGTGAGAAACTGGTTTTGGTCTCTGTCTATCTCACCACTGGAGTGAAACTGTCTCATACTCCTATTTACTGCACGATTTTCATTCTGTATGGTGACCCAATTGAAATTTCATCAATACAGCTCTGCTAGTTATTCTATCAGTGCAAACCAGCTGTAGTAGTCTTGCTGAGCCCTTATTAACTTCTCACAGAGCTCATGGGGACTCTCAAGAACGGGAAATGCAAAGGTACACATGCTCCACTTAGAACAAACAAATCTCTCATGTCTCATCAGATGGAGGCGTTTAGTCTTTCTGTAAAGAACTCCAACAGTGTGGTTTAATTCTGTTTTTCACCGCACATTCTTTGCCTTATTCTGTTTAGAAAACTGATGGGGAGAAAGGCAAGACGTAAAATGCTTCCAAAGCTAAGACAGCTGCAAGGAAGATTACTCCATGGTCTGCTAAGTTTCCAGTGAAGCTCTCTTGCGGTACATATTATACCTGCCAGCTTTTTAAGGTCTGATCCAGTCATGTTAGCAGCATGTAAATGTTTTGTATTGTCAGTCACTGAAAAAAAGACTTCTAATTGGAATCTGAGTAATGTTCATACACTAAACTATCAATAAATAAGTAAGGCCTAATCATTTAATAAATAAACATCTGAAAACATAACAAGTATAACAGCATGAAATTCCAGTTTATAATCCAAAACACTAGATAGTTTCTGTCTAAATTTGCTGGTGTTTAAATTACAAAAAAACTGCTATTTCCACAAACCTTTACTTCACTAAATTCATCCAGAACATAAAACTAGACAGAAGCATTTATTCTCCTTCCTTGTTCTTTATGAACTGCTGAGAAATAAATTAAGCACATGAGAGAGTTAAACTGAGGTCTTCATTTTATGAAATGAAACTATTATGTTACCAGTTATTCTCTCCTCATACATGCTATGATGTATTTCAGAACACTTAATAATGAAGCAGTTATTTACCTATGGCATGTCAGCAAAATGCGGGGTTTGTGCTTTTATTCCTCTCAATGTATGGATATTGCCATACGAAGCCTGTCTTCCACAGTATTTTTCCAAATTGATCAACAAGGACTGCAGCACAGTAAAATCCTTTCATGGTTTATGTTTACCATTTAAAGACAGCATTCTCCACAGAACACTAAAGGAAATGTAAAAGATAACACCAAAATTGCAGACCTCAGAGTATACATTCCACAACTCGCAGCAAATATCTGCCAGGACTTACCATGCCTGTGAACACCTAGAAGGTAGCAAACATCTCAGTCATAAATAGAAACTGTGAACATATAATGCCTTGCACAAAACATGACACATCTTAAATATTAATTCAATCAGCATCACATGAAAGTTCTGTGAAAACTGAATTACCTTCCGTCTCACAGTTGGAGACAACATCCTGTCATGTCTAATCATGGGGAAAAAAAACATAGATGCCACAGGCCAGTTCACATTTAGTTAATTATGCTTCACTGTATAATAAGAACTGTCAAGTAGTAAATTTTTTCTACAACACTAATTTCTTTTTGTATTTTAAGAGCAATTTTTGAACTTCACAAATCTTCAGAAATGTTGAGCATGTTATCTGGAAGGTCGGGAGAGAGGCGATATTTTCTAATGTATTTACTGTTGTTTTTTTCCATTCTTTGAAACTACATTTCAAATGGCTGAATACATCTGTAGGGAGGCTGTTTAAAAGCCTGAATAATCTGAAAATCCCCAGAAGGTGCATGAAACAGAAGAGCTATAAAAGTAACAGCTTAAAGTATTGCTATTACTGCTTCTTGTTTGCTCATTGCGATATGATATGCCAGAAAAGCAAACTGCAACTTTCCTACTCACTATAAACTTATTGCCACAAGGAGAAGGACTGTGGGTGGGCCTTGCTTTAGCGTAAAACCCCCTGCAATACATACTTATAAGAGAGCTTGGAGACCAGCCTCCTATTGCAGATAATGAAACATAGAAAACAATTCAATAACTAACCACTGGGTGTCTTCTTCAGATAGGCTGAATTAGTTTCCAGACTCCCGCGACTGCAGGGGGACCGTAAACTCCCCAGCTCTCCTGCAGACCTGCATGCGGATAGTGTACTCTGGCACTGAGTCTTCTTAGCACACCGTTAAGAAAACTGCAGCTGAGTTTTGTATACACAGATCTGTCAGATGCTAGAACAAGTTCAACATATTTTTCTTATTCATGGACATACAGAGAGCTTCCTATTTTAACAGCAATTCAGACAAGTGAAGATTCTAATATTTCAAGACACAATATTTTTCCTAAACAGTGCTTTTCAGACCCCCAAATCCTTCCCCCAAGGCTTTTAATCTCAGTAATTAATGCAGATATAACTGTTGTATGTATTAAACAAAATTCTCATGACTGCATCACATTTTGTCATGCTTGGGAGGAAAAGGAGGGGAAAACACCATAGACTCAATGTTGAGGTTTTAAAATCAGTAGGAACAATGTCAGCTGCTCCACAGAATACTTTCACCCTCTTTTCATTTTTCTGTGCTCAGGTGTTTTGTGCTGGAAGTGTACACAGCTGTTGTATAATCTTTTGCTTCCCAGCTTCTGCGGGTTGTGAAGGCTGTTTTTGGTTTTTGCTGTTCCTTTGCCTGTTTCATTTTGCCCTGATGAGATACTCTATGCATTTAGTTCAGACTAGCTGCCCAGTTCCTGAAGAGCTGGAACTAAATTATCTCACAAGGTTATTCTACTCCTGGATCTGTCACTAGCTGGGGGGACAGGAGCAGAGCATGGTGGGGATGCTCTTAACTTCCCACACTAAGCAAATGCAACTCCAGTCTCCATGTGCATTCCAAATACTTTTCCATTGTATTGCTGAGCCCATCCCCTTATTTCATGCTATAGGGATACTGGACTACCTTTCGCCTTCATCATGTGGCACTCTGCCAAGCTTAAAAAGGAGCCTGGCCAGGCCAGGACAGCACTGTCAGGCTGATGATCAGTTTGACTTCATCCCCTCTTTTGTAGTATCTGCTGCAGGAGGCAGTTGTCATCTGTGTATGCATAAATTGAGGGCTCAAGGTTTGGTTGCTTCTGACCTTCTCCCAGCTGAAAACCTGGATGTATCTATATGTGGCTGTGGCAGCCTTCCAGTATATCACCTGTATATTTTCAGGCACACCCAGCTGCACTGTCCATTATAACAGCTACTTTTCATTTGTTGCCTCAGGTTTCATAAGAGTAAATTATTGTCCTCTTAGCTGCCTTAATGTGGTTTGAAAAGGTATGTTATCATGACAAAACCGTGCCTTATTTCAAAGAAATATGACTCAGAAAAAAAAAAAAAAAAACACAGAACTGCATTGAGAGGGAAATTCTGACAACATCTAACTTTTGAAGGAGTAGAAATAAAACAGAATAACACACACTAATCAATGACATTAATGAGGCATGCGAAATCACAATTACACAATTGTGCCTGTGGGTACAATCTTTGCTTATGACTTATAACACTGAGCAAGCAGGAGTACAGATGTGTTTTGTAAATCTTTAATAGCAAAGTACAGAGTTCTTTACCTTAATGCTGTGAGAAACATTTTGTCAGAATACCATGATGGCCATTACTTATTCCCAGTGCACACTGCAATTAAAAAAGCTTATCAAAATGGCCTACTGTTGTACAATATTTTACAGAGGTGAGATGCACAATTGTTTGCAACATAAAATCTATGGCTGAGTTAGATATTTAACTGTGATTACAGACTTCTCCTGTTAGTTTTGGCAACATAATATGACCCAGCAGGCCTCAGACAATATCAGGTTCTTATTGTGCCAGACAGTACAACCATGCAATGAAGGCAAACAGTGCACATGACATGAAAACGCCATACATCTTAAATCTGCGACTCAAATATCATCCGAAGTATCAGCAGTAATTTTGGACTTGTAATACCAAGTTGCATACTGTGAAAAAATTTAACTTCAATAAATGTAATAATTAGCCACAAGTGCACTGACCAGGGATGATTTATCTTTTTTTTTTCCCCCCTACTGCCCAAAAATAATATTATGGGTTAATAATAAATTAATAATTAAGAGATTAACAGCAACAAAACAACAAAGAAATGAACACAAAAACAAACAGGAAATGTCTAAGAATCCTCTATGCTAAATAGAAAGGAAATGTTTTCAAGTAAGTTTCTACTCAGATTAGTTTTCAAAAGGCTTTCATAAACACAGTCTTTTCCCCTAGGAACAATCAGCTTGGCAATCACATCTGTTGTCCCATTGAACTGGTTACAAAAATGTGAAAAGATTAAATATTTCTTTGATTTTCTGAAAACCTCATCAAATTTTCAAGTAAAAAGGGTCAGTTCTATAGATGTCTAGAAAAACAAAACAACACAAGAAATTTTCTTTTAAAAAAACAGCAAAAATAATTAAGCTTCAGAAATATTTCAGTCAACTCTAATTTGTAGCAGTAACCAAAACACATCATATTTAACTTACTGCTGGACTGATTGAACCAAAAAAGAAAAAAAGAAAAATTTCCCTAATTTCACACTACAAAAGAAAATTTTGCAAATTGCCTCTATGTATTTGGATACCAATAAATTTCACACATTGTGGAGCATGAAATCAAACAATTTCACTGTATAGGAGCCGTTTGCACAAACTTTTTTGGATCAGGACTCAGGTTGCAAGGTTCCTGAGGATGGATCATGAAGGCCTCATCAATCCCTTCAGTCCCCTGAGCTCTCCTAGATGTCTGCTCACCCTCGGGAGAACCATTTGTTTCATTTAATTTATCTCAGCTTTTTTCCTTTAAATGAAATGATTTATTTTTATTATCAGATGAACACAACTGAAAATACAAAGCTCAGATTTAAACTCCAGGAGCTGCAACAGTTGATATCACCTGATCTCTGAGATACTAAACACCTTCAGCACTTTCACTGACCTTAGTCTGTATGTTAGGTTGAAAATAGCTGGCTCCTATTCACACAAATTAAAAGACTTTAGAAGGCTGCCAAGGGCAACATAATAAACCTTTGGTCCAAATTCTGCTACTCTCAATTGAAGTTCTCATTCTCACAAGTGCTTATGGTGCTTATTCATCTTTGAAATCAGTGACATAGATAGCTGAAATACTGCTCTGAATTTGAACAAGTTACGCAAGTTTCTGCCACCTGTATTTATTGGCAGAAGTGATAAAGGTTCAGTCCAGCACTTCGGGATTTTTGTCTTCATCTGTACTATGGTAAAGACAATGGCAGAGCATTGCTTTGCTTTTATGTGCATAAAGAGATCTTCTCCCTGCAAAAGCAGGGATGGTTAGTAGCTTTCAAAAATTAAAAGTATGTGAGTTTGAATGACATTCAGAAATTGGGAACAGTAAAGACATGAAAAGATCAGGAGTTATTCCAAGTTGTAAAGCAAACCATGGGAGGAATCAGAGACACAACTTGTGTGTTTTGTTTTTAAAGGTACTGTCTCAGCACAGATCATTTCAACAGCTTTCGGAATCTGTACAAATGACAGCAATGGGACTGGGACTAAATTCAGGAAATGACATGACAGTATGCTCTCAGTTAAAGTCACTGAATGGCTACCAGGTTTTCTCATTCAGAGCTACATCTTCAGGCACACAATCTTAGGACAAGACATCTGATGAAACAGAACATCTGAAGAATTAGTTAAACTGCTCTATTTTAAAGAACAACACAAATTAGAAAAGAATGAGACAAGGAAAGTATTTATTTTAAGAAGTCATATTATGATAGTTAATACAAACATAACAATAATAACTGAAAATCATCATCCAGCATTTGGATTCCAGTGGTTATCTATGGCACTAAACAATTCCACTAAAACAATACTAGTGAAAGGTAAGACATGAAGCAATTTCATTTTTTAGCACAATGATATGTCTGGAATGTAAATGGTTAGATTAACAAAAAAGAAATATTAAGAAAAAAGTAGGTCACTGCACTTGTACCCTCAGATACCCGAAGACTCAGTGGGGGCTGACATATAAGAAAAGTGAAACAAGTGCACTCATAGATAATGAAGCCAAAGGAAAAACCTTAACTTTTTTTTTTTTTTTTTTTTTTTTTTTTTTTTTGCATCAGTATTGACAGCTTAACAGCTTAGGAAGCTTCCCAAACTGGATTTTCAATTTAAAGAGTAAGGCATCATCATGAGAACTTGCACAACTGATGTATCTGAAGCAGCCACTTTGGAAGGACTCAGAAAAATAACTGTAAAAATCTACCACTAGCTGAATAAATCACTCACAATTCCTTTAGAAATTAAAATAGTAAATCATTGAGCTATCTTTCAAACCAGCCCCAACATCAGGGGGCAACTCCTAGTTCCTGAAAGCTCACCAGTATATCTGATTTCTAGCCAATGCATTGACAGTGTAATGCAGAATGAAATTAGTATAGCAAATATGATGAATATTCAACACTGTTTCTGTAATCACCTTTCACAAAATTACTAGAGGCTATTTTGATAAATCTGAGATAACTGAAATGGGTGAAACAAAGAGATGGAACTCCAAAGAGCTTTTGGAAATGTCTTTCCTTTAAAGCCAGAAAAAAACTTCAAAGGCCAAAAATAAATGATTGGGATTCACAATTTTGAACTTACTTGCAGTAATCAAAACTAAAGATGACAGCAAATACTTGGTGAAGGAAGCCTTGTTTTTAACAGGTTGAATTTCACCTTTCATTTTACAGATTGAAGAAAAAGCACATAGTAAAAGTACATGGAGAGGAATAATTCTAATTATGATACATTGAATCAGCTATTTCACTACAAAGAAGAGATGATGTGAATATTGTTGATAGTCATCTGAACATGTTAGTGGTTCTCATTAGTGATCAGAAAGACAAGTAGAATGATATGAATTGTTAAGAGAGAGCTGCAGAAAGAAGAGAAATGTCTCTGTCAATCAGCAGTTTGCAACACGGGCCGCTCCCTCAGAAAGAATAAAACAGATTTAGAAAAGGGCAACAGAATGATCAGAGATAGAGAATGGCATCCATCAAAATTAAGGAGAAATAAACTATGAGGATGACTTTACTTTGAAATCAGAAAGATATAGCAATCTATAAAATAAAATAAAAAGTTGGTATGGAAAAAAAGCAAATAAGGAAGACTTTTATCTTTTTTTGGAACATAAATAATTTCTTTGGACACTCAAAAATCTGCCAAGCATAAGACTTAAAAGAAAACATGACAGCATATATTTTCTTTTGACAAGCAGCTGAATTATGAAACTCATCACTACAGGATGTGATAGATGCAAGGTGTAAACAGCATCAAGAACTGTTTCCTGAAAAAAAACAATTATTTTAAAACTTCTAAAGATCTACTTCATCAGAAAGTCATAAAAGGTTTAACTATAGATTACTGATTCAATTTGATCTGAACTCTGGAGGTCCCTAAACCACTGATTTCTAGCCATTCAACAGGAAGGTATTTTCTATCCTTTCCTATCTCCTATCCTCCTTCCTTAAAATCTTTTATTGGTCAGTAAAAGTTAGGCAATTAGGCAATGTGGACCATTACAGTTGCTGCTACATTTTTTTCTCATCTGTTCTAACAATTTTTTAAGCTTTACCAGTGTTTACATATGTAACATCTGCTCTTCTGCTGTATTATACCCTGAACTCCTAACTGTATAGTGAGATATACCTCCTTCTCCCACATATGATTTGATGTTGTAAAGCTTCTGTTTGGTTACAGATCCTCTGTATCACACAGCCCACTACAATTCTCATCCTTCAGCTCCTATCCTTACAACTCTCCTTCTGTCAGCCTACTAACATTAATTTATGCTTATAGGTTCTTCTCCAATTTCATTTCCTCAAATTATGTTCTCTGGTCTTTCAGTCGTTTAATTTTCTACATGTCCTCCCAGTGACCCTTGTCACCCATGGCTACCTGATCTATTATATCTATTTAAGTGACTGGCTTTCTGAGTTTCTTTTTAACTTACTTGCCTGGAAAGCTAACTGCACTGATTGTGCTTCCCATCTTATGCATATTGTTGTGACTGCTAATAACTACTGTGCGTATTACTGAGCGGGTCAGACTTCCAGTCCCCAGTCCAACTACAAAACCAATGTAGGAGGTCCAGCTTTGCTCTGATTTACAGTCAGTTCTGTAGCCTATACTTTAGTCTGTTTGCTATACAAGATGACATCCAGCCTCACTGACGATTTCACAAATAAATAGGAAGCTAATATACTTATATCCTGTTAGAATCTTGGGCATAAGAAGTGGTACTACAGCTCCTGTTTGCAGCACTCAGGGCACATCATTCAATTACGTAGTGATCCTATTGCAGCAGTGCCTGTAGGTCTGTGACACAGAAAATCCTAGGCAGCAGAATAGCAGCAGATTTATCAGGCAGTGTTCACTCGGTGATACAAACTGGTGATACAAACTGCTTAAATGTACTTGTAAGAGATGCACTACCCAGAAGTGAGGACAGAAGAGCCAGGGAGTACAGAGAGACTGATATTCAGGATGAGAAAAGAGGCAGCAGTCAGACAGAAAGATGACCTGCCAGCTGACTGTTGTGAGGAAAAAAAAAGAGAAATCATAACTCGATTTCCCAATTTCTGGAGGCATAATCATGCCGGTTACAGTAAATGAAAAAATAAAATAGAAAGTGCTTAAGCAGCCAAGTGTCATACTACACCAGAACCCCTACAAAGAAGAGAAAGATGAGCTTTGTCTGAGTATATATGTTTTCAGGTCTCATAATGTAATATTTCTTGTTTTAATGGTAACCTTATTAAAATCTGACAGAATCCTGTGCTAATGCCCCACATTTTGAAATCTTTAATAAACAGTTTGGAATATTTTTGATGATTGAGTTCACTTTTGGAAGTAATGTTCCTTGAAATTAGATGAATGATTCTACAAACATTTATACATTTAGCAGAAAGAGACATCAAAATATTATTATCAGTAGTTCAGCGATAGAGGCAGAGTAGTGTTAAAAATGTGATTATTTTGATATGCTCTGCTGTGTGCACAAAAACATTTCACTGTGGTATTAAACAATAGCAAAAAGCCTATGGAACCAAATGTTAAACTTTGTCTGCTAAGAAAAACCTACAGCATTGTTTATTCGTGCCATTACTAAAACATAGGAATGTTAAACCAAATTTGTCTATTCCTGGGCCAAGAAACTCTAATTCTTCTGCTTAATGAAACAGAAAGGCCTCTGGACCATAGAGTAAGAGGCAAGCAGGGCATGTGTCCATATAGCTGAACTCTTTCACATTCCAAGTGGGTGATCTCATTTCTGTTGCTGGCGAAGACCTTCAAGATCACTAAGTCCACCTGACTTACCTAGTCTCAACAGTAAAACACAGGATCATTCAATCATATTATGGAGTTGGAAGGAACCTTTAAAGGTCATCTAGTCCAACTTCCCTGCCATGAACAGGAACATCTTCAGCTCGATCAGGTTGCCCAGAGCCCCGTCCAGCCTGACCTTGAATGTCTCCAGGGATGGGACATCCACCACTCTCTGGGCAACCTATGCCATTGCTTCACCACCCTTGTCATAAAAAGTTTTTTCATTATATGCAATCTAAATCTCCCCTCCTTTAGTCTGAAATCATTTCTCCTTGTCCTATCACATCCATGTGTATCTTAACTACTTCCAGATGAGGGGACTTCAACACACCCCTGGGCAGCCCATTCCAATGCTGAATCACCCTCTCCATGATGAAATTCTTTCTATTATCCAGTTTTAACCTCCCTTTAGAACACCTTGAGACCATTAAATGGGTTAGTACAGTCCAAAGCTCTATCAGAAACAGTGTCAATAAACTTGGGTGACAGTGCTCAAGCCTGAGTTATGACTCTTAATGAGTTTACTGATGCAACCCTAACTACAGAATCCATCTCCTATTAATTTCTACGCTCAGTCCTATTCAGATTTTCCTTCTGGATCATTGAGAGGAACACGCTACTTGATTAGTATTTCTTGCTATGTGTCAGTGCAGATAGTCCACTCCAGAATCGAGGCTCTACTCATAGCACTTCTTTCCCTAGTTCTTCAGCCAAAGCACTCGAATAGCACCACTAAATCTAGTTGACACAGTGCTACCAGCTTTCTTTCTCCCCTCCTTTTCCTACTCTCCTCTTAAACCTGTTTCTGTGCAATCTGTGATGGGAAGGTTAACACTCTGTTCCCTGTAGCTGGCTTTGCCTAGGTAAGAGTCTAGCCCTGAGTGAACACCCAGATAATGGCTCTGCAGAGCACTGCTGGTTCAAAGCTTTTACAATGACTTGGCTGTACTTAGTGTTCATTTGAATTCTGGCAATTACACTGTGATTTAATTATGTCTGTTAATGGGATTTCTACAAAATTTATTATTATTTGGAGACCAAAAGCAATTGTGAGTTAATATGATATTCAAATGATATCATACTCAGCACTGAAAATTCAAATTCTTTCTTAGTAAAATAGATACTTTTGCTAGCAGTTTTTCCCTGTAAATTCATACTGTTTAGATTCAGCAATTTACACAACTTGCTCCTTCGTATAACTCCACTGAATACACTGAAATTACAGCAAAGCGGTAGGCTCCTACTGTATTTATCTGATACATATAGACATTAATGGACACTAGGAGAGCTATTCCTCTTTTATTAATTTCTGTTTAATTGCAAACACTTTCTGCTTAGTCTTAATCCTAGCTGAAAAAACTGTGTCTATTAAGCTTAAACAACTTAAGCCAAATTTAGGTTAGTTTTCATTAGTAATTGCACAGCCTGAATTGAGAAGTATTCTTTTAACAAACTTCTAAGTATTTTTTAATGAGATAAAACTCAAGTGATAGTATTTGTCTAAACAAGTAGTCCTTGAATGTATTTCACACTGCTTTTGCATTTTAATAGCACTTAGTAAAACATTTCCCTTTCATTTGTTCTTCGCTCACTCTGTAAGCAGTCTATTAACAAAAAAAAAATTAAAAAAAAAGAGCTGAAACTGACAGTCAAATCCCCATAATCCCAGCACAGTGCCCTAACCAGTTGTAGACTGAAACGTGCTTTCTTCTCCTTCCTCTTTCCTGAAGAACCCTGAATTAATTTCTGGAAAATAATTAAACAACTTTGCATGCCAAATCCAGCCTCCTCTCTCCAGGATTGCTGGGTGATTAAGAGACTCTTGAAATAGAAGATGTGTCTGAATCTCCTAATCAGAGAGAGGAGCTGAGTTTGGGTCTCCTAAAGTTAAATTGTTTCCTGCTGGACAAAAATCATGACTCAACTTTACTAACTTTAATAAATACAATAGTGACATCATTAGCATGAATGCCTAACAAGTGTTTCTTTACAGTACTGTTCTTACATAATTTTTTTGGACAAAACAAATTTTGCCTAGAGGCAACAAGGCATTTCAATCAACTGAACTTAAATGCATCTATATGCCAACCTAAGTATACTCTATCCAGTGTGTACATATTAATAGTAACTATAAAAAAAATAATACTTTCAACATTTAAAACTTTATTATTTATAAACAAACCATATGATGCTCTCATGATCAGGGAACAATGCAAATAACATATCATGCATAGCAACATCCCATCACTGACCTCAGGACAAGAACAACTTTAAGCTGAACAAGTTGGAAAATGCTGTGGGAAGAAAGTTTGTCTGGATGCTGAGGGAGACAGTGAGTATCCAGAAATCCTGGGCCTCTTTGTGACTCTGCAGGCACATCTTGCTCCACTTGTCAAGCCACGCAGTCATTTTTAAAAACAAAGATCCCCAAGTGCCTGTGGACATTGGCAGATAGGGGCAGGACATACAGAAGTGCATCTAGATGGGCATTTGGGGGCTTGAAAATTGTCAATTTTTAAACTTTTTTTTCTGATAGTACTTATACTGCCCTAAAAATTAGACTAAAGGGTTAAAATACTGGTAACTATGTGATTTATACCTTGACCTAGACATAAAAATATGAGTTTACATGTGCATACTCCATAGGTACAGTTTAAAGGAATCTTACATCTGAAATTCCCAAAAGTTCAGCACAAACCTGTACAAAGCCTAATTCAGAGCTGACACAAATAAGAAACAGATTTATATGTGCTGCTTTCTAAACCTGTCTTCTGTGTTTAACCTGTCCCCACTTGCCCAGCTGTTGCAGTTCAAAGAAAATAAAACACCTTTGTCTTGAGATTTCAGCAAATCTCACCATGCAGATCTCTCAGCTCTCCTACCAGAGCATCCAGCTGTACCCTGAGATCTCCCACAGAGACTGAGCATAACCACACCTGTCACAGTCCACTGCGCTATCGCTATCCCTGACACCACTGCTTCTTTCACAGATTGCATTTTACCTTTCACCGTTACCAACCCCTCCTTCCTCCTTCACTTGATTCACTCAGGTTCATAAGCAACTTCATTTCAACACTAATCTTGTATTCAACAGTACCTCTAATAGCATGATTCTAAACTAGCACAGTACGCAACAGAATTCCCAACATCATTTATCATGAGCGCCACCAATGTGTATAAAACAAAATTAAAAAAAAAAAAAATCAAGCTTTCCCTTTCTGTCTACAAAATAACATCTGATAATCAAACACAAGCAACTCCAGCAAGAGTGTGACTTCAGTAATGTTTTCACATTCTGTTTTACCTAACAACCTCAGTGGTATGACATTAATAGAAATACTGAGTTTTTAAGGAACATATGGGTTTCTCAGGACATACAAGCACGAATGTATGGAAGGACAGTGCCAAACAGTTATTAAAAAATGGTTCTCTGACATTATTAGCACTATCCATTTAAAAACCCAGATTAATATTGCTTTGGTAGCACTATCACTGCTTTGAATAACTGTAGCTAATGTATTGCACATGACATATTTATGACAATAAATGTGGCTGCTAGATAGGCACTAGATGTATGTTAGATCCTGAGTTTGTACCTTAATGGTAATTTTTAGTTGCAGTACAGCATTCTATGTTTTCAGAAAACACTGAAATTAAAGTTCATTAATCAGTCTGAGAAACCTGGTCATCTGTGTGTTAGCATTTTTACTGGTTCTATGCAAAGGCTGTAGGACATCCTCCTGACAGAAGGCAGAACTGTGCAGCACAGGAGTAGGAGGGCTATGGCACCTTTAAGCCATGGATTCACCCGTGTAATTTGACTGATCTCATGCCAGTTCAGAAAGCCCTCTAAAGCAATTTGAATTAGCTGCCGCAGCTTGCTGTGGGAGCGTGTGTGGGAAGTGCATTTTGTAGTGAAATTGCAACAATACTCTGAGAGTATTTGGGAGTGTGGAGTATGTGGAGAGCAGGGAAGAGGCTCTGAGTGCAGTAGTTCAGCTCGGGAACATCACGGACTTCAATGGTAGGGATTGCTAACAGATTGGGCTGTCCTCTTCCTGGAACAAACTCATTCAAAAACGACTCTGTTGACTCAGTTGAACTGCAGAGAGGATATAAAAAGCCTAAAATTCTTGCTTACTCCTGTATGATTTATCGCCTCTGGGAATTCTTCTCCTGAGAGAACACAAGTCCCTTGTTTTCTTTTGTCATTCATTAGAAGCAATGCATATGAATAGCTGTGTTATTTTCTTGAATGCTTTTTAATTCACATAAATGTGAATGACTTTTTCTTAAGTATCACTTGGGACCCAATCATTCGCTGTCTCAATTTTCCCATAAAAAAAAAAAAGAAAGAAAGAAAAATGAAAAATTATTTGGAGTTTTTCCTTCTTCCACCTTCAGATTCAGATTTGCGAGTTGAAATGTCACCTTATGCAACAGGTAGTTTTCTATCAATAAGTGAGGTATTAATTAAATTTATGAGACAAAGCTAGGCTCGAAGTAGCTCATTGGGAAAAACACCCAGCTACACATGCTGACTTCTCCAGACCCATAAGGCAGAGATTGACATGTGCTCTTAGAAAGAAAAATATATGGAGCTTGCTCTCATTACATGAAGAGCAGCTGTCTTTCTTTCTCTCTGAAGCCAGTGTAATTCCTCTTACTTTAAATTCAACATAAACCAGACTGTGCTGCTTCATAGATAGCAGGGAGCTTCCAGTAGCTGTTACCCTTTGTACTACACCGACACATACACAGGGGCACTGAACAAGACAAAGACCCCATCCGATGGAGTCTCAGCTGACAAAATCTTCTAACAGCTTAATTAATTTTTCAGTGTTTTTAATTAAATAATAAATGTCCAGTTTGGAAGGAACCAAACAAATAGCAAGTGGCTTGGTACAGTATTCGAAGCACCATTAAATTTGCACACTGTGATAGAAAATAGCTAGCAAGGCCATGATTTTAAAGCTTTGTTCCCTTCTTTCTTATGCACAAATAAATTACAACTTCAAAGTGCATTTGTACTTCTTCATGCAATTGAAGAAGGGTATTTTGCAGAAGAACAGAGAATCTCTTTTGTCAGTGTTTGATTAAACAAGTGCCACAAATTGATGGAATAAATCTATTATCTTTTTTATTTATTCTGAGATTGCAAACATAGCCTGAAGTGAACATATATTTTTAATATCTATGCACCTACTTAATAGTGATAATAACAAAATTTCGAACATTTACACAAGCTTATATAATCAATAAATATACTATGGAAGATTCAACAGGAAGGAATTTGTAACTGAATGGAGAAAGTGTTTCTAAAAACTTATTTTTTTCCCCTCCATTTCATTGCTGGTAACCTCAGACACTGAATTTTTCTCTTGCTGTCCCTTGGCTTTTTCCTTCTTGCCTTGTCCTTCTTTCTCCCCTATCCCCCTTGACAAGAGATCCAAAATGTTACATTTCATGTTCTCCGTTAATAAATATATAATAAAAGCTTACATAACTACATTTTGAAGGAAAATAGTTTTTTACTACAAAGATTTTCTAATATAGTTAAATGAATAAATAAACAATGGGTCCTGTCTAAATATCACATTTCCCAGAAATGATGCAAGAACTTTAAAGATGCAAAGTGCATCTATCCCTCGTTTTTATATTTGGCCTTCTCTCTCAATGCTATCAAGTTTCTCAAATGAAAAACAACTGCTGTCAAGCCAGTAAAAGCCCTACAAATTATTATTCAGTTAGAAAATTTGTCTCCCTATGAATTCACATGGAGACAACAACAAAGAGCAGTGTTTCAGGCAGATTCCAGGAAAATGCTGTGCACTAGCCCAAGAGGCCCAAAACTGTTCTGTTTCACCGCAGCTCTTCAATATACGCTGCAGCTACTCTAATTTTGTGGTGAGATTTAGAGATCAAATCCCATGATAAAAAATAGTCCATAATGGTTTTCATACTAGTCTAATGTTAAAACACCTTGTTAATTAGTAAGTGGGTGTAAGTTTCTTTTAAGAAAAACACATTACTACAGAAAAGGAAAAAAACAGCACTTTACATATAGCTATTAGTAAGTAAAAGCAAAAGAAGCATCAATAAAAAAAGCAATTAAAAACAATGCAGCAAACAATAAAACATAGCTGGTTTAACATGTAAGAAACCACAGGCATTTCAATGTTGTATTTTAAGTCACAGGCAAAGATATTGTAGTTTGGACTTTGCATGCCTAATAATAGTGAAATTAGATAATTATCTAACTGAGAAACAGGCAAGTTTTCAAATGTCCAGATGGTTCCACCACCCACCTCATTTAGCAGAACTTCCTTTATTCACACTGCTCTAGCATGCTGCCCGTTTCCTCAATTTGTACCCATTAGCTGACAAGAAAAGGGCTGAGCTCAGAAAGCAACAGGCTCTGACAGGAAGCCAGTTCTCAGGGGCCCTCTTAGGAGAACTAGGATTTTTTAACTGATGTTGCCCAGGAGACAACTGTAGCAACTAAGTGCCTATCTGAAGCAATATTATTGAAAAAGGTGAAAGGATTTACAGTACAAAGACCTCTTAATATTCTTGGTAAGCTGCAAGGAATGATCTTTAGCTCACAGAAAGGCAAGCATTGCATTTGGGCTTAGTATTATTCTGACAAATTTTGTTTCCATTCCCTAGTGAATGAAACTTTCCTGTATCGCTTAGTACTCCAACTATAAAATGCAGTTTGGGTAATTTGGAAGATCTATGGGATAAGGTGGCATGGTGGAAGAAATCTTGCCTCTGCACACCTCTGAGAAGCAGCAAAGCTTTGCCAGTTGCGGGGAATAGGTACCACATCGTTGCATCCGCAGTTGTGTCACAGGCAAGGGTCACACTTCTACCACTGAGCGTTCTGGTAAAAGAGGCATGAGCTGCCTTAAAGCAAGGACGGGCAGGAATGTGCAAACAAGGTCATTTGTCAGCTTCCAAAATACCAACAGATGCTAACTTCAAATTACCTTTATATTTATGAATATTACCCCAAAGTCAGTATCCGTTTTCAGTAACGCTTCTCTGATTAACCCAGTTAACCTAAAAAATATTCTAAGGCTTCTTTCCTTTGAAAGCTCATTACGCCAGAATGGCAAAGAGATGACTTTACTTAATTTGTAATATGTGGGCAACAAAGAATGAATAAAATGTTTGGAGTTTGGTTTTGTTACGCTGAAAGTGATGAGCAAACAATGAAAGATTCATTTCAGGGTCTTTAACGGTAACCGCCTCAGAGAGAAATGTAATTCACCTGACACAGAACAACAAAGATGTTGAGACGCTGAGATGCTGTATCTGTTACACAGCCTGGGAAACATATTAGATAATTATCTTTGGGCATAATGATTCCCTGACAAAACCTACATTAAAATGGAGTTGCTACTGAGAGTGCGTATTGATAGTTTAAGGGAAATTACAGAGCGGGTGCTTCATAATTACCCTCAAATTTTGCATTTTAATCTAAGACATTTGGAGTGAAGGTTAAAAGAAGGCCATGTATATTTCGATGCAGAAATCCAGTGAGAGGACCGAAATCGCCTTACTTCAGCACAGTCAAGGATGCCACAGATTTCCAATGAAATAGATAACGCATTGAAATCTAGTACCTACATGGCATCTGATAGCAGAAATTTCATTTTGCTTGTAAGCGGATGTGTCAAACTTTCCAGCTTTTCTAATATAACATAAATAGGAGGCACTTCGGGACTGACAGTGTATCAGTCAGCACTAGCTGGCAAGCGATCAAATCTTTAATAACTACAAAACTGAAATCTTAATCTAAAATCTTTAATAACAAGTAATCTCAAATCTCCTCAGAACAAAATTTGCATTGGGGACCCTTTAACGAGGAAAGACACATCTCAGAAGAAGAAAAAGTGAAAAGACATACAGAGATTGGGATTTACAAGCCCTAAGAGGAGGTTGATTTCACCTGCAAATATGCAGCCAGTGTAGAGTACTGAGCTTTCAGTTACCTCTACCTTCTGAAAAAAAATAAAGTAAAATTAATGAGAGATCAACACTATGTATGCAGTAGCATTATTAAGGTTGGAAGGAAAATGAGTAAGACCAATCAATAGACTAAACCTCCAAAGGGAAAGAGAAAAGTATACGAGACAGTCTAATTTACCTGTATGAATTATCAGTCATCTATTTTGAAATAGAGTTGTACAAATACCATCACCCTTTTTGTCCTTAAAATCTGTCTGTTATGTCAGGTAAGAGAATTGAGAGGACTTATACATCCAGTTGAAAGATGATAACATTTTTCTTTGGTCTGCATAAAAATGACTGCTTTTAAAATACCAGTATTAAAAAATGCTTCCTTTTAAACAGATATTCATATATATACCACTTAGAGAATTACAGTGCACACATTAAGATGAACTGTCATCACTTTTGAAGACAGAGAAATTTCAAAAAGCTTTGGTTTGCTAAATACTCAGTGAATAACAGAAAATTGTGCTTGTACAAACATTTAATTCATTTTTTTCCCTTGAAACTACACATAACTTTAGAACTTTTGGCTATCAGGAGGCTGCTTTTACTAAAATAATTAAATAAATAAACCTTCAATTTTTATTTCAAGAAGCAGGTATTGCATTGCCTCACATATTTTTCTTTTTAACATCAAAATAGTGTTTTTTTATATAAGCATTTTTTTTGTGTGTTGCATCATTAATACAATGATAAGCTTTTTTTACACTATACATTATATTAGCTGTATTGCCAGTGGGATAATTACAGGTAATGTGTAAAGAAGCCCTTGGAAAACACAGATTTTGTCAAAATCAAGATGTGCCAGGACAAGTAATGGCAAGAGGGCCTTTACACGTTTATAGGGGTAAACATGACTTTGTTATGGAAAGACATAAGCATCAATCACATATTATCCCTAAGAAGTGAAATATACCATTTCAAAGAATGTTGTGCTTAATTCTTGGTGTAGAAAGGCCCTCTGAGTCCGTATCTACGTCATGCAACCTGCACCTTCCCCAGGATAAGCTCTGCAGATGCATCCTGATTTTTCCAGGTTGAAACATACTCTCAAGCACACCTCTTCCCAATGCCTGGTGTCCTCAGAAAGTGCAACCCTGTGTTTTCCTCCAGAAAGGAGTATAGCATGCTTTGAAAGTTATCTGTCTCTAAAATGTATTGTAGCATACTCCAGGACATAAATACAAATGGACTCGAAAGGTTATAAAACCTCAAAAGAAATGTATGTGTGCATCTGGCTCTTGGCATTCTTGTACATCTTTCTTTAAAATGAAGAAGGTTGTCTACAATATACAACACTAATAGCATCCATCTATTTATCTGTTCACACATTCGGGCACACATTCATTTATTCATGACTAAATCAATAACTACATTTTCCACTTCCACCCGAGCTGAAGAGCCTCTTTGTTCACAACTTGAAGGAGAAATTCAAGGACAACGGGTTAATGCAGTTAGAAGGGAGGACAGAACAGGGCTGATCTAGCTAATGCTGTGCTACACTGAAAAATATTGGAGTGATTTCTGAGTAAATCACTGACAATAAAAAGCTAGATGGCTACAGACCCACAACAAGGCAAGAAGAGGCTATTCCATTATGCTCTTGTTTGCCTCACTTTCTTTTGAAGGACAAATGTGGCTAAGCAAAACTTTCTACCTTTTTATATAAAGGATTTGTTGCCTCTGACATTCATGAAAATGCCATTGTTTTCAAGCTTTCCATACCTAGGAAGTTTCACCATGGGAGAACTGAGTAACCACAGAATGCTGGTAATTATGATGTGGAGTCAGATATAAAGAACAAAGTATGCACTTCACTTTTCAAACACCTTACTTTTACAATTCTAAATGTTTCCCCCAAGCATCAGAAATATCTCACATCAACATACACAATCTCAATATAATGTGCAAGGTTCTTATAACTCAGCTCACATTGCCTTTAAGGGACATGAAACTAACTCACCCTATCAAAATACTGCACAATCTCTTTAAATCTAAGGCCATTTGAATACCCTGTGTACAAAGGACAGCATGCTATTCAGCCTTCATGGACTTTGCTGTGCTTGCTTTCTCCAGCTGAAGCAAAATTGGACAATAATCCAAGACATATACTATAAAAAAAAATCAGATTATTTCTTTTCTTGCAAAATTTGAAGATACCGCAATTAAGCAAACATCACAATACTACAACAGAAAGAAGATAAGAATGGAAAGAGTTATAAGTGGTTTTAATGCTTAGGACCATGTGATTATGAATGCAGCCTGTTACTGGGGCAAAGTGCAGGACCTAGATGCTGACACTTCAAGGCAGAGGTAGTAGCAGGAACCTAGTAGCACCATTGTGAATATATAATAAACATGCCTCAGATCCAGAAGCTGTTGCTGAATATTTGTTTTTTGGGTTTTTTTTCTCCCAGCAAATGGTTATATTTGAATAGAGTATTTGCAGCAATGGGAGAATTGGCTAGTTGCTGTTCTGTTCAATACATACCATGTCTGTTAGCAACAACAACAATAAAAGGAATTCTAAATAGTGGAACAGAGGCTTAATATGCTGAAGAAGCTATTAGGTCTGCACTCCTACTCAGGAAAATGTAAATTGAAATTGCTTGGCACCTCTAAGATGCAGTCTTCCACAGCAATGAAAATGCACATCTCTTATTCCCTGCCTGGGAAACAAACTCTGAGAGGACGCAATGAAAGCCATAGAACTTAGAAAACTTTTTACAATTTTGGATTTTTTTCTACAGTAGACAGACTGCAAAAACACACAACCCTGGAGTATAGCAAGACTGCCAGAATTGGCAGGGTCCTTTTTTCACTGGCTCACTAATCCTGATCTGATCCAAGCAAAGACAGTTCCTGGGCTGTTCAGCTTTGTCTAACTTGTCTTTGCTAGCCACTCCTTGACAAGTGTTCTGTTAAGTTTTGTGGCATCTAGCTGGTTAGGAACAATTCACATTAAATCAGACCATCACATGAAAAGCTAGCCACCCACACAAAAATTTGACAGCAAAAGCTGGCCTCAAGGAAACAACAGCAGGTTCTTGCACATATGCAATCTCTCTGTTAACATTTCATTAGAATGTAGGTTGAAACAATGGAATGAATGAGACATACTGGGGAGCAAAAGCCATCATTCAAATCAGAGTGTTCATATTGTTATTTCAGCATTCTCAGTTCAGCTCTGATAACTGGAAACACTGCTTAGCCCTGGTCCTTGTATTGCCTTTAGACATTCGCCAGATTCACAGGAAAATTATTTGAAAATTCAAATATTATCTCTAAGAGTTCAAAATTAATATTATAAGAAGTTCTGTTTTTATGAAGATGTACTTGGAATCTCTGCTTAACAAAAGGGAAAAAAACTGTTTTCAATGCAGCTTCTGTTAGTAGACATACCAGATTTCATTTGAGATAGATCGCATTTTAATTATTTATGTATTTAAGGAGGGGATCCTCAAGTAGTGGACATGGCAGCATTTCACAGAAGCCATCCTTTGTCTCAAGCTATATTACATGACACCGATTAATAATCCAACCCTGGTGTTGCTGCAGGTGGTAGTGCTTTTTAAAAAGATGACTCAGATTTTCATAGTTTAGCGTCTCAGGGTATGACCATAACATAAGACCTCTCCAGGATAAGATAAAGTGAAGTTTGATAATGGCACTGCCTCCTCACTTGTGACTCCCTGAACAGCTCTGGTAATAAAACTCACGGTGTGTAAAACTCAGCTCAGACAGACATCATCTGAGCAGTTCCACTAGCTCAATGTTTTTAAATGCTCACACCCACTTTTCTACAAGCTTCTCATGTTGTCACAAAGGTGGCAGAAGATGATATGCCGACGCCAAGCCTATCCAGTTCAGAGTGGGACAGTGGTGAAGTCTGTCATCACTCTCTGAACTAGAATGTCTGACAACACTTCTAGGTACCTCTTGTGGTTTATTTTAACCATAAAATGCAGAGCTTTATGCAATAAAATAAATATGAGGCAATTTTTTACTATGTAGAGTAAAAGGAATGTCAAAAATACATGTTGCAAACCTGTCTTTAGCCTGGGATATTCAATTTTGGGATTTGTGCAGATCTAAGCACAGAGAATGAATCTTTGGTCATTTGTTGGTAAGATAATGCGGGCATTTACTTGTGAAATTTAAAGCACATAAAAAGTCTATGAAATTACTTTTCTTAACTGTGTTTCTCAGTGTCATTGTTCACTGAGTCACTGAGAAATGTTTGTATTATTAGATCTTTTATTTCCAGTGAGGTTTTAATTGTACTCATGTCCTGCGCTTGGTCTTGTAACATTTGGATGACTTGCACATATTAATAACACAAAAATGTATTTGCATACCATAAACTTTATCTTACAAAGCTAAGCCAGCTATAGCAGCTTTGGTAGTTTAATCTACACTGTCTTGAAATGAGAAAAGTCTACACTGTATCTGATATATTCTTGGATACCAGATGGCAACCTCAAACCCATAATTAAAAATCTTTGATTTTTTTTTTTGCTACAAAGAAAAGAGGATGACCATTTTATATGACACCTAAATCAATCACTGTTTCCAACTGAATACACATTTTAGAAGGACAAAAGTACTGCAATTGACTTATGTACTCCTTGGTCCTCTGCAACTGTACGTGTGTCTGTGGGATCTGAGATTATAAGTCCAATTCAACGAAACATTTATATTAGTAACTTTAAAAAAGTTTTTTTGTGAACTGGGGTTTGTTTCTTTAAGAAAGTCACCTAAGACAGGATTCATAGTACTTCTACAAGCAGTTTCTACCATTTATTTGTCCTGGTTACTCATAAAAAGCAGAATTTAGACATATTTTTGATTCTTCACTGGTGTTCTATCTGAAGTCAAACAAAATTCTCCTAATCTAAAACACATTCCTTTTTTTCGTATCAGTTTGTTCATCCCATCAGTCAGCTTAAAGCTGAAAGGGTGGGGTAATGGTGAAATAACCGATATAAAACCAGGTGAATAATGATGCAATTTTTATCCATAAGAATAGCTTGCCCATAAAATTAATTTTAGGAAGAACATCAGTGTTATGAAACAAAAAGTACCTTACTGTGGTATAATAGGCATTTAACTCTATAGTAGAGTATTTCCTTACTTTATATTATATAAAAACCTGTCTGGAAACTTCTTATAGAACCACAGAATCTTTTGAGTTGGAAGGGACCTTAAAGGTCATCTAGTCCAACTTCCCTGCAGTGAACAGGGACACCCACAGCTTGATCAGATTTCTCAGAGCTCCATCCAGCCTGGCCTTGAGTGTCTCCAAGGACGGGGCATCAACCACTTCTCTGGACAACTTGTTCCAGTGCCTCATCATCCTAATCGTAAAAAACTTCCTTATATCCAATCTATCCCTCTTTTAGCTTGAAACCATTTCCCCTTGTTCTGTCACCACAGACCCTGCTAAAGATTCTGTCCCCTTCTTTCCTGTAGCTCCTCTTTAGATACTGAAAGGCTGCTATCAGGTCACCTCGGAGCCTTCTCTTCTCCAGGCTTAACAGCCCCGTCTCTCTCAGCTTGTCCTCATAAGGGGAGGTATTGGATCTCTTTTGTGGCCCTCCCCTGGATGCATTCCAACAGGTCCATGCCTCTCTTGTACTTTTGTTTCTTTGTTTCCAGTGCCATTCCAAATGTCTTTCCAAATCTCTAGATAGCTAAGTTTCAAGACTTCTTGAACTTTGATATCTCCACAACTGCTCCAGAATTTCATTGCAAACAGTGTACACGAACACTAAGTACACTATCTACTTCAAACAATGAAAAGTTCAGGAAACATTCAGATGTCTGAAGATGGCTTGCTTGTGGTGCTGGCAAGAAGGCCCGAATTATCTGCAGCATTAAATGGACACATATTGAAAATGGAATTGAAAATTATATCTGAGCTGGTTTTATGACTGGGCATTCTATTAGAATATATATATATATAAATTCATTCTAAACTTCACAAGTCAGATTTATTTATTTATTTATTGAACGATCAAGTTAGTAACTTATTTGAGTCCCATTTGGCTATTCCACTCACCCACACCACTAATAATACAGCAGTGAACGATAGCTCCATGTATTGTGCAAAGTTTCTGAGGACAAAAGACAAAACAACTTTGCAGTACCATGGGAAAACAAATGCAGCTTTTCTCACCAAAATTAGAGGACACAGGTAAATCAACAGAATGACTATATAATTGTGGCAAAACTGTCCAAGCCAGCTACTCAGCAGACCATTGAGGTTAAGTCTCATGTCCCTCAGCTAATATATAATATATTGTGAAATATCCTTTGATGCTAGCATATTGGAAGATTTCCTGTTTTTTGTTTTGTTTTGTTTTGTTTCTGGCATCTGTCCTGGATGCAGGTCCTCTTTCCGTTTTTTCTTACAAAATAAATTAGTAAGCTCTCTGAAGCAGTGCTGATACTTGGCACCCTGCAATGAATAGCATAAGCACATTCTCATGTCCACAGTTTCAACCTTGAGAAGTATTCTGGATTTACAGCTCACCTCCTCAGCAATATGTGGCAACTGAAGCAAATACACAGGGAGGTGTCACAAAGGCACTGAGACTCACTACTATCTCACTTAATTACTATAAGGAAATATGATTAACAATGTCTGTGTGCCCTCAGAGCTCTTTAACATTTCATGGTCCCTGAATGTAGTCCTCTATAGCATTGAATACGAAGCTCCAAGAGTGTTTGAAATCTCAGTGCTACTCTTATTCTTTTACTCAGATTTAGACTTTTGATTTTTTCTAAAATTTATTTTTATTTCTTCTAAATATTTGAGGAGGAAGTCCACCTATGTGCCTAAGTTACATATTCTTTTAAAAGGAGACTTCTGTCAGGTTTATATAATTCCTCATTAATAACAACAGTGTCATTTAAATGTAAAAATCTAGTCCACTCTGTAGGATAGCTGTCCATTTATTCATAAGATCTCTTTCTGACTGAATGAAAAACTGTATTTAATGACATTCCATTATGAACCCTGTGACAGGTGCAATATTTTTTCATGTCACTTCTTATTGACTTTGCAGCAAAATATAGATACACAATACAAAAGTGAAGGCAACCAAACCTTAAATTTAGAATATAATTTTTAAGTCTGTCAGATACATGTAGCAATTGCCCAATATCAAACAGAACAAATAACTTACACATGGACTTTTCACCTCATAGCACCTGATTAAATACATCGTCAGACTGATTTTGCCAAGTCCATCCTGCATAGATTTCCTAAGTCAAATGCTTCCTGTGTAACGTACATCAGCTTTTATAATTTTGAACATCATAGAGGAAATATTTTAGAGTATACATTTAACTTAGGAATCTGAATAGTAACCTTACTTTAATGAGCTATGAAGCCTGGTTTTAGTCAGTAAGGTTCTGGTTTTTACTCAGAGCTTTAACATGCATTTAACCTATGCAGAAAACTTCAGGTATCTCTTTGACAGGATTTCCATTTTCACAGGTCTTCACTTCTCAATTCTGCTTTTATTTTTAGACATGTCAAAGTCTTCCCACCTGAATGATGCTGCAAATTTCTGAAATGTGTTCTGTTGTAGTATACTTAACAGATATGTGAAACAATTCCACGTCAGTATTTAGAGGCGAGAAGACACTCTCATCATAGTGTCCTATTGCACAATGATTTTATCTCTTCTACACATATTCTCACACAGGTTAATAAAACATATGTTTCTTATTCACATGCATTCTTGTAAAGAGTTCAAGGTATCAGGAACATGGCAAAGTGAAATTCTGAAAACAACAGCTCATAGATGCATGAGTGGCTAATTGATGAAGAAATAATATCAGAGTTCTTATATAAAGAGATTCAATATTATTGGAATACAAGAAAGACTATTCAGAGCAGAAGCTGTGGAGCAAGATAAACAGCATGAGAAAGCAAAGCTGAGAACCAAGGACATCTCCAAGAAGAGAAAAGCAAAAGGAACATGGCTCTGACTGGACAAGGGCCTGCATGCACAATTAAGGAGTGTTTGTGGAATGCTTTGTTGACATGTAAAGGTGAATGGGAAAGCTAAAAAAAAGGGAATTTGTGAATATATATAAGGGATGTTAGAACCTGTAATAAATGATTTGGATTGTTCACTTCCGAGTCTGTGCCTGGTTGCCACACAATACATCAATACCTCATTACATCACAAAAAAAAAAAATCAAACAAGATTGAAGGCAAGCACACTCCTTTACTTAGGGAATCTATTCATTATAATTCATGTTAGCAATGGTGGCAACTTATACAAGAAAAGTAAAAAAAAAAATTTCACATTTCTGAACAATATACTAAATGTACACACAAATATCACAATATGCACAACTTTAGCCAACTTTTTGTTCATATGAAAAAAGTATAAAACTCTGACATTAATTCATACAGACTCTAGTAACTATTATTAATTTTCTAGTCACAGCACCAGAGACAATTTGGTAATTTATCCCAAATCTCAGCTAAGCTCAAAGTGAAAGAGAAAAGCTGCTGCATGAAGAAATCTTGTTTAAAAGTCTGTCCATTCACTTCTGAGAAGCTATTAGTATTTGGAAGTGCCCTTATTTTTTAATCCTATGAATTAAGATAAACTATAAGTTTATTCTTTCACTCCAGGTACAGGAAGTAGAGATGCAAAATAGTTCGTAGAGTCATAAAACCATAGAATGGGTTGGAAGGAGCCTTTAAGATCATCTAGTTCGAACTCCCCTGCTCTAGGCAGGGACACCTCCCTCTAGACCAAGTTGCTCAAAGCCCCATCCAGCCTGGCCTTGAATGCTTCCAGAGAGAGAGCATTCACAACCTCTCTGGGCAACCTGTTCCAGTGTCTTACCACCCTCACAGTAAAGAATTTCTTCCTAATATCTAGTCTAAATCTACCCTCTTCCAGTTTAAAACCATTTCCCCTCATCCTGTTGCTACATGCTCTTAGAAAGCCCCTCCCCGGCTTTCCTGTAGGCCCCCCTTCAGGTACTGGAAGGTCACTGTAAGGTCCTCCCGGAGCCTTCTCTTCTCTGGGCTGAAGATTCCTAGCTCTTTCAGTCTGTCCTCATAGGGGAGGGGCTCCAGCCCTCTTATCATCTTTGTGACACTCCTCTGGACCTATTCCAACAGCTCCATGTCCTTCTTGTGTTGGGGGACCCCTGAATTGGACACAGTACTCCAGGTGGGGTCTCACGAGAGCAAAGTGGAGGGGCACCCCTCTCATCTCCCTCGACCCACTGGTCATGCTCTTCTTGATACAGCCAGGATACAGCTGGCCTTCTGGGCTGCAAGCACACACTGCCTGCTCACGTTGAGTCTTCCATCGATCAACACTTCCAAATCCTTCTCCTCAGAGTTGCTCTCAAGCCATTCTCCGCCCAACCTCTATTTGTGCATGAGATTGCCCCAACCCAGATGCGGGACCTTGCACTTGGTCTTGTTGAACTTCATGAGGTTGGCATGGGTGCACCTCTCAAGCCTGTCCAGGTCCCTCTGGATAGCATCCCTTCCCTCTAGCATGTCAACTGCATCACTCAGCTTGGTGTTGTCTGCAAACTTGCTGAGGGTGCACTCTATCCCACTGTCCATATTGCCTACAAAGATGTTGAATAGCGCTGGACCCAGCACCAACCCCTGACGAATGCTACTTGTCTAGTTAATAGACTGTGCACCACAATACTCAAATATTACATCATGGTTATTGTGATAGAAACACTTAGCTATGCATTCTCCAAATGATCCATTTCCTACTTCTAAATATTCAATAATGATATCCACAAAGTGCGCATATTCTCTCTTCTCCACACTATTGCAGTTTACACAGTCTTTCCCTAGATGTATTATACTGTGCAGTTGTATTACCTGCAACAGTTCATTACTCATTATATACAAATACATCCAGATTGTGGAAACTGCCATATGCATAAGAAAGAACCTCAGTCTTAACAGTCACAAAATGTTATTTGTAAACCCTAGACCACACGGACAATTTTGCCAAAGTGTAAATTCAGCTGCTCTGATTTCAGTTGTCAAATACGGCAAAATCCTGTCTCTTGGTGTGTGCTTTATGTATGCTGCTCAAACTAGTTGAGTGACAGCTGTTATTATTATCAACAGTAAGTTATCAAGCCTTTTTCACATGGCAGAAGACTTTGTAAAATACATGATAACCACATAAGGCTAATTTTCTCTCTATCAGCATTTGTTAAAAAAATATTTTAAACCCAATAATTGTCTATTATGTCTTTCTTACACAGCAATGTAAGGCGAGCTTGAATTTGTTTTCCATGCTTTTATTCTTAATACAGAAAAAAGGAAAAAATAGTAGCAGCAAAGAATTTTTTTCTCTCCCATCTGCAAAAGTAGGTAAAAGCTACAATTCAGATCATCTCTTTTAAGCCTTAATCTCTTCCCATTTTCTATTCCTGTAAAACAGCTAATGTTTTTCAACTCCATCATTTTATACTAACAAAACATTCTAATTTCCCACACTTCCCTCTCTTTACCCCCACAGCCATCCATATTAATTTTGAATAGATTGTGTGAAATTCACCCATCTGCTACTTCTGTTTAGCTTGTATGCTGCTGATTTTACATAGCGGCTGCTGATATTCCTTTGAAAAACAAAGAGAAGAGGATGAAAGCCTGAATTTACCTATCTACTAATATACTGTCTGTAAAGTCCTTAGTTTATACAGGTTTTAACACACAAAGAGAAAAAAGTACTCCTGACAGGATCCTCTAACTCTGTTAAAAGGGATTCTTTTTAGTATTTCTTGCACAGAAAGAATTAGTAATAAGAAAAGATGTTTATTTTATGAAATCATTATGAACTGACAACAAATATCTATGATATCGATGTTATTAATGGCTGCCTTACCACTATGTGTATATAGATAAAATTAAACAAGTGGTCAAAATTATTTAACATAATTTTGGTTTAGAACATCAGATGGCTTTGTTAACATGGCAACAAGATTAAATTACATGTATAAAATTAGATAGAAATTATATTTCTTTATCCAGTGGGTACAGTGACTCTGAAGATGAACCATAGAGTAAAAAACTATAAAAATTCCAATTGTAAATACCACCTGGTGCTTAAAAATCCGTATAACCATACCTATAGATATGTATGCAATATGCTTATATGCAGTGCACAGCTATTAGTTTTCTCTTTTCTGTGTGTGTGTGTGTGTGTGTGTGTGTGTGCATGTGCGTGTGTGTGTGTGTGTGTGTGTGCATGTGTGTGTGTCAGAAGCTGGCTACCAAATCGGTATTACGGTGAAATTTTACTTGCTGACCCATCATTTGTCCAGCTGGGCCAACTCACATTTATGACACAAATTGCATATCTTTCCTTCCTATAGCCAGAGAAATCTCTACATCAAAACCGTGTTACATTAAAACTGGATTAGATTAGACAAAACAAACAAAAAGCCATTACAATTAATTAAAAAATATTAGCTTATTCATTTCTGTTATCAGTAACCGTGATTCACATCCAAATAAAAAGCTATTTGTCAATAAAATAAAATGAATGGAGAATGCAGTATAGTCAAGTAGCTTCCCTGTTTCTAAAAGGATTTACATGGCCTGATTTTAAAACCATTAATTTTTTGTACCTAACTATTAGATGTTCCACAGGGCCGAATCTTGCCCCATCTTGTCCACACTGCCTTTCATGACATGTCTAGATCCATTTAATTTTGCTTCTCCCTTGCATTCACGTTGATCATAGTCATGTTAGCGCTTCTCGCCCCAAACACATCTGATTTTGAAGGAAGATTCGTTTTTTAATCCAATCCATGTTTGAGAGTAATCTGGGGTCTGTTTAGTTCCTGTGCTCAAAATTATTATTGAAATACAGAATGAAATTAAAGAACCTGTTTTCAAAAGAACAGGATTAATTTCAGCAAACCAGTTTACTAGTGCAAATGTATTTTTCTGCTTCATTGCTTGGAAATCTTTGATACATTGTATTCACTATCTGGGCTTTTTCAGGCTTGAAAATATTCTTCTGTCAACAGATTGACTAGAAAAATAAGGTAACGTAACGGCATATCACAATGATTGTATTAAGCAACTTTATTCACTCTTTTTTGATGATTATTGAGGAGAACAGAAAAGGTATTCTGAGATTCCTTCTCTCTTCGCTTTATTGGATGCTCCATTTCATGTGTGAGTTAATGTTGCCCTCAAAAATATTGCTATTTTGCAATTTTTATGGTTAATCATTCGTTCATCACTTAAAACATACTTTCCTTGCATGTACTGGTGAATTGTTTTTCTGATATGTGTCATTACACACAATAAGAGACTGACTTATCTGTGTATTTTAGCTGCTGTTTGGAACTCATTTTGAAGCCAGGAAAGAGGTCTATACCCAATCAACCATGCAGGACGTTAATAAAGTATTACATTTAAATCTGTTTAGGACTTAGGAATGGTGACAGATTTATTGCACCAAAATGTCAACCAGAAGTAAGGAGGAAGAAACAATCTGGATTGCCAAGGCTCCCTCCAGACAGCTTTCCCTACAACAGGGCTTTCCTCCAGCAGGGTATGGTGGCAGGAAAGGCCTGTAGGGGAGAAGGGACCGCAATGCCGGCCCACAGGATTCTAGTCACTAATGGCAGAGTGTTGATCCAGCTGCTCCAATAGCATGCCAAGCAGCTGGCAGCCATCCTGACGTAACCCTACTGCCCTGGGCAGAGTCCCTCAATCAGGACAGCGTTAGTCATTACTGCCTGATGTCTTTCCTTGGTAACAATCGCACTCTCATTTTCTCTGAAATGTTCTTAAGAATTCCCTTCCCAGTTTTTCAAAAATGAGTTCATTAAAAGCTGATGAAAATGTGGCTTCTTCATTTCTGCGTATTTCAATCTGTATATGAAATTAGCAGCATACAAAAACGTTCCCAGATTAGTGTGAAATCAGAGAACTATCTGAAGTAAAAATAACATATTTTAAAACATTTATCTTTTAACTAGCTTTGCAACTGAGTTCATGTTGAACCAAAGTGAATTTACCAAACACATGTCACTGATATCAATTAAACTGCAGAATATTTTGTCCAGGATCCCTCAAGAAATGAATGGACATACAACAAGCTGCTTCACCACTCTTAGAGAATGCAGTTAATTAAGCAAGAGTCTCTCGTAAAAATGAAATCTATGCATCCACCACAAACTATCACAATTATTTCCCTATTTCTGATAATTCAAAAAGAAAACTGGTCAAGAAATAAGAAAGCCAACAAAAATGTTTTGCATAATTCAAATTTTACATCCACTTGAAGAAATACTATTAAAATTAGGAAATAACAAACATTTCCATTTATACTACATTAAGTACAATTAGACATTCCCACCCAATTCAGGATCTTAGTAGAGGAATTGTTTTCTTAAATTATTATATAGGTTGCTCCAAAAATAATACTTCCTATTTTTTTTCCAAAGAAATTACAACAGATACAAAGAGCATAATAACATTATTTGATAGAGAAAATCCTCAGCTATAAAATGTTTTGTTTTTTTTTTTCAAATAGTCACCACTATTAGCTATGCATTTTTCCCAGCAATCAACAAGAGCCTGCATGCTGTGCTTATAACAGTCTGTACCAGCAGAGGTGACCCACTGCCACTCTCACCACCGCTGAAACGCACCACCCTCCACCTCACCATGCTCCCATCCAATGTTCAGCCTCCATAAACATTCATCAAGAGTCAGTGAATGTCAGTGGGTGCCATTTTTTCCACACGGAGGAATACAGTGGCATACCTTTGTTTCATACACACTTCCACGTCAGACACCATTGTGTCACACTGCCCCTCTGCTGCCATCTGCTGCATGGCAACATGATGTAATGGGATACTGGTGAGAAAGTTCAACCTCTACTGCCATGCCACAAGCATCTGCCTCTGATTTCGTGGGCCAACATCATAACACAGCAGGCAATATTTTTGGAGCAACTCTCATAAAATCAGTTACGTTTAGGTCTTTTATTTCCTGATATATGTCATGAATTTAAATATTGTGTGAATTATTTACACTTAGAAGAGTTAGCCAAAAATGAAAACTACATTATGAATTAAAATATAGAAAGTTATTATTTTTATGTAGGATATGAAGTCCTACTCAGAATTAAACTCATCTGTCCCACCTTTTTTCATCTCATCCAGACATTCTTTTGAAGTAAAGAGGAATTTGTCTGATGTGTTGAAATTAAGTACCTAACTTTTAGACAACTGACACTAATTCTCCAATTTGCAACCCATCCTCAGATTACTTTTGGCTGTATTCCTAATGTATAAATACAGGTTGCAAAACTAATCTACACTGCAGTCTGAAGTGTGACTGTAGCTTACTCTCAGCTTTAAATCAGTTTAGGAATTGCTTGCAGCACAGCTGCTATACCATCACCTATGTCACAGGCTGCAGTGCACCCTCAGAAAGTTCAGTATTTCAGGATTTGCTGCCTGCACTGAGTTGTTTTGAGCGCTTCCAGTCACACTTTGAACTACCAAGAGAAAACAAACTGAACTGAATTAATTCATATCTAAGTACAGAAATAACAAGATTTAATTTCTTTCAATAGCCGAGCAGTTGAATTTGTACATACCAGTACTAGATGAGTTAATGAAAACACTGGCAGCTGAGTAGACATTGCCTGACAACCCTTACAGGTCTGTAGAGCAGAGGAATGCAAGATCAAAACTGAAGTGACTAAAATATTAAAATATTTCATAAAAAGGAAAGTTCTTTCTTATATAGTACACACAGCCCTTATGAACAAGGTAAGAGGAGAGTTAGAGAAGAAAAAATTTGATACCAAATATTTCTTATTTGTTAATAAGTAAATACGGTTTATAGAGCATCAAGAATTCTGTTGCTGCACTGAAGATTTCTAGCCAACAGCTCCAGGTCAAACATCAGTGAATAAGACACTCCAGAGTGTCCTGTAGTATCTGAAATGTAACTCTGTAAGTTCTCCTACCAAACTCTTACCGATAACATAAGTGAAAATGAAGCAGACAAGTGGCTCATCTCTATTCAAAATGCCCAGCAGGACAAATCCAACTGACAAATCGCTGTAAGAGCCACATAATCCTTGAGTGGGTTACCACAAGTCCCATGTGCAAAATCCAGCTAGACGTTAGGATTAAGGAAAAGAGAGGAAAGGAAGGCTGTACTGTCTTCTTACATAATTATAGCAGGAGTCCACATGATGCATGAAGATTATTCAGGAATATAAAAGCAAATCCAGCCTCCTTAATAGTTTACTTTGCTTATTCTGCAATTAATATAGACTTCTAAGAAACAGCAGTCAGTATCACTGTAGTCCTTTCTTCACTCTGAGAAATACCCTGCCTGCTATGGAAGAGATCAAAACCCACACAATATGGGTGTGGGAGTGGGAAAAGCTCTGTCCAACACCGTGTTGTGTAGTTACCCTCTATATCCATCTCTCTCCATGCACTGGCGATCTGGGAAGGGATTAAACCCATAGGAAGAAAGTGGGCATGGAGGGTGCAAAAGAGGGGGATGTGAGGAAAGATTATTTCTGTAACCTGCTCTCCAAAGAGTAAGCTTTGAGGTCTGAATTAGTCAGCCTACCTCCCTATGTTTCCTCGTGAGCCACAACACAAGTTTTAAGATCCAGCTCACTTATGGGCATTTACTGTGGCCAGCCAAATGTTACCACTCATTTCAGTATCTTAGTTAGGAGACATGAGGAATGACATTCAGATCCATAAAACATCTACTCATGCTCAGGGTGTGAGTCACTTGGGAAGACTGAAGGTTAACGCTTGAGACACTAATGAGAACCAGGAGCTCCAAAGGTAGGGCAGCTCTAGGGAAGGGCTCACCTGATGCAGGAAGGGACTACTGAAAATCCCTCTCTGAACTGATTTGCAGGCAAGTATTTTGTTTTGTGGAGGATACACGAAATAACACTGATTAGGATTGTTTATTTATTCAGGTGTTTGTTTTATTATTTGATTTTACTGAATATAACAAAGTAATCAGGTTAGTTTTTTGTGTATGTCTTTTTTCTTCCCCTCACAGATTCATTATAAGAGGAAAATTTAGTCTGAAATTTTTGTTCGGAGCAGTTGTCAAACTCAGAAATCGTGACATGATATCCTTGTAGCACGATTGGCAAAATTTGTGCCAGAGCATAGTATCACAGCTGTACGAGTTACGGTCTTAGCAGGACCTGAGTTTGGAAGCAGTTAATTTGGGCCACGAAATCCAGATTCCTCAGCAGGAGTCCAGACTCATTTGAAAATATGTCTAGTCAGCTCAGGATTACACAGGACCTAGGGATGCCCAAATAAATTTAGTCAGATAGAGGAAGTCATTTACAAAAGAAAAATGTAACCATACTGTATTGTACTATTTTAAGTCCCACATGTAAATTTTTTTTATAATTCTTGCTTGTGAAGGTAACAAGTTTCATATAATAGACCTGATTTAGTATTCTTTAACCTTAGCTAAAAATCTGCATCAACACAAAACAGCTGTTGTTTTGCTTTCCCCATTTTGTAGTTTTTAATATCCAGATTGTAAATAATACACACGAGGTGAGTGGTGAAGTAGAATCAAGCACAGAAATCAAGTAGATTCATAGTGATATACTGAATAAGTAAAAGTTTAGAAGCAGAAAAAAAAGTTAGAAGCAGGAAAAAAAAGATTATAATAATAATAAAAAAAGATGAACTTTAAAACACTGAAAAACATGTTTATGAACCATACCAGCCAAGATACCTTATTTCATGGTTCCAAAACCTTAAAGCAGACGTGGGAATGTAGAAACTATTGAAACAAATAAATAAGGAGGAAACATACTTTATTTTTAAAGATGTAAGCTTTATATTGTTTATTTATTTATTTATTTATTTATAATAAATATTCAATTGTTCAGCCAGAAGAAACAGAATCTGCTTATGAAAAACTTCACTCTGCTTCATTAATATTGGCATGGATGCAGTTAAATCAAATTCCAAATGTAAGAAAAACACTTTTCCTACTTTTGTCCATTAGTCCTTTCTAGTTTGTCCACATTTTCTTCTTTTAATACATATGATCTAATTATGTAGTGAATTTCATACTTTTGCTCTTATTAAAAATATATGAAGGTAGAAAATATGTATTTTTTACACTGTGTTATGAAAACTATCAGTAAGTTAAACAAGTTTCCGAAAGCAATTCATTTTTGTGATTTTGGAAATGTTACTTCTAGCTATTGTAGTCAGATATGCAGCCATTTTTTTTCTACAATGCAGTTTGGTGACAGGAAATAGCCCTCTGGGAACTGCCAGTAGAGCAGGGAATGAAGAAGAGAATATACGTATGAAAGTATTTTCACTTCATGAAAATTAATTCCTGTGCCCATGAATAAATATTTGAATAGCACTGTTAGTGCAATGCAGTAAGATCTCTCCGGTGGCTAAGAATTGTCATAGTATTGTTTTATAGACAAGAATGGAGTTTCGACCTGCACATTTCTTTTCCCACTTTACTTTAAAATATAAACAAACTGTGTTAAAAATAATATTTTTTTACTGTTTTTTTTCTCTTGTAAATAATATTAACTTAATATGACATCTGCTCTGAAAGTAATGCCTCCTATTTTATGATGCTGGACCATAATGTCAGAGGCAGAAGTTAGTGGTATGGCAGTAGAGGTTGAACATTCTCAGCATTCCATTATGTGTTGTTGCCGTGCAACAGATGGCAGCAGAGGGGCAGTGTGACACAGTGATGTCTGACATGCATGTCCACATGATGCAATGAGGTGTCACTGAATTCCTCCAGGCAAAAATATTGGCACCTTCATCAACACTTGCTGAACGTTTATGGAGACCAAACAGTGGATGTGAGCTCAGAGAGGCGGTGGGTGGTGCATTTCAGCAGTGGCAACAGCAACGTAAAAGACAGCTCACATTTCGGACATCCATGTAGATTCTTACAAGTGCAGCATGCAGGCTCTTGTTGATCGCTGGAAAAAATGCACAGCTAATGGGAATGACTACGCTGGAAAAGAGTGTTTTGAAGCTGAGATATTTGCTCTATCAAATAGTGTTATTGTGCTCTTAGCATCTGTTTTAGTTTCCATGGAAATAAACAGGAGGCATTACTTTCAGAGCTACCTAATTCTACACTGTCAAAGAAATCTTATACTTAGATTGGGTTCCTCCTCACAAGAGTTCTGAAATTTCATATTCATCTTACTAGATGTTCATAACAGCCACATTTTAAATTCCACTATTTCACATCAATTGAATTTTTATATGATTTTTAGTAGAAACACAGAAGACATATACTCCACAGTGTACAACAAAATGTTTTGTAAAACAAACAGTTTCCTAACAGCATGCATGAAAATATGTGAAAAAGCTCCACTGATTTCCTTCTGACAGAAGCTGACAAAACTCCTGTTTTTGTACTGACTGTGTTTGCAGTTGAAGGCGGAACATCAATGTAAAATTGTGTGTGCAATGTGAAACAAATGACAATATACTCAGTAATGTAATACAACATAATGCAATAAAATAACTACTGTCTTAGTGTGTTAGCCATGAACATATATACTTCTATGTCAGCAGCTTAGTTGAGAGATAGTCTGCCTGAAAGATACATCTAACATGTTCCTAAATTTTACATTCATGATGCAATAGTCCTCCCAAAGTAATTCCTTTCATCTCCTACATGTGGGAATGTCACAAGTTTCAACAGAATTGTTTGCAAAAATAGTACAGCAAGATCCTCCCCGCCTAATTAATAAGCTTAAAATTTCAAATGGTGTCTTCTCTCAGAGTCTGAGATTTGTGTTCTGCTGACAAAATTTTTAAGATAAAAGTGGTGAAAATCAGGAGAGCCACTTTTAAGGCTATTAATGAAATTTAATATTAAGATTCAAGAAACGATCAATGCTCTTCATATAGATTTTGTAAAATTCTCTGATTTGTCTACCATGCAATGAACATAATTCATAACATCACTAGCAGAAGCCAGTAGAACAGCAACAAAAGACCATGTTTGTCATTCTGTCCAAATCTCATGCTCCTCCAGGTCATTTGGAACCAGCCAACACCTAGAAACTGAGCCAGACCACAGAAAGTTGAGAATTTTCTGCAGTAAATCAGCACAATTTTCAGGCAGTCACCGACGGGAAAGTTCTTAAAACATGGTACAAATTATACAAGCTTCAAAAATTTCTCCAGGTACATCAGACTTCCTTCAATACTTGAAACTTTTTTGTGCTAATGGATGGGGAGAATCTGCTTAAAGAAGTACTAGAAATGATACTGAAATGGTTGAATTGTATTTTTTTGTACTGAAGCTCTGTTGGAGTTTCTTAGTAAAACTGTTGCAAAAAAAAAAAATTCAAATGGTATGAACAGTTCTCTAGAACAATGGCAACTGATTTTTGCAAATAACAGAAAGCTTAGAACACTGACCAACTTACTTACTTAAGGTTGGATGCCTTTTCTGAATGTTCCCAAGGGAATGAAAATACTCAGCTAGTACAGACTCTCAGTGTCCTCTTGTAGCAAAGCTTCCTTCAAAATATTCGTTTTGTGTCCTACAAGCCACAGCAGCATTAGCACGCACATTTAAAAGCTTCATTTGCTTTTATATAGCACTGTCAATGAACTTTCAATATCCAGATTTAGTTTTCCATATTAAGACAAACCAGCAAACAACAAACAAACAAAAACTGTAAAAGAACAAAAATCACCAAACATAAGAAAGCAAAATCCATACTTTTCCCTTTGAAATTAACAGGATAATAGTCCAAAGTTTGCAAAATGAAAAACAACTCATACGCTCTCTGGTTGCACATCTTTATCTCTTTCATTCACATATTTCCCAAGATTTATCTACCTTTCTGTATCTAGAACTGCGCAAAAAATAATTGCGGAAAGTATCAACAAATATCCCTTGCTGCAGTTAGAGAAATACCTGCCCTGGTTGTGAATTTGAAACAAATGTAGCATTGGAGCTGAGCACTTTTACATAGATTGCAAAGACATGCTCCCAGAAGTTCCTAAAAATGTCCTAAATTCTTCTCAGTCTAAAATTCTACCATCCACTCCCTTTCAGCATTCACTTACAGTTCTGCAAATCACAATGCTTTCTCTAATGATGTCATCCATTTCCATTATCATTATTACTATTATTTGTGTCAACAGAAACATGTGTAATAGAGTCAAATGTGCTAGAAATCTAGGGGAAAAAAAAGCAACAACAAAATAAATAGTTTTTGTATTACTGAATTTATAAACTATGCATGAGATTAAAAATTCAAACCAAAACTCATCTTACCTTTTTCACTATTAGGCATGAAAACGACTTTGACAATCTAATCACTCTTTCTGATTCTAGAACAATACTAATTGGAATTCATACATTAAAAACCATTATTTTCAATTTATAAATAGTTAAAACAATCTTTGCTACTGAACTGAAAGATCACAAGCTGCAAAAAAAAAAAAAACTCATGAAATATCCTGTTCCGGACACAAAATGTCCTTGGTCAGTTTCTTCTCTAGAAGGCTGGATATGTAAGTCATACAGTTCAAGTGGATATTTTTTGACTTTTTCACTCCCCAATTGCATTTAAAAAATTGATTTTAGGATATGCAGTAAGACTTCTTTTTGTCAGAATTTGAATGTGAAGAAAGAAATGGGAAGAGTTTCCATGGCACTCAATAGATTATTGAGGGGAACTGAGCTCAAAGTTTGCGCCTGATACATACTTCTAAACTTCTAATACTGTCAACTTTCCTTGAAGTGGCCTCTGCAGCATCTGTCCTCGAAAAGTATCTCCAACATGGCCTCCTGAGCATATGCTGCTCACCTGGCTTCCCAATATATATATACTTAGTTCTGAGTCTGCATATTTTCAACACAGACAACCGTGTGAAACTACTGAGGCTAAAACAATGAACAAGACTGAAAGCAAATTTCCAGGAATTAATGTTCATACAACTTGGATTAAAGTACGCAGATGCTCACTCAGCAGCATCATTCACAGGAAGCACCATGTATTACTTACAAAGCATACAAAAATTAAAATTAAGATCAGCTATTGATAACACAATTTAAATGAGAGAATATAAGACAGTTTTTATTTTCAAAGGATTGTAAAGTATGTTTGTGACTCCCCACTGACATTTCAAGGAAACTTAACATGACATTTAATTATTGTTGATTTGTTTTTCTGTATACAATCAACAGCATATTTCTTAGAACGTGTTTGTCTCATAAAATGCAATTCATGCTTGGAATATAAATATGCAAGAAGGGAAATTGTCACTAAAGATAAGGATCCAATGCAGTCTCTGGGATTCCTGCATTTCATAGAATCATAGAATCATAGAATGGCCTGGGTTGAAAAGGACTTCAAAGATCATCGAGTTTCAAACCCCCTGCTGTGTACCGGGTTGCCAACCACTAGACCAGGCTGCCCAGAGCCACCTCCAGCCTGGCCTTGAACACCTCCAGGGACGAGGCATCCACAACCTCCCTGGGCAACCTGTTCCAGTGCATCACCACCCTTTGAGTGAAAAACTTCTTCCTAATATCTAACGTAAATCTCCCCTGTCTCAGTTTAAGACCATTCCCCCTTGTCCTATCGCTATCCACCCTCGTGAAGAATTGTTCCCCCTCCTTTTTATATGCTTCCTTCAAGTATTGGAAGGCCACAATGAGGTCTCCCTGGAGCCTTCTCTTCTCCAAACTAAACAAGCCCAGTTCCCTCAACCTTTCTTCATAGGAGAGGTGCTCATTCCATCTGGCTCATTTTGTTACAGCATAGTAATCTGTTCAAAATGGTTTCATATTGTGAACTAAAGGACAATTTTGTACATAAAACGTTGGTACAAATCTGTGTATTCTCACAATTTGAACTCTTTAAATCATACATCATCTTCCTTTAACCGTGACTGGAATACAAAGAATTCATAGGCTTTAGTGGTTATTAAGACATGTGAATCACCCATGATCATGGCTTTATATGCAAGTTTATGGCTTTATTATTTTTTTCTCTTGGTTGCCAAATCCTTTTTTCATGGAATCACACATAGAATCACAGAATGGCTTAGGCTGGAAGAGACCTTAAAGCCCATCCAGTTCCAAGCCCCTCCCATGGGCAGGGACACCTTCCACTAGAGCAGACTGCTCAAGGCCCCTTTCAGTCTGGCACTGCACATCTCCAGTGATGTCATCCATAGCTTCTCTCGGCAACCTGTTCCAATGCCTCACCATTTTCACAGTGAGGAATTTCTTCCTTATGTCTAATTCAAACCTTTGCTCTTTTATTTAAGGTCCTTATGCCCTGTCCTATCACTATATTCCTTGACAAAGAGTCCCTCCTCATCCTTCCTGTAGATACTGAAAGGCTGCAGTGAAGTCTCCCCAAAGCATTCTTTTCTCTAGACTGAACAATCCCAAATTTCTTGACCTGTCTTTACAGGAGAAGTACTCCAGTCCTCCAATCATCCCCACGGCCCCCCTCTGGACCTGTTGGAATAGGTCCATATCCTTATTATGCCAGGGGCCCCACAGCTGAACAGAGTACTCCAGGTATGGTTTCACAAGAGCAGCATAGAGGAGGAGAATCATCTCTCTCAACCTGCTGGTCATGCTTCCATTGATGCAGTTGGCTTTCTGAGCTGTGAGTGCACATTGCTGGCTCGTGCTGACCCAATGCCCCCAAGTCCTTCTCCTCAGCGCTGCTTTTTTTTTCCTAAAAGATACACTATCTTTCCTTACTTTCCAAGTATGTACTTGTATTGCCATGTCAGATTGCTTTGTTTTCCATTTAGCAACCTCTTACCAAACCAAGATTATGATAAATCCCTCTCTTGATAACATTAATGATGCCTAAAAGAGCGTTGAATTCCCACACATAAAATGAAGGATGTTGATCCTGGACGCCCTAGGTACTTATGACTCACAAGGACAGCCTTATTAGAGTCCACAATTTTTTACATCAGCAACAAAGTCTACTGGCATCAGAGAAAAGAGAGCAATGACATATGTCACAAAATAAGATGAAAATAGGAATGGCAGACAGCCAGTGAGAGAAAGTGAAACAAAGTCAACAACATGCATATAGCCAGCATGCCATGACTACTGCATATATTAACTATGAAACTCTATTCATTAACATTCTTCTTGACTTGATATACTAGCATCATAGTTTCCACTTTAACAAGTCATAGGAAATCTCAACATGCTTACGGTCTGCTTTACAGTTTTACAAACCAAAACAAATATTCTTTCTCAGTTCTCTTCCCTATACCATGTTGTTCAAGGCCTGCTAACTATATATAAGTATACACATTCTACAGTCATAGCCTACAGAACTGCAAAGGATATTATAGCATCAGTAGTTCTGAACTTCCTTAATCTCTGTTTATACACTACTTCCCAGGAAATTTATGACATCATTATCCCACAGTAGCATAAACCCTGTTGTCATGGCTGTATAAGCTGCAAGCCAGAATTATCCCTATATACAGTTACGATTATGCTTCATATAAACTAGTTGTTATTGTACTGAAATAATAGGATACTTTGCCATTGATATGATATGTTCTAGTCAGTCTTTGGTGGTGCACGCCTTTAACTCCTACACAAAGAAACTGTTGTCTCCCACTGATGCTCTCAGAAAAGAAAGCATTCTAAAATTGTGTCAGCCAGCTTGATTTTCTCCATTACAATAGCTGTACTCAATTAATATATCATTAACTGGGTCTACATGCTTAGACCTGCCTGGGGCTGGAATTCAGATTCATGTCTGGTGAGTGAGCTGATTCTCCAAGACTTTTTGATACCTAAAATGTCATTTAAACAGAATACATATATGAAAATTAAAAAAAAAAAAAAATCCATTGACTCCAAGTTCTAGTACTGGAGACACCTGTATTCCCTTGGCATCTCTTTTCATGGCATGAGGGCTTCTTTAGTTAAGATGTTCTATTCTCTGTAATATTTGTGTGCAGTACTGTGACCAGAGGAAGATAAAAAGCAGCTCAGTTCCACCAGTTCCTTGGACCACTGAGCTCCATAAATGCAGCAGCCACAGACAGTTATGATCAAAAATACAGGTACTAAAGCCAGTTCTGCCCACCATCTACATTCATTCATTTTCTGATGATATTATTATTAAATGATACATCTACTCAGTGCTATCCATATCTCTCAGTTTTACTGAGAGTGCCCTAACCACAATTTGAAAGTAGCACACAGAAACTGGAATCCTATCTTCAAACATTTTCAGCTAAGTCCTCTCTAGCCAACCTAGCTATTCCTGGATGCAAATTTCATTAAATTATGCCATTTAAAAGCAAGTGCTCTGGTAGACTTTTAAGGAGTATTAGACATTGATGGCTGATTTTGTCTATGAAAACCTATGTTGAATCAGCTCAAAAATGGAATATACAATTGTGTCCAGAGAGATAGGGAAATGCCTCAGAAAGGTAGGGCATATGATGAACGATGGTAATAGATTTACCCATTCTTTTAGTTGGTCACCTGTAACAGCCCTTAGTTTTACTGAGTAACAAAAGCTTTATTAAAGTGATGGAAAATAAATCTGCTTGAAGTGATCATTGTTTGATTCCCATGTTAAATTACTTAAATTATATAATTGATTAAAAAAATTAGCAATCAATATGTTCGATTTCAAAAGGGAAATGAGAGAAAGGTGATTACTCAGAAAACTAGAACTGAAGAATATAGGAACCTACATGCAAGAAACTGACTTAAATTTCTAAGATCAGAGCTTAAAATCCTTGTATGAAGTGCAATCCAAAAAGAGAATTAGGTTAACAAAGCAGTGAGGATGGGTCTGTAAGCAATGTTATTGTTGTTGGAAAGATAAACAAGGACTAGTTCAGATTTCTCTAAGAATGTTTTCAAAGATAGATCCTAGGAAAAACTGCTGTTCGTTATGTCCCACATTTTTGTTTTCTCTTACAGGAATTTTCTTGTCAAATGACAATTATTTTGCAAATCCTCTTACTTACTATGCCACAATAGAAATGAACATATTGGCAATGATCCTTCTGTCTTTCATTCGTTTTTTAGGAATGACATTTCATTATGATTTCTCATGTAGAATACAGACTTTCTGAGTTTCACTGTTTTACAGAAGATCTCTACCTAGACACCGAATGACGTAGTTGTTACTTTAAGATTCCATTTCCTAGGCAATTATTTCCAGTACAAAGCAATTTTGTTTAAAAACACTTTAGATCTGTATGTTTACTTAGGTCTTAATTAAGGTGTCAGTTTGTAACAATATTTAGAGGTTAATTTTTTTTACACAAAATATGTTTTTTCATGTAATTACTATGTAACTCAGACATTCTAATGTGTTGTTGTCACGGGTTCGTATACACTAAATATTCCATCTTCTAGCATTGAAGGAATACTGTAAATTTCAAGCATTTGTACAGAGTGAAATTTTAAAGTTAATTTTTGTTATGCTGTTGAAATCTTCATGTCTTCCTTTAATCTGCATATTCTCCTGGTCATCCTTATCTTTAACAGTCGAGAAAATATCCTGTTATTCACTGCAGAAATAATGATTTTTTATTAGACAATTAGCTGCCAAGAATCACATCATTTTTGGAACAAATAATGGGGAAGAGTACACATAGCCTACTTTTTACAGTACTATGAAATTAATATTGTACTCAAAGACGGTTTCAAATGTCTAACATTAAACTAAATTAAAACTTTTCATATACTCTTGAACTATATTTTATTTCAAACTTACTCATAAATTTTTAGATTTTGCTTCAATATTTTTTGTGGAGGATTTTTTCATTACTAAATAAAAGTTTGGGATCTATGCTCAAGTCTTTTATCCTCCCTTCTATAATAGAAACCAATTTATTGTAGAAAGATAAACTTCTATTTACGAGTTTCTTCATTTTTCAAGACAAACAGTACATAATTTGTAGCTTCTGGTGATAAGAAATAATAGTAATTACAAACTTTGTGTGAGTTATCAGAATCTATAGTGCAAGCAGAGTTAGGGTAGTATGGTTAGGTTGCGGTTGGACTTGATGATCTTGAAGGTCTTTTCCAAACTGAGCAATTCTATGATTCTATGATTCTATGACACAGGGACCAGCTCATAAGTAATCTGGTGAGATAATTTCATCCTTTGCGCTCTCACAGTCAGGGCTGCTTCAGGGCAATGGAGTTTATAACTAAAGTAGTCTTGAAATTATGCCTAGATAAAGCCATCTCATAAGATCACCAAATAGATAAGAGAATTATTAAGAATTTCTGCAGTGCTGCAGCTCACCTTCAATGTAACTGTTTTCCATTCATTTTCTATAGACTACTAAAATTAGGAATTTCTTGGAAAGCACCTCTTCTACCTTCTAACCTCATTGCTAGAGGAGTTTTTCTCTGGGTACATCCTGAGCTTTTAAAGTACTTCCATGTTTCTTTGCCCTTTCTATGCATTGTAAATGCAGCAAAATAATGTTTACGCTTTCTTTTTCATATAAGTATACAGCTACTCAGCTACATAAGCTAAAAGCTTATGAGATCTTAAATGTTAGTGAGAACCTTAAGAGTGGCTTTAGAGCCCTTATCAATAGCACATAGAGTTTTGAGCACTCAACATCACTGAAAATCAGACTCATAGCATTTTCAAATTATATTATTTCTCAAGAACAGTCAAGCATCTAATAAAGTATTGGGGGGGGGGGGGGGGAAGAGAGAGAGAAGAAAACCGTAGAAAGCCAGGAAATTCAAAGCAAAGTTTAAGTGATAAAGAAATTAAAGCATTTGACTGGAAAAGACAACTTTACACATAAGGTGCTCATAATCTGTTAAATCTGTCTCTGCAGGAAAGTTTTCCCAGTACCAGTCCATTTTAAAGACTTAAATTTCTTTTTGTATCTGTGGATGTGGATGTGCTTGTGTGTGCTGGGAACTCCAGAATCAAAACTGATTAGTACTTAATGCACATATCATGGATGCCTCATAGCCTAAAACAAAATTAAACAATGCTTTGACAGACCTGCCCTGAATGTGAGTGCTAAAACTACCATTTAAGACAGGATTATAAGTGTTTTTCTGTGTTTGTTTTCATTTTAATATTTTTTTTTAATTCTTGTTACCTCTTTTTAAAATGCTACCAGAAGATTTGCAAGTATTAAATTACACCTCATGCATTTTAAGTGTTCTCTTTTTTTTCTCCAAAATCATGTCTGTATGCATGCTAGACAAATACCTACATATGCATGAATAAGGCCCACACAGGATATTAAGCTAATTCATACGAATAGCTGTTCAGATCAGACAACAGCTGTTAGTGTACACGCAGTTTATTTACAGTTATATAAATGTGGCTTGTGGGGTTAGTATCCATTAATATTAATAACTTGTCTTACGAAACACAGAAATCCTGGCTGGGAGCAAGACCCCGTCTCCATAATTATTAAGGTTACCTATTAGGCTAAGCAAACATAGAACAGAAAGAAAGACCTGCTTTAGGGACCTCAATTCCTATACTCACTTCACTAAGAGACTTTCATTACATTTTCTGACAAAAAGAAGTACTTTTTCAAGACAAAACAATCAAGATGATGAAGTCTTGAAGAATACAGGCCAACAGAGAGACCTATAAAAGGTCATCAGATTTTCTGTTTCATACTTTTTTTCTTCTCTCTCACTAAGCTCAACTTGATTTTGAAATGCAAACCAAATTAATCAGCACTAAAGACGAACTTATACACGCAGGTCTATTTAATCACCAATATTAATGCAGATTTAGCAAAGCAAATCAACTTACCATTCAAAAAGACCTCTTCTCCCCTTATGGAAAGTGTCCGTAACCATTAATTTGTGATGTTTTGTTAAAATTGTAGTCAGAACAGACTAATCTCCAAATGTCTACCTCAGAGTTGAACAGTAAAGAGAATAAATAGCTCTAGCTATTTGAGCTGTTCCATCTTCCACACCAACACAGCTACATACAAGGCCTCCTAAAATTATGAAGAACACTGAAAATGAACTTCCTCAAAAATGAACATCTAAGTAAAAAAAAAAAAAACCTCTCCTTCCAAGAAAGAAGACAAAACAGCAGCAAATTCTGAACATTTTAAAATATTTGCTTTTCAGTTCCTTAAAAAAAAAAGTTACAAACTTTCATTTGACAAATACAGTCATCAAAGCAACATTAAAGTAAATAATGACTATAAAACAGCCTGACATGAGCGTCTGGGTAAAAACCTGATACGTACCTAGCCTAATTTAGATAGTAATTTGACTCACTGATAAAATATACCTGATACAGATTGATCTTTAGGAGCCACATGGCTCAGCTGACTGTGTTTTTAAATTGCCCAAAGCACTAACTCCATCTTCTGTCACTAGAAAATCCAGTCAACCAGTGCAATTTTAGCAATCTTTGTTCTTCTCTTTTCCTCCTTTATTTCTTTTTAATTATAAAATAATCTATTGGACCTAAGAGTTTTATTGACTTTGTAAATAGAAAAACAAGAAATTAAGTCAGGCTTTTCCTCTTGTTTATCTTGAAATAGTTCATACAAATGTGGATATCTACATGCAATGTGCAAAACCACATTAAATATTACACTGGTGTTTCAAATAGGTATGATCATTTTTAGGCCCTGGATAAGTCAATTCTTCCTGTCATGTTTTCTAATACAGTGTTGTTGTTTTTTCCAGTGAAGCTATTTCCTCTCTTGTATATATTTCCATATAGAACTGCCTTATGATTTAAAGAAAATTGTACCACAAAAAAAGCACTGTCTTCTGTCAAGATGTGTTAATATCTACCTCACTGACATCATAGATCTTCATTATGAGACAACTCATGCAGCAACACAGTAGTACTCTTCTTTCGTCAGTGTGCTGAACTTGTGCTTCTTAGACAGGAAAAAGCAAGAGAATCGATAAGGAAATGTGAGGAATAGTTACGTTAATGTAGCAGCCCAGTGCAGGTAGCTAGGTGACATAACCTCTCTACAATGTCTACGGGAAGAGAGAAGATCTTTTCAAGGGGACTGACAGAACAGCTTTGTACTCTAAGATTTTAAATTAAGAGAGATGAATACACATTTCTGACTACAATAGTTGTTTCTGAGGCAAGAAATTCTCTATGTCTCCACTGGAAGTTTTTAATCCTATTTTTAATTGAAAGACATTGTTTTTCAGCAAAACTAAATTTCACTCAGATGTATTACCTGTATGTCTACACTTCCTCTCCACCCTGGATACCTCCCCTGGTGTTTTGTGCCAATTTGCATGGCTACATTCCTCCAATTTCTTTGTTGTCCCTGGGTGCGCTCTCCAGCACCTCAGTGAGTTGCAGCACAGTGGCTGGCTGCCAAGGCACAGTATATGGACATGCACCAGGCAAATGCTGAGCATGAACGTCAGCTATACACATAGTCTTTCTCCTTTGTGTAGGAACCGTTGCTCAGAAAACACATAGGAGTCTCATATTTTTGAGACCTTTGCTTGCCACAGATGGCTGAAACTGACCAGCAGGTTCAACAGTGACTTAAGTGTGGACGGCACACAGTGTGATTACACAGGTTTTAGGAAACTGAGCAAAAAGAGCAAGTACGACAATTATTTCAGCTTCGCTGAGCGAAGTTCCAAAGTCAGTATATGTACACCTCCAGATGTAAGCCCTGCTTTCCTTTTTCTTATGGTAGGAAGTGGCTGAGCCCTATATGAAAATCTGCCGATACTAAATATTAAATATAGGTGTAAGTTTGGATTGAAATACATTCTGAAGTAATCGCTCATTTAGATCACTTTTGAAGACCTGTCATCAATTTACTTGTCGTGACTATGCCGTAATTACATGATGTCCTGAGTTGGAAGGGATGACCCACAAGGATCATCCAGTCCAAGACCTGGCTCCACATGAGACTGTGCAAAATTCAAACTCTGTGTCTGAGAGTTTGCAGTGCTGTGTCTGATGCACCTCAGGGTACAACTGGACCTTTTGGCTGTCAAGGCATGCTGCTGGTTCAGATTCAACTTGCCATCAACCAGAATCTCTAGATCACCTTCTACAGTGCTGCTCTCCAGCCTCTCATCCCCCAGCACATACATGGAGGGTTCCCTCTTGTTGAACTTAATGCAGTTGGTGACTGCCCAGCTCTCTAGTCTGTCAAAATCTCTCTGCAGGGCCTCTCTACTCTTGAGAGAGTCAACAGCTTCTCCTAATTTAGTGTCATCTAAAACTGAGCCCTGCGGAACCCCACTAGTGACTGGCTGCCAGCCTGACATAGCCTCAGGTAAAAAACTGTTTGAGCCTGATCCATCAAACAATTGTTCATCCACTGCATTATGCTTTTTTCTAGCTGCACGCTGGGTATTAAGTCTAAAAGAATACATACACACAGTTGTATGCATGTTTTTTCTCCAAGCAGATGACAACATATAACAAGCTTTAAAATAGGTTCAGTTAATTTCCCTCCATTGATTGTCAACACAGAACACCTGGATCACTGAATAATGAGATAGAATCAACTGATGTGACACTAAGGAATGAGGATGTCAACCATATGCTTAGCAGAACAAATCAAAGAATGTTTGAGGTTGGAAGGCACCTCTGGACATCTTCTGGTTCAACACCCTTCCTCAAGCAGGGACACCTAGAGCAGGTTGCCCAGATTTAATGCATTAATTCAAGCAATTAGATACAACTAATTGTCTCATTTCCAGATTTCTCACTGTCCGTGGTTACAAAACAGAAACAAGGCAAAGAAATATTTTAAGATCTATCACTGAAATATACTAAGAAAAATGCAAGGCATTACTGTCATGTAATGGACTATCTTCCAAGAGCGGTACATTCCAAATAAAATCATGGCAGTTGTTCTCTGCAAAGTCATTTTCCTGGACCATTAATTCTGAATTGCCATTTACAGAATAATTGCACTTTTGTTTCCCTGGGGATCTTGATGGTGTGCTTGAACCTTTGGTATCCTTCTTAACCCTCACATCAAAATATATACAGCAGAAATGGAAAGTCATGAGCTTATAGGTCATTAATGCAGAGCTGGGCCTAAGGGTATCTTTAATAGTTCTGTTGAGGACATCTTTAGAATGACTGCATTTTTAGGGGAGTGGAAAGATTTTGTACAGAAGGACACAGCTGGATCTATTCTGAGAAAGGTTAGCTGGGACAGCTGAATGTCCCTGAGGAGACAATAAATTATACTGGCCAATTTGGTGGAGCTGATTTTGAACTGGAAGAAATCCAAACAGCAAAAGTCTTTTGAATGGTAAATACTTCCCCCATTAATTGCTGAAAATACAGGTGGGCTTGAGGGAGTTTCAGTTTGACTATGTTGTTTTTTTTGGTAATGTACAGAAAAAAAAAAATGTACTGCACTTGAAAATGACTCCCATGACTTTGATGAGGCCCAGGTTCAGAAGAATTTCTATTTCCTTTCTCTTAGGAACCACCAGGGGAGGAGCAAGGCTAACAAAGTTAATGACTTGATGTCAGAAGTCAGAAGCAATGGATGCGAAGCAGGATGAAAGCGTGCCTGTCTCTTGCTATTGTGCAGGGTAACTAGGAAGGCGCTACATTAGCAAGAGTTTCAGCCTGGACACACTTTTGTGAGGCTCTGAATAGAAGGTCATTGTCTCCCACATTTTTCCCTTCCAATCAATATTTAGCCTGCTCAGCAGCTGCCAGAGCTGGCTGCCTCTGAACTTCATTGCTGTAAGTTACTGAGAAACTGGCTTATTATGACAACTCAGATCTCCCATCAGATCTGACCTGCAGCGGCTGCCCTGTCTCCTTCAATCTACTCTAAAATACAAAGATGACTCCAGTGCACAGCATTTAATGTACAAACTACTGCAGTGAAGCTCCTGATCAATAGGAATAGCACCAGACAATGAAGAGATTCGGGGCCAACTATGTTACATAGAACAAAAAGTATATCTAATAAGGTCAAGGTAACTAGTTGTTAAAAAATATGGCTACAGGGACTTTTTCATTAAAAAACACTTTCTCATATTTTACCAAGCAAAGATTTAGTACAAAACAGACAATAACAGAGAGATTTTAGTAAAAGTTATCATTCTGACACAGAGATTTACAGGTTCAGAAGACTGCTAAGAGTATATTGCAGCTTTTCATCCCTTTGTTACTAGTTTGATGGTAGCAAAGGTCCAAATCCATCATGGCAGTATGTTCAAGAGACACTAAGAGCTGAATGAGCAAGGAAAGAACATCCCACACTATATTTTCATGTTATAAGTCCAAAAGTCATCCTCTGGAGTGCAACAAATAGTATGTTTTACAACATAAAAATAGCTCTATTCATTTAATCATAACTGAGTTAGCATGAAAGCAGGAAGTGGGAAATATTCTGCTTTTATCAAAATTAATTTTTCAGTCTCAAATCTCATATTATCTATTTAGGAACCTGATTATTTATTTAATATAACATAGCAGGCCTTCATCCATTTCAAATAGATCTTCAGCATCAATCTGAATGCATGCATTAAGCCCAGTTAAATTCCCAGATCATTAAATTGCTTCATAATTTTCATCCTCTTCTGAAAAAATATGATACCACTACAACATGTTGTTCTCTTTCACTTCTGATTAAAACTGTAGAAAAGTTATTACTCTATAAAACAGAATTGCTTCTACTGAAAAGACTATGAAAAATTCTTATTTTTCAGTGGAATTTTTTTTACTTTCAAGAAACCAAGTACAAATCTGTCTGTATGTTTTCAGCGAGATAAAAACACTTTTGTATGGCATCTATTTAAATTCTATTTTAACCAAGATAGTAGAAATAGCTCAGAAAAAGCAAGAATAAGGCTAACACTTTGACCAAAGCAAACTAAGGATGATGAAAATGATAGTAATAATATATCCATGTATGTACAATTCTAAAAAAAAAAAAAAAAATCAGTCCCATCCATGCAGCTTGCTTTATTCGGATCATGTAGAAATTTCAAAATACTTTTAAGGAACATTTCAAAACTATCTCACTTACTTAGGAAGTACATAGGAGTATGGATACTCCTAACTAAACTAAACTTTTTAAGGTTTCCCAGTATTTGTGGAGGAGTTTTGATTCATCAAGAACTTTGTTGTGTCTGCCTTTGAATAGGTACCTCAGGGGGAGGGAATTGAGACATTAGTTAAGGCACAAATTTTGAGCTAGGCTTTGTTCCAAGATCTGTCCCAACTTCCTCTGTGACCTTGAAAAAAAATACCTCATTCTTCTATATTTCAGTTCCATTTGTATAAAATGAGGACAAGGAAATTGTGCTATCTCAAGAGCCCTGTGAAAAGAAATTAATTAGCTGTTGTGACGCACTTATATGCTGTGACCGTGGCAATCTTCAGCCTGACAAAAATGGGGCATTGCATATTAAGGGGTTTCTCTGTTCTATACACCTACAAAAGAGTCAATGCTACAAGCTTGATTCTTGAGCACTTGGCACTCAGAAAATCAATCACAGTCCGTTTCCATCCTGTTTGCATCTGAAGGAGCACAGCTACATAAAAAATGGATCATGAAGCAGCATGTTTGTTATACAAACATGCATTTTTGATCCATCTGCCAATCCAAAACCAAGAAGAAAGTAATTCTGTTAGAATTCTTACTCCACTATAATAGACTTCTCCAATTTTTTTTCTTAAAAATAAAATGTTTTATAAACCCAAGGTCAAGAGAAAGAGAGGAAAGAAACAGAGAAAAAAAGAATGGAAGGAAGAAAGAAATGTAGAAAGGAAGAGGAAAAAAAATAAAACCAACAAAGAAAATGGAGCATCATATTCAGAAAATACCCATCAGAGGAGATTCCCTCCTACCTACTATTTCAGTAGCTGGCATCCTCTGTAAAATATGTGCAATAATCTCTCTCCTACAGGAGACATGGCTTTAAATCTCGTAGCTACCTCACACCTCCCACATCCCACATTTCTCACCTATTCCCATTATTTCCATTTGAAACATTCCTAAATAGTTTGGGGATGACTTAAACTAGGGGGTGGTATTGACATATTTAGCATTCATGTAACATTTTTAGAGATACTTAAGACAAAAACAACATTTAAAAATGTATTGTTAGTTGTTGAGTAATACTGCACGTATATGTAGAACTATTATTTATATGTTTATACATCAACTATTGTGTTATTGGCAAGTTAAACACTCAGCTGCATGCTTTAGTCTATTTTGAAATTCTAAATAGGTAATTTTCTCTATTGTGAGTATTCACACCTTAAGAATATCACTGGAAAAGCTACACTAGTCTAACTCATTCTTGTGGGTTGTGTACTATGAATATAAATTCCAAAAACAGAACATGGATCAGTTGATGTCTGAAAGGAAAACAGAGGACAATAACAGAAGAAAATTTTAACCCTTAGGCTCAATTGACAATTTCAGTACTGTTCTCTGTAAAAATAACTGTTTACTTCAAACACTCATATTTTGAGAATTTAATTTAAGAACACACTTCGAATAATACTTTGAATAATTTGAACAAAATATAATATATTGTTTCAAATTAGTTCACTGAGGAGGATTTTTGCCTTACCAATATCAGGTGTCAATGTAGATGGAAGCCCTAGTTTCACAGAGATGATCCTACTGGTAAGGATTTCCTTGATACTTCAAAAATATGAGAACACTGAATAACTATTTTATGCACATATATCTGTAAATGCTCAAAAAACATATGCTTAACTACTGTTCATGTACATGTATCTACAAATGTTTGTGATATGCTCTTAATTCAGGAATTTATTTACACGGTTCCATAACTTTTGGCATTCCATTAGTGTAACGGCGTTTTCTCATGATGTATGTATTCAGCACCTAGCACAATTTCTAGCTAATTGCAAAGAGAGAGCTGCAAAAAATATATATAACAAATAACACTAAAATATATATACTAAAAAGCAGAATGTTAAGTAAAAAAAGCTATAGACTGAAGATGCAGATTGAAGAATACTCAAGTGTGCCCAATATTATTCTTACTTTTCTGACACTTAATCAACATCCACTTGCCTTTTCTTTCCAGAAAGATCTTTTTCAACTTTTCTGCAGGAATCTGAAATAGTGACAGTTTGGAAGTAAATAGACTCACCGAGAACGCAAAATTTAATGTTTTTATGTGATTTTTCATTTTATCTGTGATAGTTCAATTTTCAAATGGTAAATTGAAAGAGAGAGGGAGATACTGTTTTACTACTATTGTATATGAAATTCCTCTATTTAATTTTAAGTACTGCCTGTGGATCTTTGGAAATAACAGTTTTAGACTTATATCTCACTTCTCCCCAATTCTGTAGATATACAATGAAAAAAAAATGATTTGGGACATGACAGGGATATAACTGTAAACAACACTTTTTATGAAATCAAATCAGATTTTTTTTTCCTTTCAGTGAGATCCTGAAAGACATTAAATCCCCAGGGGCTCTGTTGCTGCAGGATGCACTCGAAGGTTTGAAAGGTCAGATTCTTTATATATATATTAGAAGTAGACATAAATCCCATCATTATATTGCAGTGTTGTGTGAGATTTAAATTTATGTTAACACTGTAAGAAACACTGAAGTGTTGCTGTCTTTATCAAATAACAAAGCTAGCTGTGCAATGTGGGGTCTACTACTTACTGCTTACCACCTAAATGCTGTAGAAATCTATAGAACAAGAACTTTCCCAAAACAACAAAACAGTCCAAACAGAATTTATAAAATTTCCAAGTAAAATGCAATTACAATCACATAAATTAGAAACTCAACCACAGACTCAGCAGGTTTCTTAACAGATAAGAAGTTGTCCTGGTCATGCTGTCCCTACAACCTCACAGCTCCATTTTTGTTGAAAGAAAGAGCAGCCCCCATTGGTCTGTGAGCAACATGTGAATCTTCTGAGGATATAAGCCCCAGTCCTCCAGGGAAGCCCTCATGACTGTGTGATCTTTTAGAGCACAAAGTATTGCAAGACCAGAACCAAATTCCCAGGTTCTCAGGGCTTATATGTTTATTTTCAGTAGAGTTTGTTCATTTATTGGAAACAACCTGAATGGCCTGTGTAAAAAAGAATGAAGCTGCAGGATTTCCAAACTATGAAGGAAGAGGCTTCAATTTCACAACTTCTTTCTTGGAGGCCTCATTCTCTTTCACCCTCTATTTCATTAATAAGGAATTTCTTTTCAGTCTGTACGTACCTAAGTTCAGTAATCAATAGATTACAATGTTTGATAAGCTTCCCAAAAGCTATTCTATGCTAATACAACTAGATTACTAGGTGTAAAGCTACAGGCCATTTCCAACAGTACTTCTGCCTGGAACACTAATGGTGTACTGCCTACAGGTCGTGACTATTCCTCCTGCAATGTTGTTATGAAGCACTTACAAAGGATTCATCACCAGCAGGACATTCTCAAACAAACTAATCTGTTAGGCAACACACACCTTCAGCTGGGAAGTATAACTGCCACACACCAGGAAAATACGCTTGTTTCTTTATCCTTCTGAGAATAACAGCCTCATTGCTTTTTTTTGTTTTGTGGGTTTTGTTGTATTTTTGGGGGGGAAGGTGGGAAAGGAGGCTTCCATCATCTGCAACTATAGATCTGAATCTATTGTGATATAATTTGTATTATTTTATCTGCTTTTCTAATGCCTGCATTTGCATTGTTTCTCTGGAAATATTCTTCATCCCTTGCTCCCAACAGTTTCTCCAGTGAAGTCTTACATTAGAATAAATTATTCACTAACATGTGCTCTATAAGACTCAATCAACTATTTTCATTGCTTTTTGATTTTGACACACCTGCATTGTCTTTCATAATCTAAGAAATGATGTTCATGGTATCATCCTTCACATTTAGTCTAAAGTGGTAATTCCCTCCACTGCTAATGGAGGTAGTGGAAAGAGTGGAGTTAGTGGAAGGAGAATTACTGCCAGCTGCATTATATACTTTTGACTCACCTGAATATCATCTTCGCCTTGCTTCTGAAAATTAGCTACTCCTATTTCAACTGCTATACACACTCTACTGTCAGTCTTCCAGCTGCTGATATCAATTTCACAGGTGTCTGTGCATCTATTCTCATGAACAACATGATCATTCTTTCATAGCACAAGCTATACTGAGTTTTTAGTGCCTTCCAGCCCCTAACACGCATCAGAACTGAAAGGAACAAGTCCAAGACATCAATAAATTCCCTTGGGTAATAAAAATTTCATGCTTACAGCTTGGTCTACACAGTGTTGGGTGCTTCTGTAAGCATGTTGCCTGTGTCTTTTTTTGCTGACAAGATGCCCAATAACACTTCATATGCACATCACTGGTTCTGAAGTCACAGTGTGTGTGCATTGGGCAGAACACAATAGATGATGTAGCATGGAAAGCAATCAAACAGAAATACAGCCAAGATTTTGCCACACTGTGAACAAGAACATTACACAGTTGTCGCTGCAGTCTGATTTTATCTTTTCCTCTTTCTGATGGTGAGGATGATGGCACATCCTCAATATTTCTTGTTTTTACACAGAGAAAAAGTCTTCATATATATTTCTAAAGAAAGGTCCTCATCTCCCCTGGATTCCATCCTATCATGGACTGTAAGTGATTGTTATGATAACTTTACCAACCGATCTCTACCAGAGATGGACCCGTGTCCGTCAGTGCACTATTGACATCTTTACATAATCATCTACAGTTTTTAGTTAAGTGCTGGGAAGTTCACTGAATTCAGCCAGTCTTGCTTAAACAATATAGTTAAAAAATATTCCTCTTCTAGTCCTCCCCTTGCCTATCCACCTTGTGTACTACCACAGTGGGCTCACGTTTCTTCTGAAATCATTTTTTCTTGCCTCTCATTGCTTTTGTAAATGCTCACTCTCTGCTCTAGCACCAGGCAACAGTTTCATCACTTCTGAATGGCTAAGTACAAATGGAGCTCTTAGACACATTAGGAAATCCATCCTATCAAGGAATGACGGTTGGACTAGGTGATCTTGTAGGTCTTTTCCAACCTAGCTAATTCTATGATTCTATGATTCTATGACATTCCCATTCTTGGAAAGCAAACTGAAGAGCTTCAAGTACAGGTATCTAAAGTTGTTAAACCATTATAAGAGATATATTTTATGTTTTACTTTAGATAAAATGTTTGTATTTTATATTTCATATTTATATCTATCTCTACAAATAGTACAATATGGTTGTGTTCACGTATTCTACCTTAGTCCAAATGGACTCATTAGAATTGTAAAGTCTTTTGCTAACTACTGCATCACAGACAATAACAATCCACTGCAAACTATGGTATTTTACAACAAAACATCAATAATGACATCACTGAAATAGTATCCCAAATGTATTTACTGTATTCTGTGATTCTGTGATTTTCCAGTTTAAAGCACTGTGTGCATCATAAGGTAACAAGCATTCTCAAGACAACTTTTTAATGAAATTTAGTTTTTCATCATTTTCATTCAAATTTTCCACAAGGGTCATCATATTAGAAAATGTGTTATTTTCTATTTCCAATCAATAGGAAATTTTTCAAAGTTCAGTGGAGAAAAGTCAAGTCCTGGAGGTAATATCATAAATTCCATACAAAACCAGAAAATATATGCAACCATTTAAACTGAAAGTATATTTTCACAGTGTGCTTTCATCCAGGCTTAGGTGATAGGATTTACATCTATTGGAAAGCTATCTTTGCAGACTTCTTTATAGAAAGTGATTTTAAAAAGTGACTCTCAGATGTTTGTTTTTTTTTGTCTTATCTCTTACCATTTGATACAAGTAATAAGAAATGTGAATGCAATCTAGACACACAGCCAGCTGTCTCAGACAGTTCACACCATGCTATTAAAGACTCTTTCTGTCTCTTTTAATGACATTGCAACAGACATGTTTCTGAACTGTTTTTATTTTCTTCCTTTTTAGGAGCACATTCTGATTTCTTCAAGGAAACACCAAATAAGGTGTTAATGATCATCTTCTCCCTAGATAATTAAAAAACTTTCCTGAGAAACATCATGCTGTTGTTCAAGCTTTTATACAATGATTACCAGCAGACACCAAGTATTTACACTGAATATGACACAAATTAACCTAGTGGGATCCTCATTACTGCTATGTACTTAAATGGTTATGAATTAACATATGTACCCACCTAAATATGAAGATGGGAATTGTTTAGCCTGCTAAACTGGAAAGATATTGCTGCATCTTGTAAAAAACACAGACTCCCTTCTGGTCTCTTTTAAACAACCTACTAAATTCCAAACTGTTGCCATAAAATACACGTAAATCAGTTAATCTCTATACTATGTTTTCCCATTACTTCCTTTCTCCCCTCCACCCTTCCTTTCCCCATATGCATGGACCTATCTTTTCTGCTTATCGAAATGTACTTGTTTTATATATTCTTTATCTTCTATTACCAATAACCTATTTTACAACTGTTCTGTAGCCTAATTTATCACCTTTTGCTTTGAAATTCTCTGACATACAGACCTAAAAACCTCAGAATTTATCACATTTTAAATAATTATATTTAAAATAAATTTGAAAATACTCTGACAGCATGATATAATTTTTATGCTATTTATTTGCAATTTTAAAAGTTTGATAGCTATTATACCCAACTGCAAAACAGAATGTAGATGTTCTAAAAAATCTGATAGTAATTTAAGTTTACTTTCTAAACGATTGTAATGGTTCTAATGCTCAAAGTAAAACAGGTAGCTTGACTACTACTCTGATCTTGATTTTGAGTTCCGATACTGAAAAGAGAAGCAACAATATATAACAACACCTAGCTCTGTGGTTTCCAAGTCTAGGATGAGGTAAGAATATAATACAAATAATGCAATATTGAGATACTTCTTGAAGATAATTCCAAAATTCTGATATGAAGAAAGCTTAAGGAAAAATTAGAATTACAATCTAATCTTTGTATCAAAATTAAGCATTCATGTCATGAAGACTTACGGCTAGGAAGAGGTGCAGCAAGTGACAATGTCAGAGCTTGCTGAAATCAGAAAGGTGTCAGGAATGCAGTAAGATGTGGGGAGGTCTGAGATCAAAATGGCTTTTGAAAATTCAGTGCTACTATTTTCCTAAAGTAGCAGGTAATGTGACTAGCCCCACATTATAACCAGATACATGCATTTTTTTATTTTTATTTTAAGAGAGGAAGTTCTGCAAACAGGGGCAATCTGTCCATAGAATCTTAGACCAATCATCTCATACAAAAGAGTTTCAAGGTCAGATATGCCTTTGATTCTCCATTGGTGCACATAGTGAGCAAGTAATGTAATGTCTTTAACTGCTTCTTTTCACGGACAGTGCTTCTATTGATTTAACAAGTTGGGGTTACTCAAGCACTTCAGTGCACTCAAGAGGAAACCCTAGGTACTCATGTACACCGATACAAAGTGGTCCATTAATAGTGATGGACTTCTTGGACATACATACAAATGGCTCTTTAGGAAGTTCCATACAAACATGAGGAAGAATTTATTTACAGTAATGGTGATGGAGCACTGGAACACATTGCTCAGAGAGGTTGTGTAGTCTCCTTCTATGGAGATATTCAAGAGCTGCCTGGACATCTACCTGTGTGACCTATTGTAGGTTACCTGCTTTAGCAGGGGGGTTGGATTTGATGATCTCTTAAGGTCCCTTCCAACTTCTGCAATTCTGTGATTCTGTAATACACATGAATACCAAACAAGTGGATATCAAGTGATCTAGAGTAGACAGATTGGAAAATCTTGAGGTGACAAACCTACATCTGACCAAAATTCTGGCAGTAATCCTCAAACAACAGTGGTAGTTTCAATGGTAAATAGCATGTATTCAGGAAAAAAAATCTTTGAGTAGACACCCCAATTCTTAGTCAGTGATCTAGCCTGTTATCTGCAAAAATTTAGTTCTCACAGAGTTCTGAAGAAATCAAAAAATTGCTACAGCCCAGATGCATTCTCCCTAACTCCCAGCTTAGTCAGATCACTTGAGGTTTCCTGGGGCTACATACACGTGAAGATCCAAAATCTGTCAAATCTTAATAGGATGTGCAGGATAAACTGAGTTTAATCAGTTTTCCATTCTGGTTTAGCAAGTGAAAGACCCTTTTCCTACCTTCCATGAGTCGTATGATAATATATAAGCTAAGTTTTTTGAGGTGCTTATACAGTCATGGATGCAGTATGTATCTTAGGTGTTTGTAACAACATAAACAGAGATATTCTAGCTGAAATAATCTGTATCACTGACACTGAAATATCCCTGCAAATAAGTAGACACATTCAGTTAAGGAGAAGGATAAATCAATGTTATTATAACCCTGAAATCTGGATAGCATTCCCTGGGATAAAAATTCATGATCTCTGTCCTGAAGTGTTATCATCAGAAGTGGATAAACACACAAAATGAAGGTAATAGACAAAAGAAAGAAAAAGAACACAGGAAGAAGCAAAACGTGAATGGTAATTATAGGCAAGTCTTATAAAAAGAGAGTGAATTCCGATTCATTAACACAGCTGGATTTAGCTATAGTAGCAAAGAGGTTACTGTTCCCAGCTGCGCTCCCATGGTATCTTCTACAGGCTATAGCCATTTCAGGTGGTGTTTTGTTAGCTTGAACGTCCATCATGTTAAGGTATCAAGATAGTGTTTTTGTCAGCAAGACAAAGCTAATACATGTGGCAGCTCAGATGGAGTCACCTCCATTGCCCTGTCCCTGTTGCTGATGCAGAGGAGAGGTACAAACACCCCAGGGCAGCCACAGTTATATTTTCAGAAACTAGAGTTCTGCATTGTAACAGTGTAGAAGAGCTCAAACCTACTCAAAGAAAAATATTTATTTATTTCCCTGATAAACTAAAGCAAAGAGAGGACACTGATGAGAAGGATCAGAATGGGCTGAAGTTCGTTCAGCTGTGACATGGACCAGTGTGAATGTCATGAACTGCATGCATCCCATTTGAGCCATAAGGACTGATAGACGCTCTCACTAAAGAGAATGTATATCATGAGATTCTCTTTCCAAGAAGGTCTGCTGACTATGAGTTCTCCACAGATCTGATCTGCTCTGCATAGCTCTGATCTGAAACTCCAGCACAGATGTTAGTTATATATAACATTCTCATCTGAGAAACTGCCCTTTCAGGCAGTGAAATAACCTGGCATGAGATTGGCTGCAGGAATATACGGACACATTCAAAATGATTTGTTTATACAGTTCACTTTTGTCTAAAAATGTTCTGCATATATGTCCAAAAATAATACTGGAGTAACAGACATCACATATGACATTTCCTTTGGATGGCTTCTATTATTTCTTCTTATTTTTATTTAAGTAAGGCAGCTTCTTCATCCTGGAAACTGACATTTATGATCCCAAACGTAGCCATGAGAATGAAAAGTAGAAATAAGTAAGCCTTGAAAATTTTTGTCAGCTATCCTAGCTAGGAGATAGCAGTGGGCATTTCTATGTGATTTGCAGTTGTTTGCTAGAAAAGACAAGGAGCAACAGTTTGTGTAGGTAGTTTAGTGGGCATGCTGATGATGGGTTGACAGTTGGATTAGATGATCTCAGTGGTCTTTTCCAACTTCATGATTCTATGATTCTGCCAAGCCACTTCTCAGCTTTTACATCTGCCATAGCCTGATTTGGAGGCTGATTTGGACACCACCATTGCTGTTAATGGGACTGAGGAAGACTTGATGGTATGAGCTCTGGGTTGGACAATCCCTCTTACCTTGCAGATACCTGCTTTTAGAAAGCACACTTCATTCTCTTTATAGGGATGTGTGCACACACTATATCCTGGAGTCAGAAGTGAACTGTTCTCTGATACAAAAGTGAGAATGACCTGATCATGGAAAGAAAAGATTTCTATTAGAAGTCTAACAGTCCTTAGCCTAAATAGTATCAAATATTACTGAAAATATTAAATAAGCTATGCCTAAACTGTTTTATTCAGTCTGATCAATATCACTTTAATCAATAGGAAAATCGGGTCTTCCAGATTCCCTTAAGCTGAGGCAACCAACTCCAATGACCTTTAAAAATGTATTAATCCAGTTTCTATTTTGACATGTAATTAAGAAACTCGTTCCAGATGTTCAAGGCATCAAGCGAGACAGTGGATACTATGAAATAATTTGGATCGTCTACAGTCAAGGCACTTATTAAAGTGCTTTCTAATGAATTAAAGCTAAATTAAGGCACCTGTATGTTGCCAAGATTCTACTGATGAACATCTCCTTTGAAGTGCTCTTCTGTTCCAGCATGCTGCCTGTAAGGAGAGTGTTCAATGTTGCTGACGTATATTAGATTCCAGGCAAATGTAGTACTCATCAAAAACCACTACATTTATGTAGTGAGACATTCTTCAAAACATTACTAACTGCATATGCAAAAAGTGGTATAAAAGAAAAAGCCTGACCAATCAAGTTCATGGAAAATAAAGGGGTGAGCATTTTGCTTGTTGACTCTGTTTGATTTTGTTGTCTTAGCTTCATGGAAGCATCAGGTAATTAGGCTTTCATCCAGTTCTAACTCACTCCTCAGTTAATCCTGCTTGGCATTCATAGCATTTACATATGGACAAGAAGAACAGAGCAATCAGAAAAATCTGCAAACGGGAAAAGCTGTCATTTTTACCGCACTAGAGTTTACTGCATGGATCCAAACCTAAAACACAAACTTCAGATCACAGTTATGCAAGTATTTGCTCACACTTCAACACTGAATAATATTGCAGCAGGCGTACTAGACCCTTACTGATAAAGCTGCCAGAATGACATAAAAATAGTCCACAGTCCATTTTGAGATCAACCCAATATGCCAAACATTAATTTACAGGAAATTCACAAGCTGAGAAGACAGAATTAAACAAAGAGTTCTATTCTCTTTTCCTTTCCTCTTTTTCCTGTTGTGTTAATTGGAATATGCAGATTTTTACCACACCACAAAACTTAGGCACTTCAAAAATACCAGTGAAAATCCACACTTGTATAAAATAATCACCATGAAGATTTCTTCAAGGTTGTAATGTTCTCCTGCAAATCATGTTTGCAGTTCTGGTACTAGGTTAAGATGCGTGTGGTACTATAGCTATGCAGAGGATATATCTGTTTAACTTGGCAGGAAGGCAAAACAACTTGTGTGAGCAAATGCTGCAAAGCACTAAAACCAGCAAGTCATTCCAGTAAGGTAGTGGAATTTAATGTGCCAATGCAAACATAGCTCTGCTAATTTAGCTTCTGAATGTACATTTTTAAAAGACCTGTATTTTACAGAAGAAGAGTAAATGTGAGCAGGAACACCACATTATTTTGCTGAAGTTAATACAGAAAGATATCTTTCCTCTTCACCTCTCAGTGGAGTGATGAATGTCTTGACTGCATTGTTTACAAGTCAAAATTGAACCTGTTCTGAAATATTGTTTTATTTAGTTCTACTAGCCTAATAAATACACCCACTTACAAAGCAAATGCAGCACACTGAAATATTTCTAAAGGACTGAAATATTTGAAAAGTGCTTAAAATTAAGCCTACATCAATACATTAGGAAAGCACTGTGCATGACAAATTATTTGCCTTAGTTTCCAGCCAGTCAGCTGGTTTAGATTCCCTTTTGTATGTCAGTGTAGATCCATTTCAAGCTCATCCTAGGAAGAAAAATTTCAAAAGATATTTTGGAAAATATAGGAACTATGACCTGAGACTTTTTCTGTCTCTATTAATAATTTCTGCCCTTTTAAATATATTGGCCCAGTGCACATTACCAGAGAGCAGTACAGGAACCTATACGGCAACTTTATTACCAGCTCTTTTGACAATGCAATTTTTGCTCTGTTGTTATAGATATAATTGAATCAGTAATACTATACATGTGAATGTACTTTGGAATGCACTTTTGTGCTCTCTTTTAGGAATCAGTTTAACCCTGAAAGTAAAGACTGTGACAAAAAAAAAAAAATGTCAGGACAAGTGTGTTAGCTTGAGATGGCTTCCTGTGAATGCTGTAACTCAGAGGTGATAAGAGGTAAACCAAATATGGAAACTGTTTGCCACAGGAATTTTCTAAAAAAATTGTCTTGTTGTGACAGTATCTGCCAAAAATTACGGCCCTTTTAAAAGGGAAGAAATAGCTTTGGAAAGCTGGTCAGAAAAACAAGCTTCTTTTCTTTCCTATACTCTACAATTCAGAATAATTGACTTTAGACTACAGCAATATATACTAATTTTCTTCCCTATTATCTAGAAGTCTAGTTTGAATAACACAGGTTTCCCAGAGCTACATCATTAAGATGTGTAAGTATGTATGTCAGTGTGTCTGTGTTCATATCTAAGCAAGGAAGAAAACTAATCTCAAAATCTCAGTTCTTCAGAATGTCTCAAAAAGTCAGCCATATATCGAAATCTTAAATTTATCAGACTTTCTCCACAGTTTGAATGGGATACTCCTCTACTACCTTCAGATATTTTAATTTAAACCAGAAAAATAAATCAGCTACTAAAAATAGTATTTTTAAGAATGGCATATCTTTGTTGTCTGTTTGCTATCTAAAACCCCAAAGAACATTTTTTCTTGTTGCGTTCTTTACTGGAATACTTTCTTTTCATTCACTCTAATTTTGTGCTGTACCTACCCAGCTACTGAAGTACTTTGTGTTAACATCGGCATCTGTTCTTTTCTCCTTTTCCTAGCAGTTCCTGATGTGTCTCCTGCACACAGGTCTCACAGGTCAGAGATATCAGCCAGGAGATGACTGTCAGAGACAATAAACCAATGTAGACTCCAAATGGGAAAAAATATGTATGCTAAAGCATAACAGAATAAGACAGAAATTCTGCAAAATCATTTCATTTTTCCCCTGTGGAAAATTACAGTTTTTCAAAAATTATATTCCTATTCCAAATGATTCTTGGCTCATAGCAATTCTTCAAAGTGAATACAGAAAAGGTGATTGTTTTGAAAATCCTTACAGGATTACTCTGATGCTCTCTTTCTGCACTGCCATGATTATGCATATATTTCTGTATGCCACTACAACCCTGAGATGGGAGCAGCATTTGAACAAAACTGTCTTGTGGTGGTGGTTTAACACTGATGTCCAGCCATGCTACTCTCTCACTGTCTTCCTTAAAGGAACAGGAGGATAAAATACAATGAAAAAGGGCTCGTAGGTTGAGATAACAACAAGGAGGTCACTCATCGTGGTCAAAACAGACTCAACATAAGGGAGATTAATGTAATTTACTACCTAATAATAATCAGACTAGTGCAGAGAGAACTAAAAGAAAACTAAAAACAGCTTCCGCCTACCTACCCTCTTCTATCTCCTCAACCCCAGCAGTGCAGGAGAATGGGGGCTGTCATCAGTCCCTAACGCTCCTCTCTTTCTGCCATTCCTCCACAGTGGCTCTCTACCCCTGCTCTACCTGGGTTCCTCCCACATTACTGTCCTTCCCGCATGGATCCCCATGGGCTTCTCATGGGCGGCAGCTCCCCCAGTCCCCTGCCCCACCGCAGGCCCCTCACCAGGGCTGCATCTCTGGCCCGGATGCTCCTGCAGGGTATCCATGCGCCGTGCCTTCTCCAGGCCCCATCCACTGTTACATTCTCTTATGGCTGCATGTGGAGATCTGCTCCATGCAGGGGGACGGCCTGCTCCTCCATGGGCCTCTCCTGAGCTGCAGGAGCTTCTGCTCTGTGCCCGGAGCACCTCCTGCACTGACCTGGATGCCTGCAGGGCTGTTTATCTCAATGAGTTTCCCGCTCCTTTCTCCCAGCTGCTCTTGTGAAGCAGTTCACCCCTTTCTTAAATCTGCTCTCCCAGAGGCACAACTAGCATTGCTCATGGCTTAGCTTAGACCAGGGGCAGGTCCCTTTTGGAGCAGCTGGAGGTGGCTCATGTCAGTGGGGCTCATCTCACATAGGCCACCTTTCTAGCCCCCCTGCTACCAAATGTTGCCATGTAAGCCCAATACATTTGTATTTAGAAAATAAGCAGAAAATTAATTAATTCTACTGAAATTCCTCTGATTTGAAATTGAGGCTCAGACTCCAGACAAATATTTATCAAAAACACTTAAAGACAGAGCAGTATCTGTGGGGTTACACAGTGCTGCACTAGCACAGGATTGTAGACATAGGTATCCTGGTTGCCCATCTCCCCATGCACTCCAGTGTCAGTGAAACCATTTGCTGCCACCACTACCCCTTGCTTTCCTTCCATTATCCACTGACACAGACTGAATCTGCATCCTGTCCTCTCCTCCTGACTTGAAACATGAGTGGAGATGGCAGAGATTATGTGACCTATGCCTTCAGTTTGCAGAAAGCTGTAAGGAAAATTACAAGAGCTGCATATAATGGATTATTTAAGAACAGTGTATAAAATTTACACCAGAAATTCTGTCTTACCCTCCTATAGCAATACGTAGGACTACTAAAGACCTTAATTGTGGAGGATTTCTGGGCTGTTGTGTAGGTAGTGCAGAACCAGCAGTCTCTGGAGCAATGGAGAAATTGCTACAATAGCAGTTATCTCATAGGAAAGGGAATGACAGAATCTCTGAGCTTGCCGATTGCACGGGAAAATCAGAACGTCTTGTCCTATCTCTTTTTGTCTGTCCTACTTTGATTAATTTGGGATGATGTAATCTATACATTTTTACATCATTGATTTGTTGTCAACGGTTTACGGGCGTTAGGCCCGATTCCGTGACAAAGGGGACGGGGGACCCAAGGGCCCACGTCCCGGGAAAAGGGGAAAGGGGAAAAGGGTAGGGAGATGGCCCTGAGAGCAAAGAACAGCGGCAACAATCTGAGGAGAAACAAACTAATTTACTAAATAAAATATCGGAATGCAAAACAACACACTATAATACAATATAATTACAATTTAAGCTGATAAATTCAATACAGAGAGAGAGAATGTCCCAAAATCAAGGTAGGCCTTACTCTACTACCGACGATAAGACGGCTGGAGAGCGAGGTGCTGCCAAGACGAGAGACGGCGGAAAAAGGGACGAGGTCTCGTGATCTGCAAGTTTTTATACTGCGAGCTTTTATCTTTTCCCTCCGGCTGGAAAATGGTAACAGAGGAGCAAAGTGCCGTGGGGACTGTAGTAGTCCTTCTCTTCTGAGAACCAGGTACATTCACTACATGATGTTATGATGTGGAATACCAATAACCGAAAATCATAAAACCATGACATTTGTGAAATCGCAACAGAATGACCTCAAGCATATTTGACTCAGATGTATATAAAGGCATTTAAGTCTTAAATGCGTAGAGTTTAGGCACCTACACTTCTTTGTAATGAGTCCTCATCGTTTTAGCAGTATCAAAGCCAAATTCACTCTGACACTAAAACATTTTGTTTTGTTGTGTGTTGTTTCCTTTGTTTTGTTTTGGGGGAGGTTCTTTTGCTTTCTGATAGCTATTTCTAATGAACCATTGTTTTAGATTTCTTCATATTGCTAACTCTGCTTACATAAACAGCCTGAATGCATATCCATGGTAACTGATTTAATACAGAATCAGACTGCAGTGATGTTAACTTGGGGTCGTTAATGTCAATGGCAGATCTCCTACTGATTTCAGTGCTGTCAGTAATGTTTCTTCTCTCATTAAGCGTGTGCAGAACCCTAGCTACAGTCAGTGTTAGTGTCAGATACTGTGCATATCCAGAAGTTCAATAAGGTTTCCTTATCAGAAGTTTATTTTCTATTACTCACATATTAACATCCCTAGGACTCTCTGTCTGATATACTCTGAAGCATCCTGTACAACTTGAGATGGAACCTGGTGTAACATTCTCCTCATGTACTTCTAGGCAAAATTAGATCTATTTGTGCCATTCCTCTCACCTTTGAGACTTCCTCCACACCTATCAACTATAAAATTAGTTTCTCAGGTTCTGGTGTCTCAAGTGGTCCTCATCTGACACAGTCATTTATTGATTGCATTATTTATGATGTTCCTGATGCTCAGCTATAGCACTAGTGCTCAGTATTCTTTCCAGTTACTTTCTCTCTAACCCAGTCAATGAAGAGAAGCCTTGCCTTAATTTCAGTAACATATGGACTCTGAGCAGATTGCTCCAGGGAGCCAATCAATTGCATAACTCAATACCAGCCACAAGACTCTCTTTGGGAAAAGTAAAAAAAGCAGAAATCCTTACTGTTCTATTGCAGGTTTGACTGATATCTGCTATATAGTAATGCTACACATTACTCCATACTCTCTATTTAAAGACTCCCAAAAAGACTTTTTATAGTGACTTGGTTCACATAATGTTCCTCCTAAAAAGAGATTCTCCAGATTTCCCACAGTGCCATACCTTAGTTCACTAATGCTCAAGTTTCCCTTTCTCCCAGTAGGCAAATTAAAGTATTATGAAATTTATGACTGATGACCTCACTGGTAAGCCTAAGTACAGCTCAAACTTTGTTGCCATAGTTAGCTGTTAATTTACGGCCTCTCAAACAGGACAAGTACTCAGTGACAATGATTAAAATGTAAAGACATTTTTTGAGCAGGAAAAAAAAAAAAAGGTTGCTTTTAAGAAATTGCATGAGGAACTTGCTGTATTTTCAAGGAACCTGTGCATAGTGTAAAGCAATATTTAACTTTCACATTTGCCCAAAATTGTCCTAAAAACATAGCAGGTAGGAATACCGTAAATAAAATAATCCTAATCAAAGAACGAGAAGCTGTTGTATCCTCATTGTTGCAGAATTGCAAGAATAATAAAACAAGCATACTAAAACCTCATGAATCATAGAATCAGCAAGGTTGGAAAAGACCTACAAGATCATCCAGTCCAACCGTCCACCTATCACCAACAGTTCTCACTAAACCATGTCCCTCAACACAATGTCTAAAAGTTCCTTGAAGACTTCCAGGGTCAGTGACTCCACCACCTCCCTGGGCAGCCCATTCCAGCACCTGACCACTCTTTCAGAAAAGTAGGATTTCATAACATCCAACCTGAATCTCCCCTGGCGCAACTTGAGGCCATTCCCCCTCGTCCTGTCACTAGTTACATGAGAGAAGAGGCCGACCCCCAGCTCACCACAACTACCCTTCAGGTAGTTATAGAGAGCGATAAGGTCCCCCCTGAGCCTCCTCTTCTCCAGACTGAACAATCCAAGCTCCCTCAGCCGCTCATCATAAGACTTGTGCTCCAAACACCTCACACCTGCATTGCCCTTCTCTGGACACACCCCAGGGCCTCAATGTCTTTCTTGCAGTGAGGGGCCCAAAACTGAACACGGTATTCAAGGTGCAGCCTCACCAGGGCTGAGTACAGAGGGACAATTACTTCCCTGCTCCTGCTGGCAACACTATTCCTGATACAAGCCAGGATGCCATTGGCCTTCCTGGCCACTTGGGCACACTGATGGCTCATGTTCAGCCAAGCATCAACCAATACCCCCAGGTCCGTTTCCTCCACACAGTCTTCCAGCCACTCTGCCCCAAGCCTGTAGAGTTGCCTAGGGTTGTTGTGGCCAAAGTGCAGGACCCGGCACTTGGTCTTGTTGAACCTCATCCCATTGGCTTCAGCCCAGAGACCCAGCCTGTCCAGATCTCTCTGTAGGGTCTCTCTAACCCCAGGCAGACTGACACTTCCTGCCAACTTGGTGTCATCTACAAACTTACTGAGGATGCTCTCAATGTCCTCATCCAGGTCATCAATAAAGAAACTGAACAGGACAGGCCCCAGCACTGACCCCTGATGAACACCACTCATGACCGGTCACCAGCTGGATTTAACTCCATTCATCACCACTCTCTGGGCCCGGCCCTCCAGCCAGCTCCTTACCCAGCAAAGAGTGTACCTGTCCAAGCCACGGGCTGCCAGTTTCTCCAGGAGAATACTGTGGGAGACAGTGTCAAAGGCTTTGCTGAAGTCTAGGTAGACCACATCAACAGCCTTTCCCTCATCCACCAGGCGGGTCACTTCATCATAGAAGGAGATCAGGTTGGTCAAGCAGGTCCTGCCCTACATGAACACATAATTTTGTTTGATTCACGATATCAAGGATTCTTTGTGTCCTTAGGTCTGAGAAGCTTTCAAAATACTCAGAAAGCTCATCCTTGTAAAAAGCATGGATTTTACGTATCTATCTGTATATTCAAAGGAATATGTTATCCCCTGTAGTATTTGCATGACTTGAAATAAATGTGTTGTTTTTGAAATGTGAAGAATCCACCCATGCAAGAATGGATGACGACTTGTGTTTAAAAGAACTTTTTGTGAGGTTAGAAGCCTAAAGATAAGTCAGAGTTTGAGATAACTCTCAAGGAACTCCAGACTAGAGAATTTACTCTTACACAACCACAGATCACACACATCCTCGCTCACGTACGCACTTTTGGATAGACTTGATTTGTAATGTGCCAGATTCAGTCCTGTGGGTCCCATCTGTTTCTGGAATGAAATTACATCATTTTGAAGTTCTTCTAAGAAAGTCTATGACATTGCTTGCGGAGAAGTAATGATCAATAGGATTTATGGACTTCCTTAATTAGCCTGCTAAGGAACTGTGCAGTTACCAGCAGCTGGGCTGCTGTTTTCATGGAGTGTAAGGAAAGACAGGTTAAGGACCATTCTTGTCAGTGAAGAGTGATTAGTGATTAGACTAACTACAGTAGTTTTACAGAAGATGAAGAAAACACTGACATCCTCTGTTCTTTCTTTCCTCAGATAGTTGTCTTTTCTGGAACTGATAACATCTTACATCATGAGGTTTTATTTTAAGTACGTGTGTACATGCATGCATGTATACTCAGCTTTCTGGTTTTGAGAAATATGAGAAGATTAGAATATTTGCAGGAAACAACTATATACATATACGAGGAGGACATACACAACAAGGAGGACCGCATGGAAAATTCAACATATATATCTGCTTCAAATGTGGATTGTGGTAAAGAATTTGAACTTCTTTTTCAGTTTGGAAGCAGTTTGGAACAGAAGAAGCACATCCTCTGTTTCTAGGACTCAAGAAGGTAAAGGCCATGTTAGGACATAGACTCCAATGTTAGTTTAATAAAATTCAGACGTTCATTTGGGGTAAGCTCAGTTAAGATGGTCCATCTAAGTAATCCCCTATATTTAGCTGGACTAATCACTACACAGTGTCTTCTGCAGTGGAGGAAAAGGTGCCAATCTTTTCTTTCTGGTGACAGCAACAGGACCTGAGGAAATGGCATGGAGCTGCACCAGGGAAGGATCAGGATGTGCGTTAGGAAGAGGCTCTTCACCAGAGGGTAGTGGGCATGGAACAGGCTGCCCAGGACAGCAGGCACGGCCCCAAGTGCTGGAGTTCAAGGGGCATTTGGACACCACCAATTTTCCTGGAGATCTGTTTGGTGTGGCTTAAGTTTGATAGTACCACGCACACTGCTTTGGTTAAACTAACACCTAAAAAAGAACAATTCAACAGGAACTATAAAAAGTGAAATAAGTGGAATTCTAAGTTGTTTTTATCAATACTAATTATGTGACTGCAACAAGGTTAAATTAGTTGACTCTGTAGTCAATATTCTCAGAGTAGTCTGGTTCTTATGTCTTTGTTATTGTACCTTTCACGGATAGAATTAAAGGTTCAGTACTGTGCTGTAGTTCCACCTTTTTTCAGCTGCTTTTTTTTCCTAATAACAAGGTATCTGAATCGATTTGTACTGGAGCTACATACAACTCATGTCCCAAGGAAACATATTATAAAGCCAGAAATAAGAAAAGAACATTTAAGTGTACTTTTTAGATGTATCAACCTTTTTTTTAATTGCAGAAAGTTTTGTACTTACTATAAATTTTCAAAACCAGTAAAATATATTTTAAAACAGGCTAAATACAATCCTTCTTTTAAAAGCCAGAGAGCTAAACCAACCCCTGTAACAAAAATAATTACATGAATTTTTGGAACAATCTTATAAAATGAATGCTTTCCTGATCTGAGTCCTGCTTCCAGTAGGGTAGTTATGAAAAGGCTGTAGATTCATGGTACATTTGCTAACAACTGCATAAGATCCAGTCACTTTGACCATTTGAAAGAAAGACCCTTCCAGTGAAATACAAGCACCTAAGACTCTCTAGGTAGAGGCAGAATGGCCCAGAAATCTGTCAATTTTAAGAAAATAAACATAAATGCAAGTACATTGAATAAAATGTCAATTTTTTTAGAAGATGCTTCACATTATTATTATTGTAATTAATTGGCAGAACTGACATGGCATTGTTCCACTGCTATTAATGAAAATTGGCCTTGGTTTTTCTTGGGAGAGAAATCCAGTAGTAAAAGTAGCAGAAAACATATTTCTCCATGTAAATCATTTAACACTCAACACACTTGGTCCTGTTGAAAACCAGCTGCAAACCTAAGTAAAGTTTTTCATCAAAAATCAGATAGCCTGAAGGTGATTTTTTCAAAAGAAAGATTTTTTCTTTCATTACGTACTTTTTCTATTTAGTATCATTACTACAAAATGTAAAAACTGAATAATTATAAGCACTCAACTATTGAAGCCAAAATTCTTTGTACTATTTAAATAAACCAGTTCAAGGAAAACAGCACTTCTTTCTGTGTAACAAACACAAAGAAAACAGACATAAGAAGAAATCTTCTGAAAGTATAAAATTCAAAATCCAATCTAAATATCCAAAAATCTTCCTTTTTCATATATCTCACAATATTTTTTAAAAGTACTACCACTCAGCTATCAATACTTTCCTTATTTTAATGATCCATAAAAAAAAACCTCCTGATGAAAAGCAGGTGATATTTGCAGTAATTAAACAAAGTTACATAAAGCTGTTGAAAATGTTAGCAGTAAACAACAATGCAGTGGCTGCCAAAACTATGCTGATGAAGGAGTAGTTAGGAAGAAGAATAAAACACAGAGTACAAAAACCTCATTTCAGTCTTGAACATAATAGACAAAATATTCAACTTAGCCCCACAACATTTTTGTGCAGATCTGAGCAGGGAAAAGCAATGGTAATAAATACAGCTGTTTCTTCTACATACAGTGGATTGATAACTTTCATTTCTAAAAATTAAATAGTAGTTTGTAAACTTTCTACTGATTCTTTCAACAGAATGACAAGGACTGAGCAGTGTTTCATGTATGAGGAAAAGAACAAATTAACAACGATTGTATGAGTATGAGATATGCCACTTTGTTTTCAAAACCTTTCAAATTTTCTCAGTGTTCTGACTTCAGGAGGTGAAACAGAGAGAAGAAAATGACATTAGTCTCAAAATATAGCATATTTCCCTCACTATTTTCCTGATCCTTGGAAGAAGAAAGTTTTTTTAAAAAAAATGAAAGCAATGGTAGAAATAAATGCAATGTGAATCTGAAAGCAAAGGAAACAAAACAAAAAGAAAACATACAAACAACAACAGCAAAACCCACAGAGACAAATAATTGTAATTTTTAAAGCCTTGACAGTATCCCATTAACTTGGAAGACAAAACCACAAAGCAAGTCATAAGCGATTTTGTTGTCGGGGAATGGAGCTGAGCACGGAAATATTAATTTTTCAAATTGCATTCACTTTCAAATCAAGATTTGATAAAAAATGCTTTTTTAAATAGTTGTTCTCCTTAGCTGTCAAAACACCGCTTACGTACTGTCTGGAAAAATTACCGTTCATATTCATTTGTCAGTACTTATCCTACTCTTCAAAGTCAGGCAGAGATAATGTTCTAATTCAAGTCAAAGTCATTTCTATCAATGATATTTATTGCTCCCAAATACTGATATGTTGACAAAACTTTCCGAATCCTTAATGGTTCTTCCATATTTTTAACCATGTATTATAATAATAATTTATAATTTCCATGCGAAGAGTTATATCTAAGAGGGCTCTGGCATGCTTTCTGATGAAGGAGACAATATACATCTTTTGATCTTTCATTTTATTGATACACATTATTTTCTTGCCATTCTACAACATCAAAGAAAGCTATTTTATAAAAAACTGACCATCACCTCTCTGAGAACTTGCTTTGCATAATGTATCTCCATTAGTTTCCATGCAAGTTGTCAGAATGACAGTTAAATATCTTCATGCATTTATATCACTTCATGTAGTAAAATGTCAAATTCTATGTGCACAAAAAATAAAAATGTACAATATGTAATGTAGAATCAAGACATGCACAGTCAGAGCATTAAAATACTATATAAGCAAAGGTAGTCAGTATCAGACTGAAATCTAGAAATTACAGTCTCTTAGGTATAATGGTTTCATTAAAATGTTCAAACAGTGTCTCCAAAGCTAATTTTCTTTCCAAAGTACCCATGCATAGAAAGCACAGCAATAAGACATCCCCCTGCTATGCCTTTCTGAATAGCAGATTAACTGCAGAACTAGAATGATGTCAATTTGTTTCAAAATATTGCAGCAAAGCTTTTGAATGGATGAGCAATTACTAACAGAGGGTGCAATTATAACGGAGTCACAGGGAATGCTTTAATATGGTTCTTCTCCTATGTACAAGCAATAACAAGAAAATGTAATGAAAGAGAAATAATGAGACAGCTGGGTTTGACAGCACCTTGGAAGCTGTCAATAAGAAAGTAAGTGCACTAGTGCAGTGGAATCCATTCTTCAAGGGATCTCCTAAAGAAGGAGGAAAATGAGCACCTCATCAGGGGGTAGCTGAAAGCATGACCAATAGGGGCTGTAGGATATTCCCTTAAATCAAATAAAATTTAGTTTTTATACTAATTAACTCTTAAAAGACAGTAATTTGGGGAGCTTTGACTTGAAAATCTTTGCAGTTTTCCTTTTCTTATGCCAGTTTCCCAACCCATTTTTTGTTATCTGTTTAAAGAGGATATAAAAACCTTCTCACTTGCAACCTCTCTTGCCCACAAGCTCACTCCACTCTTCACTCTTTTTCTACTGAATGAATTTTTTACAGAGTGCTTTTTGCCATTTGTCACATTAAGGTGGCTTAATACTATTTCTGCACTTAAATAGGACCTGCCTGGAGCCAGCTGGTCTACCTAGACAGGTTCAAGAGGAAGAAAATTGAGTTTCAAAAGCAGTGGGCCAAATTCTCCTTTCAATTATCCATTGTAACTTCATTACATGCAAAACCAATGATGCAGTGTGCTCCTGTTTTGCTAGTAGAATCTATATAATTGTCTTCTGTGGTATTCTAATGCTACAAATATGGCAAATGTTTTCATTAAAGATAAACAACTACAACAGAAAAACTCTCCAAAACAGAAAACAGCTTTATTCAGACAAATGCCAAAGGTCATATTTTGATTGTTTTTCTTATGCATCCAAAAGCTGCGTGAAACTAAGCTATGAGATCAAATACTCATATAGTTTGTAAAATACTCTGGTAAACAAGTGGGAATAGATATCCAATACCACAAGCTATTTTTTATACACACTACTTCTACATCTACTAAGTAATAAATTTTCATTGGAATCCCCATTTAAATAAGTCACTAGATATTAGGAAGGTATCAGCACACCTAATCCATGATGCTTACGGTAACTTCTAATTTCAATTTTATGAACATGAAAAAAATTGTTATAAATGCATTCTAATTTTATTTATGAAGTAGAAAATGTAGGTTTTATTGTTTTTTGTCGGTTTTTCTTTGGCTGGTGATTGGGTTGTTTTTTTGTTTGCCTGTTTTTTTGTGAATGTACAGCTAATTGAACTGGAGTTCTTGAGAGGTCTCACTATTCATAAAAGTGCTAATCCCAGTCCACTCAGCTACATTTGAAATCTATGATCATCAAGTTTCAGAGCTCCAGCATGGCATTCAGCTGTTCAATGTCTTGGAAGCAAAGTCAGATAGACCCTTACTTTCCATACAGTGGGTTTTGCAGTTAATATGTTTGGTTAAAAGCTGCAACATCAGGTGCAAAGGACTACTGGCATAAATGAGCCACAGAAATTTGTTTTGTTGCTACCTCGATGTATTTTGTTGATTTTGATTTTGATGTATTAGGATGTATTTTGATTTTCTGACATTTTCACTTTGTAGAACAAGGAAAATATTCTTAAGACATGCATTAATGTGGCTTAAGTGTATAGCGAGCATTAAAGCACAGACTATTCTCTTTCTTATCTCATCACTAACCATACACATTGCCCCATTGTTATACTACATACATCCCACAGTGATTCAAACAGGAAATTAGGTCTTCTGGCTTTCTCCACCATTTTTCAAATAAATCTGCTCATGAGAAGGTAGCCTACTTCCTAGACTATATTAACACATGATAATTACATTTTCAAAGCAAAAAGGAGCACATGTCCTTAGTAGTCTTTGATGGTAACTTTAAATTGCACTCATTGCTTTATAGCAAGTATCTCACTCTAACGAAAAATAAAGTTATAATACTGAGTAATTGTTCACCACTTTCCAACTTCAAAGTGCTTTGTAAATATGATCTAATTCATCATAATTTTCAGTCCTCAAGAGAATTGGGTACACAACACCAGAGACAGGAAAAGCAAGGCAGACAGGACTAATGGACAAATTCCATCTTTTTCGCCCAGGCATGTCCTTGCTTAGGATTTTTCTCCAGGAAATATTGAATCTAAGAAAGGAAGCAAAATGTTTCAGTACAAAACCTAATAGCTACTAAGTGTGAGCTACTACAGATTTCTATTACCAGTTTTAGTTTGCGTTTATCTTCCTGTAAGAAGATTTATCTGGTCAGTTCATATAGTATACGGGCCCCTTGGCAACACATGCATCTTTTGCCATAAAATCTTGCTATTCTGCAAGCACAGGGCACTTCTTTCTTGCAATCACTGCAACGTGCATACGCAGGAGTGGAATGAATATGTGGCTTGGAACCATGCACATCCATCTAAATGCAACATTATTCCTGAGGATTTAACCATGCAGTGGAGGAAGCATCATTGCAATCATTTGCCCCTAACTATGGCTATATTTGATCAATGAAAACAAAAGAACTTTCAATAGGTAAATTCCAGAGTCAGCCATGATATTTAGTATTTGCAATATTTCTTAGTCTTTTTATGGCCGATCCATAATAGCAAATGCATAGTTTAAGGTTATTTTTAATAGTGGCAAGATACATCCAATTAAGATTCCCATTATACAAATACGTGACTGTTTCTTTTATATTTATAATTCTAAATTTCAATAGTACATTAAAGATACATATAAATAAGTAATGTGAAAAACAATGAAATATAATGAAACAAAAACAGTAGGAAATGCAGTCTTACTGATACTGAAGATGATTTATATGTATCATACATGATTACTCAGAAGAAACTTCTGCCTGTCATTAGACAGCTGTTTTAAATAATTGTTTGGAAACACTAGCAAGGTTTCCAGAACATTTAAAGTTATTTTTAATTACATTAAAAGTAAAAATAAACTACATAGTTTACATAGAAAACAGTCAAAAGGCAGCTGAACTGAAAACAGAGTCTCGTTTAGCTGCTTTTGATGGGATCTCTGTGAAGAAAGAAAGAATATAAGGAAGGAAAGGGAGGAAGAAATCCAGACACTGATTCCTGAAATTGCCCCAATCATGTATTTCCTGTTCAAAATGCTATGTTTCCTCATAACAGCAGTAAATAATATGGGATCGCCTATCTCAGAGGAATTAACCTTCAGTTTTGCCAGGAGTAGGTAAGCCAATAAGCTTAGAAAACAGAGAAGAATGAATGGGAAAAATGTAACCAGGTTTATACAGAAATTATTTAAAGCAACTCCTAGTGTGGGATGTTCTCACCTCTTAAAATAAGAGTAATGACTGTGACCATAAACAAAGCCATTGTGCTTTAATCTAATCTGTCAGGAAGGCATATGATGCTTTTGTAAAACATTTCTGTTCATGAATGTTTGGCCCTACAACTACTGGCATTTTATAAGATGGGAAAATTCCCAAATATTTGTGCTGTCTTAATGCTTGTAGAATGCTAATGCATTTCTGTGAACATGTTCATTGGGCCATAAGAAAAAAATTGTGGTTTTATTTCCAAAAATATGTATGTGCTGGAAAATAATCCAGTGCAGTACTGCTGGAAGAGGCCTGCCATAGAAGTACTTTTCTTTCCAGAAAGCCAGGTAAAACTCTTTGGGCATATAATAAAATGGTCTCTTTGTTATTTTCAATAATACCATATTTTATTTTGTTTATAGTTCATTTTATGTGATTAATGAGCTCAGATGTAAGTAGATCAAGAAAACATGCTGGATAAGTAAATCAGTAGTAGTTAAAAGGTCAAAGTTCATACCTGATCAGGAAAACTGACCTTATGGTGCTACAAATATCTACCGTTCGTATCTGACTATACTGCCAGCTCTTGGAGCAGAGAAGCTCCACAAGTCACATGGATCACTCCATTAAATAAGCCACATTATGCAAGGAAAAAAAAGCAGGGCTAAGAAAGCCTCAGAGTAACATAATTGTTATATCATTTCAAGTCATCATCCAGAAATCACAAGAAATCAATGACCAATTCTATGATTCTATGATTAGTTAATTTAGATTAATCACAGGAATACAGCTTTTGGCAACGTGGATCCAATCAAAGAAACGCTCAGCTAGCAGTATCTGGTGACCATGCCACTGGATGAGAGCCCTGCAAGCCTCCCCAAAATATGTTCTTCTGCAGGACTCCCTGGGTCAGACACTGGAGGGTCTGACCTCCAGTTGGAGGGTGGAGAGGGGTGAGGGGGCTTCATGGGGGTCTCACTCTGCCTGGCTACATGGAGCCTTCCACCTGGCTGTGGTATGGGTGCCTTGGCTGCCACCATCACACATACACATCCTTTACTGGCAGGGATGAGTGACAGGGAGCCACTGCTTGATTCCTGCAGCTCAGGAGGCTCAGAACACCAGCCTAAAATATTTTTCTCATGAGCAGAAGCTTTCTTGATTAAAATCACTGGTTAATGAGCAGTCAGCTGTTTATTACTAACAGAATTGAAAAACAAGACAAGAAAATTCAGAAGTTTTCGCTATCAAGCTGTTACCTGAAAAAAAAAAAGAAACAGAAATCACATAATTGAATCCTGCAGTTTGCTGCTGGTAGTTTGGGTTTGGCGGGAGGGAATGTGTGCTTGTTTTTTATTTAATGTGCAGATTTATCTCAGTTGTAATGTTGTTGTGATGTTTTTTAGAGGGGAAATCAATTGAAACTGCTTACTTATTTTCTTGTTCCTACAGAAGTGGAAATCTGAGCACGCCCATTCTGTGCTAATACATGGAAACCATAAAATTACACTGTCTGGGGATAACAGCTCAGTCTAACTGAAACAGACAGCAGGCTACTTGAATTATCCACTCTGAGTGAAACTAGAATACTGAGAAGAAGAAATAAGAAGTGAAAAGTAAATTAGGAACTGATTCTATAAATCTCTCTGAGCAGTCTGCTAGTCTTTGTATATATACTACAATCAGATACAAAACACTTTCACAAATAAGGTTTTGCCAGATCAGAGCAACAGATTTCAAACAAAGGTAATAAACAGAGTAACCTAAGGATTTTTATGATGTATGCAATTATTATTGTCTCAATTAGATCTATTAATGTATTAGTATTGTTTAGATTATTGTGTTCCTTGCCCTTTTTCAGTATTTTTCATGGTAGCATTGAACAGTGAATACAAATTTTAGGGACAACACAAACACGTTTTTAATATGCTTTGTGTCAAAAATACACTAAATTTAATGTAATTGTTCCTAATAAGATCAAGACAGGCCATGAGAAAATTTAGAAAGTTGGTTACTAATAGAAAAATCTATCCAAAGTCATCCAATCAATTACTTTTCATCACTCACACAGTTGGAAGCAAATTTATACTAATTTGGCTTGGGGTTACACTCGCTTAAATCCTACTGATCGCAAGAAGCCTATCCACATGCTCAATGTTGAGATCATGCTTACAAACAAATGTCTTAAGATAGAATTCTGAATCAAGACATTAGTCTTCCCTATTCCTATTTGTACCGAATTCCTCCAAAAGACAAGTTTTTTGCCAAAAGCTGTCACTTAATATGGTAATACTGAAGCAAATCCTGCTTTGAAAGAGTTTGGCAGATCAAAAGCATCACAAATTCATGACACAAACCATTGACCACATATGAATGCCAGTTGCTGGTTCAAATATGTTTGAAGGAGTTCTTTTTGACAAGTTACCTTTACACTGGCAAACTTGAGGAATGCTCAAATATTGCCTGTCCACCTGCTGCCCATATAAAACCATCATAATAGTGTGATGCCAATATAAACTCTGTGTGCATGCTGTGGTTGTTTTTTGGAAACGTCAGTTGTGTGTCCATTCCTCATCCAGATGAAATTAGCACTCCTGAGCTATCAAATAGCACGCAGATCAGGTATTAGCAATTGTGGAACGAAAGCCTAATTACATTCACTGTAAAAAGCGTATATTAATAGTTCTCAGCAGAGCCAGAATATAGAGAGGATTAATTCAAATCCCTGTAAATCCCAGAGGCCCTTTATCTCATTCTATTGTGGAAAATTTAGCAAAGTTGTAATATTACAGAACTTTATTTTTTCTACTTTGAAATTGTCTTGATAGGAATATATATCAATATTATTGTTCACTCTACATAAGCATAAGATAACAGTAGAAACTAGACTACAAAACCCTAAATAAATGTACACCATTCTGATATCTTCGTTATCCAAACTACAATTCAAAATATAATTTTAGCCAAATGACTTATTAGAGAGGAATTCTTGATCAAATTCTCACTTCAATTGAAAGTTAGAATATAAAGTGAGAAGAAAAGCTGATCTACTGGATATTCCCTGAAGCATTTGAAACTTCACTTAACTTGGTCCATGAACAGACTGGAAAATTCTAAGTAAATTATTAGCATAAATTAAAAATGGCACACATCTATAAGGCTGGAAATTACTGCCAATTATAAATACGGAGTTTCTTTCAATATTTGCAAGATAAGAAAATGGACAGCACCAATTACCCTTTTTGGCAAGTAATCTTTGTGGAAGGAAGAGCTCCTTCAGCCAACTTCAGAAGTCAAAGACTGTTGCTTCAGTGCAACTGCTATTTTCCCACTCCACTTTCAACCCATTACATGAAACTACTGTGACTTCTATCATATTAGCTAGACTCCATCTTCTTTTAAATGGAATAAGGCATAATCTTTACAAGAATTGCCTTCCTTTTCTGCATCATAATAACTGCAACATCAAAGCTCCACCCTTAATTTCGAGTGTTAGCTGCTTGAAGTCAAGCCTCCATTTGTTTCCAAGGTAACAGAGAGAAACTCAGCTGAAGTCTGTTTCTGAATGTAAAAGTAAACATTAACAGACTAATGAATATATACGTCTTACTTTTGCAGAATATGTGTCAAAAATTAATAATAATACCGAGTCAAATGAAAAAAATATATGTATATTTCAAATAAAGGGAACATTTTTGAATGAATAATATCAATAAAAAGTTGCAAATGTTAAGAAGCATTTATATCCACAGCCTTACTTCTGTAAACAAAGTGAATAATTTAATGAGCTAATTTAGTTATTGCGCGATCTTATTTTACAGCAACCATTTAGGATAAACATGATTTCCACTTCAAGAGCTTGTTAGTAAAATAAATATATTAGACATGCTGGCAAACAGGTCATCACAAAATACTTTCTGATACATTGTTCAGGGTTAAAGTTGGGAAACATAGGTCACTGCTGAGTGATCATTCCATATTTAAAAGCCTTTTCAAGCATGTAGCATATTGCAACATACAGGCAAATGTACGATTTCAATTTGGAGGGAAGCAATAAGCTAATTAGCACCAGAATAGAACCAGGAACATTTTTCTAACCCTTGGGACAGAAGTATTTTCCATAAAACTGAAACCGCAAGTTTCAGCCTAGGCAAATTACCCACAGACACAACTCCAGGGAATAAATATGCCTGCAGTTTTTGGTTTTTTTTTACTATCCTAATTTTGATTTCCATCTTTAACCTTTCTCATCCATTGCTACCTACCATCTTCCTTAAAGAAATTTCATTACAACTTTACTCAGGTACTGACAATCTAAACTCAACACCCAACTTACAGTAATTTTCCAAGTTAGCATACTTCAGATGTTGTCTTTATTTGAAAACAGCTCTCTGTGATAAATCATTGTGTCACACACTCAAAATCCAGCTCAGTCTCTTCTCCCATCTAGACTCTTGCAATCCGTATGAAAAAGATTTTAGCAAGCAGCAAATAAATACAAAATGAGATTATAAATAACAAAAATAGATCCCCTTGATTCCAAATGGCTCTGATTTTTTTGTTTGTTTGAGGTAAAACAATAAGAAACACAAACCTCCAAGGTACTTTCAATATTCCCCAAACTCCCAGTACCAGAGTGATTACTTCCTTCTCTTAAATTTTTCTTCCAACATTCACTATATTTTTTGTCTGAACTATTGACACAGAAGTGGAAACCTGAATTTACTAAAATCAGTTTTAGTCAAAACAATATGAATTATACTGTCAGCATTATCTGTTACTTGGATGACTCCAGGCAAGCAACTTATGCACGTGTCTGCATGTGTGTGAACTGAGCTATACAGATCCACTCACATTTGAAGACACCTAAGTAGAAAAATGATCTTAGTAGGCACTAACCAGTAAAATAAGAAATGGAGATGGCAAGCTGCAACAAGTGGAACAGGCTTCAGAAGAGAGAGGTCAGCAAAAAAATCCCACTATTTAACTGCAACTCTCCCTATTCAACTATTCATCTCTCAAATCATCTTGATTTTCATCAGTTACTTCCTTTCCCTTCCTGAGAATAAAGAGGAATATTAAAGATCTGAGACTCAAGCATATGTCTAAAACTGATTGTGGTGATGTTTGATGGAACTCTTTGGACCCTGATTGACACTAGAGGATTATGCTTGAAAATTTCAACCGCAGCCAGAAGAATAGGACTTCCTTCAGATAGCTACTGCATCCTAAGTAAAGGATGGATAAGGAGATAATACAGCAAACATGCTTAACCAAAAATCTCCAAACCAGAAAAGCCTTGTCTGCTAGAAAAGCTTAGCCAAACAAGCATTTCCAGTGAATCTTCTGATGCGGTTTCATCTGTCCAGAAGATAATGAGCTGTTGCAAAATCTACAAAACTGTTGCCCACAAGTAGAGAAATAGAACTCTGTGGTGGCTTATAAAGGAGAAAAAAAAAAAAGACGACTTTGGATGGAGTAAAGGAGGCTTTTCAAAATCGATGCAGAAGGCTGAATAATGTTTCAAGCATGTAGAACGGGGGGAGTGGCTTGCCAGATAAAACAAAGATTCCATTAGCCCTGTTAGATGCCTCAGACAGATTCAGACAAGTTGTAATGGGTTTTATTGTGGTCAGTGAAAAATTTCTGGATACTGACTGGAGGAAAATGAGAAATGACAAATTAGTGGCATAATAAGCTATTGCTGTATGCTAAATGAAAGGGAATGTGGGACTGAAGCCATGTGGCTCACATGGATTCTGCTTGAAGCTAGACCCTTCTCAAGAGGAACTGTGTGGAAAAAGCCAGATGGAATTGTCCTTAACAAAGCCAAGAACTGAGTTAACAACAAACTGTAAAACTATGCACCATTATAAATGGAATGTCCTTGCCCTTTTTAATTTGTGCACATATTCAGCAATATAAACATTTCCACGAAGTGCCAAGCCAGATCATGGTCAGATGGGATTAAGCTACCTTGACATTAAGCATTTAAGTTCGTAGGAAGATGTGTACTCTTATCAGTATGACATGCAGTTTGGTGGCATGAGAAGACAAAACTGAACAGGTCAGTTTTAACGCATTTGGAAGTCCCACTCCAGCTTGACTTCTAATGGACTATGCTAAAAGGACACTGTGCCTGGCTGCATTCTTTCCTCATTTACCAAGATCTAAACTGTTTCTGTAGATGTTTTAGATCTTGCAAATTGTGGTCATACTAAAACAAAAATGAGAAGGTCCAAGTATCATCATGCTTGGAAAACCTGTTAATTCTTGGGGATCCCAGTGAGCACTGGGCTGTGATATCATAACGTTTTCTTTGAGTCAAAATCCAGGATGAGAAGAAGAGGAAGTCAATTCAGTCCACTCAGGACCCTGAAATAACAGAGAGGAACCAACATTCCCAGAAATACAGACCTTTCCTAACTACTGACAGGTCCCAGAACTAAACCTTTTGCTATCTTTAGGAGGATACCCCACTATCACGTTTCCCTATTTTCAAGCACAGAAATGAAGAAGGCTTTTTAGAAGGTAATATATAAGATTGAAACAGAGGAGGTAAATAACATATGTGTTTCTAAATATTTATAAATAATGTTCCCCTTCTGTCTCATTCACAGCAACGTTTTCTCCCCTTCCCATCCTCAGCTGAACAGCAAGTAGGACAAAAAAAGAAGGAAATGTTGGTCTACTGATCAAGAAAATCACTCCCTGTTGGCACAGGTGTCTTACATTTACTGTGTTTTGTTTTTTTTTTTCCCTGTGTGAGGCAGTAAAAAAACCTTCATTTTACAGCTGGGGATTTCAAATATAATTTTGTTTACTTATACTTCCTGAGATTATTTATCTTTCTCCTTTCTAATTTTGAATTGTTAGTATCTCTGTGTCTTCCTCATCTGATAGTTTCACTGGTATTTTCTACTTTGAAGCAAAGGTTGTTTAAAAGTATTTCACAAGCCACCTTAATGCACTGCTTCAGCTGTGGAAAAAATACATAAATCAGAACTTTATTAGATTAATTTTTCAAACAGTTTTGGGAGAAACCACTGACTTCCTAACTTATAAAACAAACTCTCTAACAGAAAATCAGATTTTATGCAGATATAAGTACAGTTTTAGAGAAAAGTCTGAGTTAAATTTTGCAACTTGGAATGGGAATTGAAGCATTTTAGTCACAGCATCCCTCCAGAAATTAGAGAATTTAATCTTCCAGAATGGCATAAATTTTCTGTCAAGTTAAAAGCAAGTCTCCTGTTTAACTTAGTGATTAAACTGATTTTTGACATGTCATTCAAAATATTAGCTAGGTATATTTAAAAATATTCAATTCAGACATAGTTTCTGTCTGGGAAATTCAGCAGAAAGATGATTCATCATAAGCACAGGGTGATTTTCTTTGAAATAAGCATATAGCTAATTATGTAAATACTATACTTGTGTAAACTGATAAGTGATCACAGCTAAGCTTGAAGCCTTTATAATATACATATATGCTGCTTTTATGTTATAAATAGTAAAGCATTTGAGGCTGGCATTAAAATGTCACATTCTCCATCTTATATGAACTTTCAATTTGCAGTTTTTCTTAGAAATAGCATTTGGAGTGTACAAGAATGAACAGTAATGTTGTGTCATTTATAATGTACAGCCTGAGTACCAATCGAGCCTGCTCCACATGGTGAGGCAGAGAACCCCAGTTTCCAGTACCCAAACCCAACTCTATCTAGCACTGCATTATTCACAAGCTGCTAGTACATCTCAAATAGGAAATAAAGGAAATGTAACCAAATACCTATGTTTCAGCATATTAACTTGCTTACAGGAGGAAAGTTTTCGTTAGACCAGATTGGCCATAGGTTTTGTGATGTATTTGATATTAACTGTATTAGCTGTTTAGTATTCCTTATCTCCCTAGGACCGGGGCCTGCTATATTCATTTAAGAAAATGCCTAGGCTCATCAGCTTCAAATTCCCCCATAAGAAGAGTGCTTTACACTGGTTTTCCAGTAGAGATACCTCACCTGAAGCTATTACTTGGGAGGCGTGAGGGATGAGTAGAGAGAGGTATAGTAGAAAGAAGAGGAGAACGGGTTGCAGTCTGGTAACGAGAGGAAAGACCAGGCAGGAGAAAGGGGTTGTCCACACTTCCATAAGATTTCAGCTAAAGGTGCCCTCTTCTGTTAATCAGACTTTCTGCTACAAAGAAAAAAAACAACACTCTTCCATAATGCCTGCCCCATCTCCCACGTCTCCTTCTTGCTTAGAGACCCAAAGTCTTCCTAGTCTAGCCCAAAATGTATTTTTCAACCATCCGACCTTCAACGTTGAAGAAAGGTTTACACAATGCAACTTGATTCTTTGCCCTGGACTATGACAGCCTTCAAGTGACCTGAGCTTAGGGCAGAGCATGGAATGCCTGTAGTGTGGCCAATTGCTGTACATGAAACCTGAAACATTTTCAGTGCTCTTAACCCAAGTAGAGCAGGCCTGAAAGGGATCAGTATCAGGCAGAATAGATGGCTCTGATTTTAAGGATACAAAAACCTGAACAAATACGTGAATGAAAAAGGAATTGCATGCAGGAACAATTTAGAGCATATAATAGACATATTTCACAAATGCTGTTTTTATTAATTACATACAACATTTGCAAAAAATATATTGAAAAATGTATAGGAAAAAGATTTTAAAATAAAAAAAAAGCAAACAACAATCAGATGGATTAAGCAGTTTAAATTAATGAAATAGTACATCTAGTCTTTTCCTTGTGTTCAATACTGCATAGGCATAAACCTCAGTTTTTTTTAAAAAACAGTGAATGCTAGTTTCCAAATAACTGCTGTAAATCTAACTAGTCCACTCAAATCTGACATAAAAGTAATTTTCAAGTTGTCAAATGAATGATTTTTTTTAATAAAAAAGTTACATGTGTTTTTGATATTTTATTACAACAAAAGAAACTTCTTTTATTTAATATTTAATTTAAATGTGAAATCTAAAGCAAAGCCATACTCAAAAGAGAATTACTAGTTTGGTGGAAAAAAAAAACCAACAGCTCATAAGCCTGCCTTAATCAAAACCCAAAATCTGGCAACAAAATGTCATTGTGAAGTGTTTGCTTTGTATACTGATGGGAAAAGGTTCGCAATGCTAATATTTCAAAATGAGTAATTCTGTAGACTTTCTCAGTGATTAATAAGCTTGCCATTTTTAATTTAAAACATGAAGCATGCATTTGTATTCCTAATAACAAGTAGACAGAAGATTTTCTGTGGCTCAAGAAAATAAGTGATATTATTTTAATGCCATGCTCTCTGATATTGTGAACATCACAATTAAGAATGACAGTGCAGAATCTCCCAAATTACATGGGGAAAACCAACTAAATCCTTCTGTTTTGACCATGAGATATCCCAGCTTGTGCATAGAGCATGTTTCAATTTTCAGTTTTATCTTGGGGCCTTATCTCTTTCCTCTTAGCTATTTTGGTCCCTGATAACTGCCTACATTCTTTAGCAAGGGCTATTGTGACAATTTCTACTATCAGAATATTCCTCAGGTCAAAACCTGTCTGCTCATCCACTGGATCCACTGAGGTTTTCACTCCAAACCTGTCTCCATAGCATTTCTGCACCCACCGCCACACGCCATGGCTCAGAGCTAGAAGTGTCAAGTAGCGTAAGGAAGGGGAAGCACAGTCTGCTTCCAGATGCTTCTCTCTGCTGCTCTGGCAGAAGGAGCAAGCAGGGCTGGCCTGCCAAGCATGGGCAAAACGCCGCTCCTAGCTCAAGCAAAATCCTGGCTTCACTGAAACCAATGGCGCAATGCCCATCCTTGCTTCCTGCTCTGTAGTGGTGTTGGGGAAGGACATGGCAGCTTGACAAAGCAGGAAGGGCACTGGACAATGGAAGCTGAGGCACCATGCATGTGGGTGAGAGAGGCTGTGGAGAAAGTCAGGTGGAGACAGATCGTAGGTCTTTGGTCTCCCCTGATGTGGTATATAAAGATAGATGATATTCACTGCATTACTGAAATTATTTATTGACCAGAGAAGGCAAAACAACATGCTCACCGTTCTATCTTTCTTTATTATCTTACGCAATTTATTCTTATGCCTAACCTGAGCCCTGCAACATTTCATCACCATGCTCCTTGTCCCTTTTTACTCCAGCATCTTTCTTATTACATGTCATCCTCATTCATCATGTCATATTTAAAATTTAGTCCGTATGATTTTTTGAAACAAAGCTATATCTTACTGAAGCCCCTGAGGAGAGACTGGAGCACATCCTTCTTTGCATGCAAAGTAATAAAATCAATACCAGTTTATTAGTTTCCCCAAAATCCTCTTTCAAGGTATCATTTTGTTTTCCTTAGACAATCTCTTTATGCAGTATTCCCTTCATTTTTAGATTGCAGACCTTTAGGAGAGCAGCTGGTGAAAACAACTTGAAGGATCTTTCCCCCAAAATGCACTTTCCATCCTTCATCATTTCAGAAACCAGAATATTGTCATCAGCTCTTTGGTGAGAGACTACAGAGATGTTTGGAAGCTGCCACCTAGCTAATATTCTCTGCTAGTGACCCACCTCAGTATAAGCCTTCGAACAGTTCTATTTTTGTTCTCTTTAGTTTTAATCCATGCCATGTCTATCAACACTGCAAGCTTTTTAAAACACTGAACCCCTCTCTCTTTTAATTCTCCTTCATTTTGATATGATCAGGATCATCGCCTCAAAACAATGCATGTTGGAAAGGGATATGAGAGTCATCTTGCTAACAGGTTCTGTCCAGAAGCAGGGGTAGCTGTGCCTATACTAATTCTTATCTCTTCTCCAGTGGCATGGAGAACTCAATATTCCTTTTCTCTGTGGCAACCTTTTACATACTTGAAGACTGATGTTGTACTTGCTAGCTTATCAGCCCTCGCTTTGCTCATCTCCTCTGATTATTTTGCTATGAGGCTTCACAGTTCTGGTCATTTTTATGTCCTTTCCTTGGTTTGTTTTAGATGTAATTTGTTCTGCACTGTTTCATCATGTTGACAACTTCAGTGCAGACTCATTAGGGCAGATGTCAGCAACCCACCTAGAACAGTTTGCTGAACTGCAGGTTTACTTCTCAAACCCAAGATTATGTTTACTGCCAGTGACGTTACTGATATCATCTTAAATGTGTTTGCCAGTGGAGCCAGATTCTGGTTTATATGGACCTCATGGAGGGCCAAGAGCTGCACTTTTCCCAAGCTGTCTTCCTCAGGAAGCAGAGCTCTCAGCTCCTGGCCCCAGAGCTGCAGTGTGGCATCCATAATCTTCCCCTTTTCCATCTCACAGGTGGTGAATAAATTCCAAGCAGATTTTTGCTAATTCCCACCACTGCGACTGCTCTGATATTTTAAAAATAAAGAAAAACAGACGCTTGCAAGCCACAGCATGGACTGACAAACTTGGTATGCATAATAATCATATTTTAACACATTAATTCACAGATGTTATGCAACCCTTAAAATACATCAGCATTTGAGAATAAACTCAGAGGTAACTAGGAGCCTTTCAATACCCCTATAGGACTGCCCTACTATAAAAGGCCAGGGGAAAGTCTGACAGCTATCAGAAGGCTGCAGCAGACATTTACAGGAGAAATGAAATATTATAGGTTAACTCAGGCAAAGATGCTATAGCCAGAAGGGGTTTGGGTAAACTTTTCTTCTTATTTGTTCAGTATTAGTCCCTAAAGTAACAATGAACTGCAAGGATGGCAGGAGATTTACAGATAACCTCGGTCGTGCGAGTTTTTTGATACATCTAATAAATTCTCCCTCACCTACTCATTTTGGTATATCAACAAATTCAAAACAAAAAGCAATTTCACAAGAGAATAGAAATTAAAATGAGATATTTTTTGAATGAATAGAAAGGATCAGTAAAACTGTTCTGAGAATTATGTAATAATGTACACCAACTACTGTTGCCTAAAGTTGCTGATTTTACAGGAAACTATTTTGAAATGGAAGCTAATTTAACTGCAAAGAGAGAAACCTTTTATTTTCAAAACTTCAAAATCATTAATTTCATTGATATTTCCTCTGTAAAGTTCAGCTTCTTGAAAACTCTGATATGATTTGATATGCATCAATGCCATAATTTACTCCAGTAGATTCTGAAGTAAATCACAGAATAAACTCTTTTTACTCTTGAAAACTTCAAGACTAATTAAACATGCCACTTTGCAGGAGATGATAAATCAATATCAGAGATTTTCATGCATTCATACAAAAGAAAAAAATAAACAAAGATATACAAAATACTTTATTTATCCAACTTAGATTTTCTAGACTTTTTCTTATAGACTTCTGACATGAATTTCTTTTTTCTTTTAATGTTGAAGCTCTTAAGATGCAAAGTATCAACATCTTCTTCTAAATCTTTTGGTCAGTTGAAACATACTGAATATCAATTGTTATTTGCACCAAAATTACTGAAAATAGTATGTTCTCTGTACTTTTTACTTCCTTACAGATAATTTAAATATGTGGGTCACCCCAAAAGTAATGCTTCCTGTTTATTTCCATAGAAATTACAACAGATACAAAGAGAACAATAACACAATTCAATAGAGCAAATTCTCAACCACAAAACACTGCTGTTCAGCATAGTCACCACCATTAGCCATGCATTTTTGCTAGCGATCAACAAGAACCAGCATGCTGCACTTCTAAAAATATGCACCAGTGGATGTCACCACTTTGCTGTCACCACTGCTGCAATGCACCACCCACCGCCTCACTGTGCTCACATCCACTGTTTGGTCTCCATCTCAACATTCAACAAGCATCAATGAATGTCAGCGAGTGCCATTTTTTTCCACATGGAGGAACTCAGTGACACACCTTTGCTTCATATGCACTTTCATGTCAGACACCATTCTGTCATGCTGCCCCTCTGCTGCCATCTGTCAAACAGCAACAAAATGGAACAGAATATTGTTGGGAAGGTTCAACCTCTGCTGTCATACCACCAACATCTGCTTCTGACTTTTTGAGCCAACACAATAAAATAGGAGGCATTATTTTCAGAGCATCCCTCGTATAAGAACAAAATAAAACCAAATGCTAAAAGATATGTTTTTCATTGAAAATTTTCTTTCTGTCTCAAGTAAAAAAAAAAACAAAACAACAGTAAAGGGTGTAAAGGACAGTAGAGAGTAATAAAAGAAGAAGAAATTAGACTCCAGAGACTGCTGGGAAGAGGCAGCAATCGACATTCAAAAGACTGTATTCTTTTCCCATTTAGCCAGGTTAGCACTAATATCAAAGGTCAATTTGTTTATTTTCTGGGGATCTGTCCCATGTCATGCTGATGTGTTTACATTTTGCATAAATTAATATGTGACTGATAGACTAGATGGCTAATGGAATACATGTTTAACAATGTTAAAGCTCAGCATTCCCTAAGAGTGTTAAATTAGGTACTATCACCTCCCCTGCCAGTGTCAGAGACAAGATACTTTCCAAATGAGTTGACTAGGAAACAAGTGTCTCACTCCAGGAGAAGAAGATTCCCAGAAAAGAGGCTGCCTCATTCAGACATATCCTCCGCATTTCACAGAAGTGGTGCCAGACAGTTACCTTGTGCAAAGGGCTACACAGGAACAGTGTAATACATCACTCACAGATCCTGCATCCTTACAAACCCAGCAAGCTTATCCAAGAAGAGACACTTGTAGCAGTTGCTAGTGAAATCAATAGACTGAAATTAATCATCTGCAGACTGAACTCAATAGGAGCCAATGGGTGCTAGAGTAAGGGAAAGCACAAGACAGTCACACTTTTTATCTTCCTCAGGATTGTTTTTGACAGTCTCATAGCCAACATAATTTAAGAACTCCGTAATACGTAGTTTTCAGCTGTGCCAAGTTCAAACCATCACTTCTGGATGTTTGCCTAAGACAAGGGCCACCGGAGGAAACCCTCTTCTCCTGAGTGCAGAGGGAAGGGAGGAGACTCTGGTATGTCCACTCTCCCACATGGGGACACTCTCATGGTTCCAAGAAGAGCATGAAGGAAGGGTCTGGCAAAAGGACAAGTAAAACTTGAGTCTGGTTTCATCATAGTCTTCTTGTCCAATTTCGACCTTGCTTTGTACCTAGCGACTCACTTTACCATCTGCTTAACATCACAGAAGTACTATAAGGATAAATACACTATGAGTAGGAGGTACCAAGCTACTATAGCAATGAATGCAATATAGTATGTCAGCATACCAAGATGAAGGTGTAATTGTAGTTCATGCTACATTCTTCTGCAGTGGTGGTAGAAAAAAAAAAAGGCAGCATATCCTTTAGGGCATGATAATAGCCACAAAACTTACTTTCAAAGGAAGCTGAGAAGATGTAAGATATATAAGAGATACTGATTTTAATTAGTGATAAATTTACTGAAGTTCAATTTCCTGCACCAGTAGCTGTTTGTATATATAAACTGGAATAGCTTTAGCATCATGAATATAAACTAATCCACAGTCTGGTCAGAAGGCACCAGCCAGGTACTCAGCTGAGTTGTGCTGTAGTTGGCTGCAAGATCTTCTGAGTAAGATGAAATAAGAAATTGCATACACATCTCCAGTATTCCACATCAACTACTTATACAGTTTGGGTAACTTTTAAAAATACCACTTTGACTTTTTCCTCAACAAAGTATTTCTTTTTGAAATCATATATTTGTGTCTCTTATATCCTGATGAGCTCAGATGAGAGCTTTTATTTTTCCTGTTGTAAAAAGCACAGCAAAGGCAGCTTTTAATCTGATAGACAAGTAGTACACCTTTTGTATCCTCAACAGCTTTTCCAATTTGTCTGTACATCACCACAGCAGTTTCTCATTTCTCCCTTTTACTGAGAATATCTTGATGGCTGAGGTATTCTGCTGCTGTAAACACCAACAGCCCCCTCTTAATATATCCCCATTTTTTAAAATTCTATGGCTGTTATCATGGAAAAAAAAAAAAAGTGAAAGAAGACACACGGCTAAACTCTGCAGATGACTTTGAAGATAGACTCTCGTGGATAAAAGCTTGTTTCAATCCATGTCTCAATATACTTATTGGCAATAACAATTAGAATAACTGCCGATATCCTCAGGGTTACCTTAATCCTAATTATTATTTGTAAAGAGTTCTGAGTTCCTAAAATTAAATGCTATACAAATGAAAAGTATTTTCTTAAATCTTTCATTTTTATTTTAGGTGTTTCTCTCGTTTCTTGTTTATTCACAGTAACAATGAGATTATTATTGGAAACTAATAAAAATTTAAATATGTACTCATTTTATTTCTTGTACACAGACCTCTGTAGAGACTTTCCAAACACAAACCACTCTTAGATATACCAAATTTTGCTTTTTTTTGCAATCAAACAGATAGCTTGCTGGAAGAATAGCAAGTATTCCATACTGGCAGCTGACCCTGAACACCAATTGCCTACAAAGAAAGCTGTAAGTCCAACTTGGCCACAATCAAAGGAATTATTCTAATGCCTCAACACTTATTCCTTGAACTTAATATGACTGACTGCCACCATGGGAATGCTACCTTGGCCCAGTGTAATTGAATAACAAAAAGACTCACTTCGAGCTTTTTGCTTTTTTTCTGCAAACTGATGCCTGCATAGGTCATTCAAAACAACAGTTTTAAGAGGGCACAACTTCAACAGAATAACAATTTCTGCTAATTTACACAAGTATAAATGCATATATTCTTTTTGTGGGATAAAGCTCCTAAATTACATTCCTTTCTTCAGGGTATTGACTATAATACTCCTTTAATGTTTTGTATTTGTAGAAACCTTATAATTTTCAAGAAGGATTAGGTAAAAAATTAATTTATTCTAAGAAAAACAAAGAAGAAAGAACTTTTTTTTTCAAACCCACGCTTCCATTTGAAAAACAGCTTAGCCCACAGTGTCAGGAAACACCCAATCCCTCAGCAGAAATCTAGATAGCAGCATGAAGCCTGCCACTCCAGTGTTTATTCATACTTCCAGGCACCCAGCAGGTGGTGAAGGTCTAAAAGCATCTAAGTAAACAAAAGGGGTATTTAAATTACCATTTCATGTAATCTCTCATTTTGGCAATTTTCTGTTTAATCTTAAGAAGTTGACAGCACTTTAAAAACAGTGGTTTTTTTTCTTTTTCTGCCAGATTACTTATCAGTAATTACAACTAACTAACATGTCCTTCTCGCACTTTGCATTCCAAATTGCAGGTATCCATCCATACGCCTTGATCAGAGCAGGGATCTTCATTAGTAGCAATGATTTCAACTCTATCTGAATCATCCCTTCTACGCCACTCAAAACTGGCGCAAAACGTACTCCAACAAAATACATAAAACATGTCTATCTGTGATAGATCACATAGTAAGTGATGTGACAGACTGAAAATGATGTATGCTTCAACTAACAGCTGATCTTTGTTTGCTCAAAGCTTAGTGGGGTTTTTTTTTTTATGTTTCTTGTAATTTTTAGAAGCTTTATTCCTATATGCTAGACAAAGGAAAACAAATACAAGTATGATGGGGTACGCTGAAATATGTTAGGAGCTTTTATACTTCAATGAAAGCATAATTGAAACACAGATTGCTAATGATATATATTGGGTGCTCCAGAAGTAATGCCTACTGTTTATTTCCGCAGAAATTGCAACAGATACAAAGAGCACAATAACACTATTTGATAGAGAAAATTCTCCTACAAAACACTCTTTTTCAACATAGTCACCACCATAAGCTCATAAAAATCTTCACCAGCAGAGGTGACCCTCTGTTTCACAGCTGCTATGATGACATCAGAGTTTGTGGTCTGTCTGGGTTCCAGGAAATCCAGAAGGATCACGCCCTTCCTTTCTCAAAAGACAGTGCGCATAACTTTACACACTGAGGGCTGTGTCTTGAACTTTTTCTTCAGTGGGGTATTTGCATGTCGCCACTCCATGGATATTCATTTTGACTCTGGCTCATAGTGGTGACACCACAACTCATCATTGGTAATGATGTGAGCCAGGAAGCAGTTACCTTCAGTCTCCTATTGGTTCAATAGGTACTGACAAACTTTCATACGATGTTCCTTCTGTTTCTGTGTGAGCATTTGTGGGACCAACCTACTGCAAACTTTGCAATATTCCAACATTGCCATCATCATTTCCAATACACTGAAGATAACGTTCAGCTCCTTATACAGTTCCTTGGTTGTAATTCACTGATTTGCGAAGATGAGTTGATAAAGACACTCTTCATTTTGTGGTGTGACATCTGTGCAGGGCTGTTAAGAACATGGCTTGTCTTTCACACCGCTGTCACCACTGCTGAAACGGACCACCCGCCTCAGATCCACTGTTTGGTCTCCACAAACATTCAGAAAGCACTGATGCATGTCAATGGGTACAATTTTTTTCCACATAGAAGAATAAAGTGACACCCTGTCTGAACCCTTCTTTTCTTTTGGCTCAAAGCTTGCTTTCTGAGGTATGTTTTGTGATAAGACTCTTACTTACTTACCAAGGAGGCAAATAGTGGGTGTCGCCGTGTGGCCATCAACATCACCGTGTGAATTCATTTCCTTCAGGGCTGTTTGCCCCAGGAAGAGAGCGCTCAGGAGTGTTTACTGGTGGAAGATCTGGCCTGTGACCAAGTAGCGCCAGCTTGGTATGGGAGACTGGGGAATGCTACCATCGTATCCTGTGAAAAACAGGATACGGGTGGGCACCTCTCTGCTCCCTCTTATCTGCTGGCAAGGCCCGGGAAGATGGGTTTTCTGCTGGGATCCCAAAGCCGGAAGCTGCCACTCCAGAGAGAGCTGACTCAACCACTAACTGTCACTCCAAAGAGAGCTGACTCGACCACTTTGGACTTATAAATAAGTTCGTACTGCTGTTGGAGGTTGTCGTCGACCAAAGGGGTCGTCGACCAAAGGGGTCATTGACCAAAGCGGTTGGCAACCGAACAACAAGCCCTGATGACCCATCACCTGAGAAGATCAACGTCGGCGCTACAAACAACGCTGGACCCCTGGTGGTGACTATCTCTCTTGCTTTCTACAAAGACTCCTTGCTTTTTTTTATCTCCTTTCTATCGCCCACCTTCCCTTCCCCATCTCCCTAAGCTACTAGGATTTGTAATAAACTGGTTGGGCTGACATTTGACCCGTTGTGTCTTAATCTCACCGTCGGGTATACATATATTAAAAGAACCCCTTCTCCCTCCTGTAAATTGGAGCAAGACACACCCCTTTGCTTAATACACACTTCCATGTCAGATGCCATTCTGTCAGACTGCCCCTCTGTTGCCATCTGTCACATGGTAACAAAATGTAATGGAATATTGGTGGGAAGGTTCAGCCTCTACTGCCATAACACCAACATCCTCATCTGGTGTCATGGGCCAACATAGTAAAATAGGTGGCATTGTTTTCGGAGCAGTCCCTGTAGTATAAATAGCAGAAGGCCTATGAACGATGTGGAAACAGCAGCCTAACACGGTTAGCTGGCAAGCTGGGCAGAGCTCAGCTTGCTTTGGAGCTATGAATACTCACTATCTACATCTTCCTTCTCAGCAGTGTACCAGGTAAAGAAAGTCTTCAGCCGTAGTGATCAAATACAAGCAGTAATTTAAATGAAGACAGTTTAAAAATAGATGGCAGCTGGTAATTTTTACATGTGGGCTACTTTGGTTCCCTGGGGTACGTTCATGAGAGCTAAATCAAATTTCAAGTCAGCCAGGTGGGTATCTTGGCCTATCAGTGGCTATCCACAGTGTAGCCCTCTGGCCCACTGTTGCAATTAACTTTTTAGCTTTCTGCCATAGTGTAACAGGAGGTGGAATGGACCAATGCAGAAAAATATTGCAAATTGTTTCTGTAAAGATTCAAGAATATGTAGATTCTTGACTATAGTTCTGCATTTGGTTGTTCAGCTCTAATGCATACTCTATACTCCCTAAGACATACTGGTATTGCAAGCAACATGCTTCTGTATCCCAAAAAAGAAAAAGAAAGTTTATATAAAGTTTTAGCAAAACATTTAAGAAGCTTTCCTTAAACTTACACAGTGAATTCAGTTGAAGAAATACCCTGAAAAATACTGTCCAGATATGTAGTTATGCATTTTAAATTAAAAATACATTTTTATAAAAGTTATTATAAATGTTTCAATTAAACAAAATAAAATTGAAAACCACTTTGAAAATTAAATGCAACATTTTGAGTCATCCCAATTATGATGTTTACATTTTTTGCTTTAAAACTGCAAAGATCACTTTGGGAGTGAATCCAACACTTTTATTGCCTTTTAAAATTTAACAGAAGAATATGTAAATCAAATATTTTTAGAGACATAACTCTGATTAATCCTTCTGGAACACATTAAATAAAAAGACAGAAGAGGCTAAAGCATGATGCTTTTTGAATCATGTTATTTTGCCCAAGGGAGTTATGGTCTCCACACAGAACTGAAGGATCGACTGGTATACCGATATTTACCTTAGAAATTTCTTTGGATAAACAAAGTATTTTAGTCTTCAGTGCTGTCTTTCTAGCATTTTCTTAGATTTCTTTCAGTAATAGACAAACCTCTGCCTTCAGCACAAACTCTTACGTCTAAGGTACATTCCATCCCACTTAGTTTAAAGAATAACACTTAAGAAAGTGTTAGCTCTCTCATTAATTCTTGTATGTTTGGTAGTAAAAGAACTAACTGTCAAGGTTCATTAACTGCACAAAATGTCCTCAGAAAGAAGATAGTTGGAGTTACATTTATTACACTGGTGATGCAGAAATTGTTAACACAGTTCAATCTTCTTTATGAATTAGTATTACATGTAAGATGCCACTAATTATCAGTTAGAATGTTTTTGGCTTTGATAATTCATAGCATTTCACAACAGCACAGTAAAATACTGCAGAACATGACTAAAAGTAATGGGTTAATGGCACCACATTTACCAACAACAACAAATTTACTATTACATACACTAAAACAATAGAGCAGATATGTTACATAAAGGATTCAACAAACTACACGTTATTCATAGTGAAAGGCTGGGCTACAGCTGAATTCTTTAAACAGTGTATAAAAATATAAATAAAAGCTTTATATCCACAAATTAAAATCGTGTATTTCCTATTTTATGCTGGATACAATATAAAAATATTGAGTGCTTTAGACACTGAACATTTCATTAGAGTTATATCTCTGACACTGAAACAGGTCCTTAACATGAGTGCATCTGATAAGCTTTCCAATTGGTGGAAGATAAAGAAAAAAAGCTACTGCAGAAATTTTCAGATATTTAAAACTACGCTTTATATAGTACTCTAGAAACCATACAACATCTGTTTGTTTGTGAGTTTTATTGAATATTATGTATTAGTTACCATTCAGATTTGTTAATAGGTGTGAACCAGACCGATGCATCAGAATGGCATTAGTGCAGCATCTCTCTTCAACTTGGATCATCTGTCAAGAGAGTATCTCCCATCAGAATACCAAGGCCTCTCCAGATTTCCATGTTTTAGTCCAGTAAGGTCATGTGATATCAAATCAGTTATCTTTATGGAAAGAAAGATACTAGGTATCTGGAAATTAGTGGCATCTGAAAAGCTGGTATGGCTTGCATAGGAACTCTGTAATTTCAGGAGAGCAAAATCAGAAGCACTTATCTTCCATTGGCTTTAAAAGCAACTTATTAAAATCTTGCTCTTACTTAAAATGTCAAAATTCTAATGGATACCGCTTCTCTCTTTTTTACCATATGATATGCCTTATGCTGACAAATTCAAACCAATAATGATATGACAGCATATTAATTTATTTTATGATATAATAGTCCATTTCAGCCAGTAAATTACTTGCAAACATAATAATAATTTTTTTCCAACATTCATGTATTCATTGCAAAAGCACTAATGAGCTTTTAAAAGAGAAAAACAACAATGATCAGAGATTAACAACAAGCTTCATCCATGTAAGTTTTATTGCCCAGCAGCTCTAGCTTATGTGGTAAGGATATTCTTTTAACACAGGAACTTTATGTTATATCAAGTAAAAGCCCAAAACTAATAAACCATATCACCTTGCTACATATACCTGCTGCCAACTGTGAAGTTACATATTTAACTGCAACTTGTAAGGTTTTTTTCGTATACATTTTAACATATCTCAGTATGCATACATACATGTATATATTTTAGTTGCACACAAAGCTGTTTTTTACATTTTATTGGATATAAAATTCATTATTCTTATTTCAAAAGGCCATGCATCTTACTACCAACTATAAAAGATGCACCATTTGATGGGTTGATGGTTAAGCTAGATGATCTTAGTGGTCTTTTCCAGCCTTAATGATTCTATAATTCTATTGTGTGATTAAGCTTTTCTCTTTTGGGAATTGGAGTGGGGGATTCTTGTAATGTGTAGCTTGCCACAAAAACACCTTCTTGGTATGTTTTTCATTCATGTGTATAATTTCCAGGAATTAATCCCAGTTTAAAAGGAATTGGGTTTGAATAGATTACCCACAAAATTTCAAAACAACTATTTTACAAAGTATATTTAAAAATGAGTTGACATCACAGACAAGGCATAATAGTGTACAGCAGGAGGGAAAGAACATGGAAACATGACATTTTAATCTCATACACTTTGACCACAAAAGGCTCACAGAACCAAAGCAAGCATTGGCCTTTCCATTGCTTAAGTGATGAGTGATGCAGTGATGAGACTGCATCATTAATGTGTTTTCTTTACAAATGAAATATGGATGAGAAACAAAGTAAGAGGGAATAATTACTGTATCTCAGTGTATGACCGATAATTCCAGATTTATCTAAAACTAGAAATGCTCAGCTTATTTAATTTGCAGCAGAAAGTGTAAGGGCATTTCATTATATACATTTAATAATATCTGGCTAAAAGATGTCTACACTACAGTCCTGTGGAAAGCAGTTCCTTAGAGATGACTGTAAGTTTTAAAAAGATTCAGAATATACTGGATTATTTTGAATAACGAGTTCGTGGCCATGAACAGTTGCAACAAATTACTTTCAATTTATTGTATATGGTATCATTATGCAGTACAGAGAATAAGATATTATTTATCTTAATATATCATGTATCATACTCCTTAATAATAATGCTTTATCTCAAGCTCTATAAAATCTGATTTACATTTGAGCAAGCAAGCTAAGAGCAGTCAGATATGGCCTGTCCTGCAATACCATGGTGTCAGTTAAAAAATGACAGAAGGCACACATATTTCTGTGCAGAGGAGCGCAAAAGCAGTAATAAAGCAACAGATCTATATCGGCTAAAGATGCTCCCAAGAAAGCTACATCAAACAAATGGTTCTGCTTTGTGTCTGAATTGCTTGCAAAACCCATGGTATCTGAAATCTCAAACTCATCAGTCAGTGGATGTGAGTCTGCTGATTACAAGATGAGAATCAAAGTCTTAACATCCCCAATTAATTCCTGATACTGAACTGGAGGATGAATTCTGACACAACGTAACTTTAGGTGCATTGTGCACTACTGAAATAAAGTCTAGTAGCAAAAATTTAGAATTAATATAACAACATTTCCTGAGCTTGATGCAAATGTCTGGTTTGTCACTTAAAAAGACTCCAGAAATCTTAACATAAATCTAACCTAAAATCACATTTGTGAAATGAAATTCCTGCATGTAATGCTTCTCTGCCTAGATTAGCCATGACCTTTCTTCATTGGATGGCTTTCTTAACATGATGGACATTGATCTGCAGTACAAAATTGAAGAGAAGCCATTTAGAATTTGAAAATACAAATTAGGATAATTCAGATGTGGTGCTAAAGTAAGGTGTGCAATTTAATTTTGATAATTCTGTCAAAACATTATTCAGTTGTAACTGTACCTTCCTAAATGTGGGATGATAATTTCCTTTACAGGAAATCACTCAGAAAGGTTTCTAGGGAAACCAGGCAAGCACACCAAACTAATATCAGGTTTTGTATGACAGTGAATGCCACACAAGGAGAGATGGAAGAGAATTTCCAAGGGAAAATTCTGTAAATGTGAATAAAGATAAATCTGGATTTAAACACTGACTCTGTAGGAGAATTCTCTGCTTCTTACTTGAGATATCTCACTACATTAAGCAAAAAGAGGTATCCAGTGCATGAACATGAGCAGGAACAGCACCATGTGGGAGAGAACTTATTTGGAGAAATCCAAATGTAATGGAAGGAAGGTGAGAAAAGGAAAGTGTAAATTATTTTAATGGCAAACACTTTTAGAATGGGCAGAGTAAATGAAATTAGAGGGAACTCAACACTGCAACAATGACAGATGCTTTCATGGTTTGACTGCAGTCAACTAAAAATATGATCTGCTTGCAAAGAGAATGGAGTGGTTTCTTTTTTCATATACAACGCATGTCCAGCCTGAATGCTGTTAAAAATCAGACTCTCAAACAGAGAAAAGACCAGACAAGGGGAGAGGATGTGCCTAGATTTTTTGATTTTTCAATCATCAGCAGTACTTGAGTGCTTCTACCACAGCCTCAAATGTCTTTAATTAAATGTTCCTCAGCTGAGGCTGTTCCTTGCCTTCCTGAGAAGGTTCACCCCTTGAGCTAAACTGGAGAAACCAACTCTCAGAGACAGGAGAGCATGGAAGGATTATGTGTCAGGGTCCAGAATGGGTTCAGGTAGGTGGGGGGGGCACTGAGCAGGATATAAAGTGACACAGGATTTAGGGCGCAGATGCAGCATCTTTTTAAGAGAAAATTAGGAAAAAAAAAGGAAGCAAGTCTGGAGGCATGAAGATAATTTGCCTCAGATGAAGACAAGGAGAAGGTGTAAGGACAGTCTTGCTTGCTGGAACTGAAAGTAAAGTAGGTGACAGCACACGCTGCTACTAAGGAAGGTGCTAAATGAACAATAAAGAGGCCTGTGCCAGAAACTGAGCATCTCTTACAAAAGAAAAAGAGAACAACTGATGTAGATGTCCATGATTACATTAGAGGCAAGATTCCCAGGGAGAATCAGTGCCTTTTATTAGATCATCTCATATTGTTTGGAGAAGTCACACTTCCAGTGAGCACAGACATTCCTTCAGGCATCTACCTCAGCAACAAGATTAGGGGCCAGGAGGGACACTGCCCACAGTGCAAGACTCCTCACTTTCTATGCCCTCCTCCCAGACTTTCCTCCAATTGAAACCAGGGTGCGGGAATGGGAAGGATATGGTGTGCACATTGTGCTTCCAAACAAAATCATAGAATTGCTCAAGTTGGAAAAGACCTTAAGGATCATCAATTCCAACCGCAACCTAACCATACCACCCTAACTCTAACAACCCACCACTAAACCATATCCTTGAGCACCACATCCAAATGGTTTTTAAACACATTCAGGGATGGTGACTCAACCACCTCCCTGGGGAGCCTGTTCCAATGCTTAACAACCCCTTCTGGAAAGAAGTTTTTCCTGATATCCAACCTAAACCTCCCCTGGCACAACTTGAGGCCATTTCCCCTTGTCCTGTCACCTGTCACCACTGAGAAGAGACCAACCCCACTCTCACTGCAATCACTTTTCAGGTATTTGAGGAGAGCAATAAGGTCTCCCCTAAGCCTCCTCTTCCCCAGACTAAACAGCCCCAGTTCCTTTAGTCTCTCCTTGCAGGGCATATTCTCCATGCCCTTCACAAGCCTTGTTGCCCTTCTTTGCACCTGCTCCAGCACTTCACTGTCCTTTCTGTACTGAGGCGCCCAAAACTGAACGCAGTACTCGAGGTGAGGCCTCACCAATGCTGAGTACAGGGCCAGGATGACTTCCCTAGTCCTGCTCACCACACCATTCCTGATCCAAGCCAGGATTCCACTGGCCTTCTTGGCCACCTGGGTATACAGCTGGCTCATATTCAGCTGACTGTCCATCAGCACACCAAGGTCCCTTTCTGTCAGGCAGCTTTCCAGCCACTCCTCCCCAAGCCTGTAGGGTTGCCTGGGGTTGTTGTGACCAAAGTGCAGGACCCAACACTTGGCCCTATTGAAACTCATACTGTTTATCTTGGCCCATCAATGCAGTCTATCCAGGTCCCTCTGTAGTGCCTTTCTGCCCTCTGGCAGATCAACACGCCCTCCCAACTTGGTGTCGTCTGCAAACTTAATGAGGGTGCACTCAATCTTACTGAGGGTGCACTACACTTACTGAGGGTGCACAAAATAACAAAAATAACCCCAGGGTACAGCTTTCAGGTTATAGTAACTGGGAAGATCTCTCTCTGGCCCTTTAGGTATAACATAGCCTGTGATTGTATAGGTATCATAGCACATCTTAAACAGATATCATACCATACTCTGTATTTTACTAGATTTACTTTTTTCGAAGCTATTTTTGAGTCTAGGCTCCTATTGATAGGATTCAATAACCAAATACCAAGTTTTAAGTCCAAGGCACGTTCTTCCAGTTTCTTTTCAATAGAATATTTCTTGATTAATAGAAATATATTGCTTTTTATATGACTTTGATCTTTTTTTCTGCTGGGATTAGTATCCAGTTTCATTTCAAGATCCATATCGGCAAGCTTTGGTCACAGCACTCTTCTACTTTTAATATATTTTTGCTTAGCTGGACATCTTTCAACTAGTGTGATGCACCAAAAATCACTCTAAATATCATTACTGATATCCTAAAAGCACATACATCTTTAATTTACAGTATTAGGTATCTCTTCTCTCATGATAGATTATATGCATTATTTTATTTACCGCTGCTTGAATATTTTTATCATATTGCAAACCACTGGGATGCAATATGCAATTTGCAGCTTCAGGTACATGTCATTTGGATTACTCTATTACACAGAGTAGAGATAAATGCAAAAATAAAGGGACTGCATGTTGAACAAATTATTCCATTTATAAACCATTTCATCACAGACCTTAAATGGAAATGGAACAAAATAGTAGCTTCCCTACACTTCCTGAAAATATTCACTTATGAATCACAGACAGCTTTTTACTTCTTTATCCTGTGGTATGTTGTTTAGCAACCTACTGTTTTTGAAGTCCAAACTGATTTGGAAGTAGAATTATTTTACAAAGTATCAGAACACACTTGATAATGCTCAGGAGATCTTTACCCAGCAATCTCTCTATGCAGGTAGAAACAAAAGGCTAAATGCTTTGGGTGCAAACACCTGTGGGGTCTTAAATATGCTTTCATAAACAGGGAGAACATGTACCCTTCACCTGATCTCTGCAGAGACTGAATCCTCTATCAGACTCTCCGCCTTAAAGGCAGGCAACAGAAGACGTTTTGCTGTTACACATGAGAACTTCTGGTAAAAAGCAAGCTTTAGTATGCTCCTTGTTAGCCCTCACCAGAAAACAAAACAGAACAAAACAAAACAAGCTTTTCCCTCTCTAAATTTCACCAAATGAGAATCAAAGTTTATCAATCTATGTACAGAAGGAAGGAAGAGATGCTTATTTGGATCTACTGAAGAAGGAAATATATTACCTATTTTCCTGCCATCAAATCAAGCCCTCATGATTTGTGTCTTAAGTAAAATATACATCCTTATTCAAAGACTTTTTAATATATATTTATCTTTTTGAAAGCCTTATTTTTTTCTCACTATCACAAGCATATGCACATTGATGATTAATGAGTATCTAAGCACTGGGTGATTTAACATCACGTGGGCATAGGAGAGGAGAAATTAATCTAAATCATAAACAAAGTACTAAGTTCCCTCCCTATAAAAGCCTTTAGGCAAAAACAATCAACACTTTAACTAGAAGGCAGATGCTAAAGATTCACCTATTTTTCATCTTTTCATCATTGCCAGAATAGATCTGTAGATATAAGGAGCAGGCCACTAAGCCAGATCCTGCTGTTCAAGAAATATGTTTCACAGCCAGGTAATTGCTTTTCTCAGAACGTTGTACTAGAAGGAGGAGAAAGGACAAAAAACAACTGTAATGAAATAGACTGCTTTAAGAGGATCCTGTCAGAAAATCTGTTGGGGAGCATTATTTTATTGTACATAACAATCAGTGTAACTGCACATTATCTGCAATAAAAAAGTGAACTTTATGTTGAAAGTTCCAACAGCACTAGACCATAAGCAATATTGTAGATTATAACGTACCATAAAGTTCAATAATATCAGGTGGAAATGAAAGAATGCTATCAAAATATAATCAAATCACTGAATATGCACACATTAGAGACAAATGTATCCACAGTACACATATATTTATATAAACTTCATAATTAACTTATATTATTTCTCTTTTTCATTTTCTTTTCTTTTTTTTTACATTTTATTCTTCATCATTTGTCAAAGAGGGTTTCTGTAACAATATTTCACTATGGGACACTTCTAAATGTTTTCAAAAGACACTTATAAAGCCTAGATATAGATGTTAAAAAGGAACAGATAAGTCACACAACAGTTTTGATAAAGCAAGCAAAACTAATGTGTTTTTACTGCCCTTCAGAAGTGCGCCTCATCTCAGCAGGCAGAACTGCAATATCACTTGAAGGAACAAGATGCAACTGGTCGCTGCATTCTGCAAAACCCAATTTATAACAGTGCTCCAGCTAGCAGGTGGACTTTGAAGGAACAGATCTTCATCAGACTCCTCTGTGAGTAAACAAATGGGTATGTTACCTACCTATTTGTTTGATATTCTTTTAAATTATAGGTCAAATCTTCTACATTGTAAAATCAATTACTTATCTTTCTTGAAAAAAAATTCTGATTGAGAGTTAGGAGTTTTTTTGATGTTACATATACTTGTTGTATTTATGTCTCTTTCAAAATTATGGATTTACAGATCCAGAAATATGTCAAAAAAACAAAACAAAGCAAAACAAAACTGAAGCTTACTCTAGTGCTCTTGTTAGAAAATTTAAGATTGCCACACAACATCATGGTCAGATTCTGCAGCTTTTCCGTCCTGGAGAACAGATGAACATTGATTTTGTGTAGGTGTCATATTACACACATTTTCTTTCTTGCTTACACAGAAGAACGTGATTTTCTTCTGGGTTGCTTTTTATTAAAAGAAATGCTGTTCTTTTGCTTGCTTGTGGCTGTTGTTAAATAAGTTGGTGCCTAGTATTGCAGCTGGGTACTCTGCACAGAGCTGTATGTCTTCAGTGGGCACATGCCTGAGAGATTCCATGAAACATGCAATCTATTTATTACATATTTGGCCAGTGGAAGAAGCAAAAGAGCCATTTTCCTGCATGACAGTTTCTTAGATATGAAAAATTACAAAAGTTTTTTTAGTGTTTAGGTGATGCAGATGTTAATTCAAGAACAAAATACAGCACAGCTATCACAGTAAGTCAGTAAGCCAGGAACCCGTTGCTGGCTTTACCATGCAGAGCATCTATACATCTCCTTCACGCATTATAAACTAGCACTGCTGGGCATCAGCTTGAAAAATTGCACAAGGGCATAATTGCAGACTCAGATCTGCAGTGCACTGAAAGCAGTAAAATAATCCTTGTTTGATTATTGAGACAGTTACTCTAAACAGAAGCCAAAATTATTCTTTTTACAAACTTCAGAGGAACCATATCAGTTTACAACAGAAAAGAAATTGGCCTATTACAGAAAAAGATGGATAAAACCTGAAAAATGAAAAATGTCTCTCTGCCTCTAATTTAGATGTGGTAAACTAGCTTAAACTAAAATTCATTTTCCAGACGCTCCCAGGATGAAATCCCTTTCTAACAATTTTGTGGCTACAATAAAGACTTGAAAAATCACAACTTACAAAGAAAGCTGTACAGACCATTAACTATAGAGGATGCCACAATAAAATAGCAGGGAGGCTGTCAGTGGGAATACAACTTTCAAGGGATTTACTTTTGTAGTTACATAAGAGTACTAAATAAAGGTAATATAACATAGGAAACCCTACTGCATTAATTTTATTTGGTAGATTTCACTGTACATGTTTTCATTCAAAGTCCTTCTTCTCATTTCTTCATAAATATTCTTCTCAACAGGTAAAAAAGTCTTCAAACAAATGTAGCTAACTGGACTATTAGGAAAAGATTTTAAAGAAATTGAAGAATGATGCTCAAGCCCGGGGATTCAGAGTTCTGGTCCATCCCATTGAATGAGTGTGTTGTCTTGCTGCTGGGACATAACTGACATAAGGGTGAAAATGGAAGCTGCCTCCTAAAACTTCATCAACTTCTCTGGAGGGGAAAGTAATCTGACTGTTTCTCACATCACCAATTATTCAGTGTGCAGTAAAAGTTTTGCCCAGCATTCTGTTCTTTACTGTATAGAGCATGCTGCTGACAGGCTGTGGCTTTTCAGTCTTTTTCTGGTTCAAAATTAATGTAGTCTCTATCTTGAGTGTTTTGTGTGTTTCTTTTGGGTTTTCTCTGATTTCTCTTTGCTTTTGTGCAAGAAGAGACCTGCACTAAAATACAGGGCAGACATAATAACACACATGGACTGCACTGTGCTGTGTTTTCCAAATCAGAGCAGAAAGCAAAGAATAAAGAAATTAAACTAAATTAAGGAAATATATAACTTGGTCTCTCATTACATTTTATCCTGTCTGCTCCAAATTTTTGCAGCCTGTGGGTGCATGAAGAAATAAATAACGGATTGTCACTGTAAGCATACCTGAGTCACCACAGATATCCAGAGGAAATGAGTTTACAGGTAACAAAAGCTACTGGTTTTGTCTGGCTAAGGAGAATATCTGTAGGAGGCTGCAAGCCAGACACCAGGCAGAGATTATGGTTCTGATCAGGACAAGATGCACATTCCAGTGCTGGGTGTTCTCAGTTGACTTCAGTCTATCTTTGACAAGTTCAATGCATAAGTGGGCCTTGAGAGACTGTGATTAGCTGTGTCCTGCTAATTCATGTAGGTTCTCCCTTTCTGTATCTCATTTCCGTTATGTCTCAAAGTCAGCTACTTTTTATACTCACTGAATTCCTGAAAAATTCCTTACTCTTGTTACTTACTGAAAAAGATGATTTAATTACATTCTCAAAAATTAGATTTAAATAGAAATCTAAGAACATATTACTGAAGTTTTGTTTAACAGCAAATTTAGAAAACCAAAGTATTAAATTACCAATTCTAAACTTTACAGTCATTTATATAATCAGTATCTTTAACCACTTACCACACACTTCTCACTGGAAAGGCTAATCCAGGCTACAAGTCTCATGTAACTCAGAGGTTTGTGTTCAGGAGACAAATCAAAGAATACCTGCTTGGATGTGAGAGATTCAGAACCTATAGTTTTCAGTAAACCTTCTCCACTTGTTGAAATTTGTGCTATTACAGCTCCCCTCTTCCTGAAAACAGGCACCTCTCCAAGTACTGTAAATAACTGTCTTTGCTAGTTTAGCTCATACCAAAATAAATCAGAAAGACTGCACAGAGCTCTGCTGAAAGACACCATGGTCTCACTATACCTTAAACACATGATAGCCTAATGTTTGATTAGGAAATGGAGGCTGGTGCCTTGGCTCTCTGAATTTGGAAGGAGTAGAACCTGTGCTCATTATTTTCCAGGATACCACCAGTGAGTGAGCTACAGAACACAGTATAGTCAGTAAACGGAAACCCCATGAGACCAAAAGGAGACAGCCTAGAAAGGGAATCCGAATCAAAACTGAAAGGTGCTGACTTTAGGATATAGCCATGTGGATCCATGAATTTTTCATTTCTGATTGCAATGTAGTCTAGACCTAACAAGAGGGCTAAGAAATACTCATTTGTAGAAAACCTTACCTTACTGGTTAAGTTGGAGGCAAACATTGCTGAGGACAAAGTAAGCCTCAAACCCTGGCTTTGTGAATTAAGAGGCCTACCACTGAAAAAAAGAGGTCAAATGCCAAAAAACTCACGGCCCAGCTTTTTGGTTCAGAATCCCTTTTTCACAAATGCAGACAGTCCTGACAGATGTCAGACAGGATTTCAACCATACCCCACTCCACCTTTCCTGTTGTCTGATTTCAGCTATACAGAGACCTTATAACTTTTTCCAGGATTAGGTATGAGAGTTGTCAGCATTAATTCTGCTTTCCCAGTCATCACAGGCTAAACCTCTATCACTGCAGGTTCTAATATAGAACCAGACCCTATAATATTCTATTTTCTTTGAGGATAAAATGTGGAACACGGTGGACACTGCATGGAGAAGTAAAGCATTTTGCACAATTAATGTAATTGCATCATGTGACATGGGAAAGCATGTTACGTCAGGCAGTACTTACATGTACTGGCGCGCTTCAACTCTTTTAAGGGTTGAATAAAGGTATTTTTGAGCCAAACAGAAAGACAAATACAGTTACATGGTCGATGCTTGGCTGAATATGAGCCAGTAGTGTGCCCAGGTGACCAAGAAGGCCAATGGCATCCTGGCTTGTATCAGAAATAGTGTTGCCAGCAGGAGCAGGGAAGTAATTGTCCCTCCATACTCAGCACTGGTGAGGCCACACCTTCGAGTATGTGTCCAGTTTTGTGCCCCCCACTGCAAGAAAGACATTGAGGCCCTGGAGCGTGTTCAGAGGAGGGTGACAAAGATGTGAGGGTTCTGGATCACAAGTCTTATGAGGAGCAACTAAGGGAGCTGGGATTTTTCAGTCTGGAGAAGAGGAGGCTCAGGGGGAGACCTTATCACTCTCTATAACTACCTGAAGGGAAGTTGTGGTGAGCTGGGGGTTGGCCTCTTCTCTCTTATAACTAGTGACAGGACGAGGGGGAATGGCCTCAAGTTGCGCCAGGGGAGATTCAGGTTGGATGTTATGAAATCCTACTTTTCTGAAAGAGTGGTCAGGTGCTGGAATGGGCTGCCCAGGGAGGTGGTGGAGTCACTGACCCTGGAGGTCTTCAAGGAACTTTTAGACATTGTGTTGAGGGACATGGTTTAGTGAGAACTGTTGGTGATAGGTGGACGGTTGGACTGGATGATCTTGGAGGTCTTTTCCAATCTTGGTCATTCTATGATTTTATGACATTGGGAAATTCCAAGGAATAAGTCGAGTTCTGGTTTAAAGACCAGTTCAAAAATGTAAAATTCTGTCATTACTCAGGAGACACAGCTGGGTTTAAAACTAGTTATAAATGTGATATTGTCCATGAATCTTCCTCAACATCGTTTATCCATTTTTTTTAATTCTTTGACCAATTAGTTGTAACATAGACTATCTGTGCAAAATTAAGGCACACTTAATGATACAAGTTTTACTATTCACTGACCTAATAAATCATAACATTTTACTTTGCTTCATTTCCTTTGTTGACTTGAGTGCCATTCATATAAATATTTAACATAAGTTTATTAGATATAGTTTTAAATGCTAAATGACTTTGCCTAGAGCTATAGATACACAAAGTTAATTTTTTTAAGCTGACAAAACCAAATATTTTAGATGCTTCCATGAAAGCAATTGAATCAACCAAGCAAATAAAATCAGTGCAAGAATATTCTGATTATCTCAATAATTAGAATAGGTTGGATTTTTGTTTTTTTTCTAGCAAATTCATCCTGTCTGTAAGACTGCATCTTGTATCTTGATGGAATCTGTATTACAGATTATATTTACAAAAAGTTTCAGTGAAAGTGGAAAAGTCAGAGTGTATAATCATCCATTCAAACATAATCTCAAAAAAGAAAATGCCAAACAATGACTGAATTCATTTAAATATTGAAAGTACTAATTCCTTTAAAACTTATTTTTTCACATTTGTTTTCCCTTTTATTTGTCAGAAACCTTTATGAAATGTTGAGTCCTTTAATTAAGACAGTTGTAATACAATAATTATATGAATCATGATGTGATTTAAAGAAAACTAGCAACTGCTCAGAATTTGAGAGTGGAATGAATACACTATCAAAGAATATAAGTGCTTTAATATTTCTATCCACTATTTGTTTGCTTCACTTTAGCTTCTGCATACTGTTGATCCTTGCCATCTTGTTTGAACTCTCTCCCCAGACATCTAATGGTGGGAAAGTTCCTTCCTATTTGCACATCTGATGCCACATAGATACTCATCCATGTTTCTTTCATCTGTGACTAAGTGCTTGCAACTTCAGCTAGGCACTGGAAGCAGCCTCACTGGGAACATTTGGTGCCCTGACTCATGGGTGCTGGAATGAGCGAAAAAGAAAAGCTGATACATCCGGAAGAGCCTGAAGCTGAATTCTCAAATTAAATTTCCATTCCTTAGGACTACTAGAAAGATAAATTGAGCTGTACAAAAGCACTAAAGACTCAAAAAAGACATCTACATTTTTTTGCTGTTGTTTTCAGAGCAATCTACTCAAGAGAAGCTCTTGGTAAAAATATTCACAGGAAAGGCCTGATAAGGATGTTTAGGTTTTTTAAAATGCTCATCCATAAAAGGTATGCAAAAGACAAAGTTCAACCAATATTCTGCCTTGGAATCTTTCCAATCAGTCTCTCAGAGAGCAAAAATTTATCAAAGTACCATAAAACCGATGGGTAACTATAGAACAGTAATGCTGAAGCTGAAGTGTTTTTCAACAAAGCATGAAGTTTTCTTTATTTGAAGAAAATTCCATGCTTAGAGAATGTTCTATATTGGTTGTACAAGAAGAGCTCAACCTCTAAAAAACAGACTTCTAAAAGTGCCATAATGTACAATGGGAAAGGACTTATCTACACTAATTTGAAGTCAATTCACAAAACTAACACAATCTAATTTGGTAGCAATAACTATCTACCTATAAACTAAAACAAATTATTATCCAAGGTTTAGCAGTGTAAAGAGAGATTGTCCTAAGTTTGTATTTCTAAGAAAACTGTTTTCAATTACTTGAGAAAAATCATTCCTATTATATATTCCTATTATATATTCCTATATATTCCTATAAATATTCCTATTGATTTAAATTGAGAAAAATCCTATTCTAAATTAAACTGCATCTTACTCATGTGTTTCTAACTTAATGTTGTTAAAGTTCATCCAATGTAAGTAGTTGATAAAATGCATGAAATATTAATTACCCAAGCTATATGGGGTACACATACACAACGGGCTTTTTCAAAAAAGCAAACTTCAATATCTCATCTACCCACAAGGAACTGAATGGGATTCCTGATGTATAGCCCAAAAGAGATGACATCCAGAGAACGATAGTCAGCAGTCTCTGTTGTACTCCCTCAGCAGTGCCAAAGACCCCAGCTAAGAAATGTTCCTAGTGCTATTCTGTTAGCATCAGCACTGAAGCTAATGTCAGGTGCAACTGTCGTACATTGTAAGTGGTATTCCAAATGATATGTGCCTATGCTATGTATAGCTTTTCTTTTTAAAGCTTACATTCAGCCACAAAAGCTCCAGTGCAACTGCCAGAGTATCAGCGTATTGTGCTTCCTTTAACTAACTCCATCGAGCAAGCTGAAAGTCGAATGAGCTGAAGTATTTGAGTGCCAAACTTTCAATTATCATTATGGCTTAAAAAAAGCTGATGCTATTTTGAGTGCAGTTACAATAGCACACCACCTGTGAATAGCTGGTTGAAATGCCACAACGACAAAAGCCTCATTGGCTCATAAGAACTAAATTTCCACCCTCTAGCAATAACCTAAACTACACAGGTGTCAAACTCACTGGTTCTTCACTGCTCTCTGAAGATATGTGTTCACCTTGCTACTTTTCCAAGCATTATTTCAAACATTTTCTCAAGAATTTAGATTTATTAAAGAAATGTGTATGCATACAACAGACAGTTATGTTAACTGATAGCCTAAATCTACTTTGATAGGCCTAAATCTAATAAGTGGTATGGCATCAGAAATTAGCAGCACTTCTAACATTAGGGCAACCTATTGCCACCATAATCATATTTCTAAATAAGTGAACATATTTAAAGCTGTAAATCAAGAACATGCTGACAGACATGAATATTTTACTGACATCTGATGGGCAGATATACATTTAAAGTTCTAGCACAGTGCTACTTTAAATTCAGGAATCTGTCTCGCAAAGACATATGCACTGTCTTGGTTTGTCTTTCCAGGAAGTACTCACTGTGCATAAAATTAAACACAACTCTAGTAGATGTCTCCAGCTGAACATTTATCAGGCTGATATATTTTACTCTCACATAGGTCCATCTCTTCTTAAGCTTCCATTGGTCTCCATGGCTTCTCTGGAAGATTTCCTCAACACAAGCAAATTCTTTCACAACAATGAGACCACATGGTTTTTTTGACCATCACTGTACCACTGACACTTCAACTTCTGCGCTGTCTCCAAGTTCAAACCTATGGATTTACTATTTCCTTCTTCACAAACAGGTAATAAAGAAAGTGAGCAGACACAAAGACTTAATGAGTTCTTAGTCATTAATATTTTCCATTTAAACTAATGCAGTCTACACAACTGCTGAAATTCTGAATGACTTCCTCATTTTCCTACTTCAGTTTGACTAAAATTCATAGACATCTGAGCAGTTTAGGATGTTCTTTTTCTGGAGGCCTCTGAAGTACTGACTCTCTGTCCCTTTCTCCACACTTAGTCAATTCCTTAATTTAATCTTGTCTCTCTGCTATAAAATTGTACCTCTCCTGCATATGGTTTCTATGCATTTGTGAAGAGAAGAACTTAGAATTTATCTTCTCCAAGTTACTCTTCTTCATATCTTTTCTCTCTTCTTTTTTTCTTAGGGGAGGGCACACAGGAGGAAGGTAGTTTGTTTTTAAGAGCATTATCATCTACATCTGTTTTCCACTATGTAGCTTCTCAGATGGGAAGGAGAAAATTGCTTCATGTTACTGCCACCCTGGTAGCCTGATATGCTTTTAGACCAATGTGATCAGTTCAGGCTTAATGACTATTCAGTGTCATTCTGTGAGGTACAATGCCATCATGATAGCAGATAGTGATTTTCTCATACATATAACCAGGTTATTCAATGATTTTGTCAGAATACATCCAGCTGTATCTGTAAACATACACACTCCCTAGACAGTCACAACACAGATGTTTTTTTAAATGTAATGACCTACCCCTAATAGGTCTCTTCCTATAGATAAGATATATTGATACATCCAAGCTCCTTATAGTGTTGTACCTCGTGGAAAGCAGAAGATAAATTCCTTGATAACGACCATGAGCTTACATAGCATTCTTAGGTTGATACTGCACCATAAATACAGCTTCTGCCACAGTCTGAAACAGACTTTGTTTGCCTGGAATTGAATTAAAAAATCTGAGATTTGTTTTGCTTTTTTATACTGCAGTCATATATTACCTAGACTTAAAATAGTCAGAATAAAATATAGGCTTTCTAGAGTGTATTGATTTTTTGATTGTGAATGATATAGTGGGTTGGCATATCCTTTTTTATCTGTTCCATTCACAAACTATGTGCATCTTCTGTTCTTGGCACAAGTGAAATCAAAGCTAGCATCAGGAAATAACACCTCAAAAACATAACTGAAACCTGCAGGCCTTAAAGCTGCCCTATGTCAGTCTTCCTCTCTAGTAATACAGCATCACTTGATAACAAAGGGACCATAGGCATTCAAAAGTGGGGTAATATAGCAATTTTTTGCCTGATTTCTCTATCTTGTTCAGTGAGTAGTAGCTGTCTGTCTGTTTTCAAGAAGACACTGAACTGGAGATAAAGCAACTCCAGTTCTGATGCTTGCTTGCAACTGAGAGGTCAGCTTAAGGGTTTTTTTAAATATTATTTTTTACCAAGATATTAGGCTGCTTCTGTTACAGATGGTCAGAGTTAGACTACTTGAATATGTACTGTTAGGTTTCAGTTACTAAATCACTTCAAGTCATTAGTGATAATGAAGTTAATCGCTTCATATTATGTGTTCAGAGACTTCAAAATGACAACATTTGTTTATGGCTGGTTCAGAATCAAGCTTATCTTCAAAACCAGACTATGGAGTTCTCTTTATTTATTTAATTGTGTCATTAAAAAATCACGTTGAACATTTTATTATTAAACAGTCTGTATTCTGCAGTATTTTCCAAGAATCAAAAGAAATGCCAAACATGTCTGACCTGTTTCTGCTGAAAGGTCAGTGTATAAATAAAAGGATAACCTGTAAACTAAGATTTAATCATATTGCATTAAGCTTTTCCTTCAGTTCTGATTTCACTCAGTATTGCTATTCAAGACTCATTTGAGTTTCTCTTTAAAACATGAAGTTCATTCTTTATACTTTGTACAATGCTACAAGACACAGTGCTGTCATTAACAATTATTTCAATCAACTGTATAGTGTTGCTCTAAAGTTTTCATGCCATCACAATTTCATAATTTTTCATGGTATTCATGTTGCTTCTCTGCTTTTAAAACGTAATACAACCATAATATTGTGCTGTTTCAAGCGTTTCATTTGCCTTGTGTAAACAGAGGTTCACCCATTTTCTTATGAAATTTGCTTTTCTTGATAAAATTGCTATAGATAGCATAAAACTCACATCTGGCTTTCAAATTGCCTCTGGGAGGTTTGAAGGCTGCCTTTATTTTCTTTCAATCTGGTAACAGATAAAAACTTCCTTAAATTTCTCCCAGATTTCCTTCTGTCTTTTCTGTCTATTATCATTCTCCACCACACCTGCCTACAAGAAAGCTGTACCCAGAAATGCAATAGCAATAGCAAAGCCACTAGAATAAATGTGCACAAATGTATCATGTGGACATAACTCTCTCCCTAGGATCACTTCCTGTTTCCTAAATATGGTAATACTGCCCCTCTAAAGCTATTCTGCACGCTACTTCTCCATGTCAGATATTTTCTTGAAAGTAATTTCTCCTTTTTTTTCCTCTTATAATATGTCTGTTCTTCTCATTTCACCTGGAGTATGTAGAAACAGTGACTGCATTCCAGTGGTTTCTACTGTAATTCCTTGTCATGCTACAATTATGTCTAATTACGCCTTGTTATTTTCCCTACTATAAGCTTTAGTTTAAAGTATATTTGATGGAACAAGAGATGATTTAAGCCTCCATCGGGAACAGATCATCACTCAGGCAAAAGTCCAAATTGTAAGCCAAAAAGCTGGAAATAGTTAAGAAGAGTGGATCATTAGGTAAAGGGCAACAAATAGACAAATATGTCAAAGAAACACAGAAACCACCTGCCCCAAAGAGTCTTATTTATAAATATCCCATCTCTGATGTTTTGAAGTTGAAATCTCCTGTCATTTTAACATTATTATGTTAAAATTCAGGAAGAAAATACAGGAAGAAATTCTCCTGTCTCTCAAACAAAGGTCTCTGTACAGTTCTCAGTATGGTCTCCCTGCTGCCTGAATTTAGGGTGCTAATCAGGTATGTATCTTATGTTTCTCTCTCCTTAGCAACCAGGTTGCAAACAAAGGAAGGAAATCTAATACACACAAGCTTCATTGAAGGTTCCCAAAAAAGGATTAATGCCTAGTAGTATCAACCACATTGAATTAACTATTAGCACTGTATTTTTCGAGACACCACTAGTCTCTGTTCCTTCCTTGTTCTGGGTTACAGCCAGTATCATCCCAAGAGGTGTTCATGGGAGGAGACATATGGAAACTGAAAACAGTGAGATCAAGGCCAGAACAGATTAAAACTCTAGCATAAAGCCCATAACATACGCTTTTAAGACCACCGGGAAAATTCTGAGGATAACCTAGTCATTACAGTTTCATTACAGTAACCTTCTTATTACAGTGAGAAAGGGTACATAGGTAGAGGGAAGAACTTCAGTTCACTGTTACAGCTCTACCTTGTATCGTGTTTCCTCATTGCAGTGTTATTATTCAGCTTGTATCTGTCCCCATCAATTGACTGGGGACATTTAAAGCAGCATTTGCTTTCTATTTTTGTGCCTCGTGGTTTTCCACAGGCTACTCTGCTGGGGAAAAAAAAAAAAAGAGTGGGGGAAAAAAAAAAAAAGAAAAAAGAGAGGGAAAAAATCATCCAATATATCTTCCAGTACTTTCACATTTGCTTAATAATATTCACAACGTGGGTAGAATGAGTAGTGTCGAACTACTCTCCAGTCTGTCAGAATACAAGCACATGCACACAAGCAATTACAGTATAGTAGCTGCAAACTTGCACTCTACTTGATATTGAAGTAATTTACTCACAAAGCCAAACCTAGAGAAACAGATTTGCAATTGAAGTAGGCTGCAGTGGCTCACAGACAGCAAATAGCTGAGAATTTCCCCCCAGAATAATATACTGAAATCTACAGTGATGCTAAAGATCAGCTTGTCTTTAAGTGTGAGTTACAAGCAAATCACTTGACGGTAGAGAGGAACAAAGAATATTATGCACAATAACATTATTTGCTAATAAGGGGAACAGTGTACATCTTGAGTGATCCAGGTCATTAGATCCCCTAATCCTTGCTTTTGCATGGAAAATAATTTGAAGTTACATCCCTTGACACTTAGGTAATATTGTATTTTCTTTCAGAAATTCTTGTTGCAAATAACAGCCCCAGCTCCTGTAGACATCTAGTCCTGCAGACTGTGTGGAAAGCCTCCAAAGGCACAGCATTCAAGAGCGTCGTCTCTACAGAATGCTCTGCTGCAGAGACATCCTGCAGAGGCGCTTCGCTTCTCAAATGTATTCTGAAGTACCACATAGCTTTGCTCACAACGAGATCAGAAGAAAAGACAATTGGAGATCACCAGCACATCTATGGCATGATAGATTTGTAGTCCCACTCTCCTTTTGAGATCAGAAACACTGCTCTGCAGTTGTGGCTAACTTGCTGTCCAAGTAACAAGGGAGAATTTAATCTCAGTTAATTTTAGCTGTCTAGACTAACCTGTCTTCTTTGTAAGATGTCTGTCACCCTGGGCTCCCGTCATAGATTCATTTGCTCTGCCATGAATGCCTATGTTAGAACAAGATGGATCACTCCCTGGAAATGTTATTTTTCCCCATTTGATACACTGAGTTTAACTAAGACTTTGAAATCTAACTTTTAGACACTGAAGTCAGAGCTGAAGAATCTCTCTCTAATTAATGGAGAGAGTGCAGAAACTTCAGAGGGTAATTCAACCCATCTATTTTAAGTGCCCATTTAGAGAAGAGAAGAAACCATTTTCTCCCCATTAACTACGTAGGGAGCCAAGTTAACTTGCTTAACTAAACACTTAGCTTTTGGATAGCAAAAGTTGCTGAAATGAATTATATCCCAAATGTTCTGCAGCTCATAAGGGGATTTTTTCAATCCCTTCAAATCCTGGAAAAACCCTTCTTAAAGCTTGTTTACTCAGACTCTACACAGAGGTCACATGATTTAGGTCTCTGATAGTGAGACAAATATAATTTAGGCATGCCTGGCAACGCTTTTCTTTTTTCTTTTATTTCAGACAAGTAAGAACACCTCCAAGCTGAATATCACTTCTTGCACACGAGCTCTTCTTCAGCTTCTGGATTGATACATAGCAAGAAGACAATTGAGAAGGTCAGCTTGGAAAAATCACAGGATGGAAAAAAGGTAACGTACAAATTTCTTATTAGAGGCCAGTACTTCAACCCACTTTCATGTTAGCAAATCTAATTACTCTAAGAGTGATCAACATCTCTCAGGCTGAAATGTTAAGCTCTGAAGCAATGCATGATTTGCTTGTAAATTCTGTCCATAAGTGGAATTCAAAAGTGATTTAGTTGGCAACACTTGTATTATTACATTTAACAACACACAGACCTTTCAAAAGCATACTGTCCTATTTCTCATTTACATTAAGACAATATGGGGCTTTTTATGTTTTTGTTAACTCAATAATGTCTGATTACTAGCCTAAAGTATATTGTCGCCTAAAGTACAAATTACGGATAGAGAACATCATTCATCTCCAGGAAAAACTCTTCACTATAGTATAGAAAATTTGGACCAAAGAGAAAAACTATTCTTAATTTTACTTGTCAGGATGTGATTAGTCCCTCAAAAACAAAGGCGGTGTTTCCTTTAAGCAAACTATTGCACTTTTTTGGTGAAATTCCATCAGAAAAAATTTCCTAGGGATTAATGGAAACCAGAAAAGTGATAGATTCTCACCAAGTCTCATAAAGGCTGAAATAAACACTTGATCCTCTATATCTAAGACAGTCTGAGATCACATATTTGATCTCATAATTAGAAAGACAGAAGACAGGTTTTACTATATATATTCTTTACAACTTTTCATTGTTTAGTAAAGCTTTTTAGGTTTTTATTTAGCATTTTATTGACAGCTCAACTTCACAGAAGACAGGAATCATCAAACTGTAGTTGACCTAAATTTACTTTAATGCCTGTCACATTTCAGTTTAGAAACATTGGAGAGCCTCTAAGATTGCTATTTTAATTTGTCTGGAATTTGACTTTTTATGCAGACATTCAATCCAGATGCAGCTTTACTATCCTCAAGTGCAATGCAGTTTATGCATTGTAGAAGTTAAAATATGCATGAAAACATACCATCTTCTGTTCATAAAAAAAGCCCTCAAGTGAAAACAGGCAAGCATTTTTCCAAAAAGGCCATCCCCTGGGGAAACCTAACTAATATCCCTTCTGGACACGGGGAGCTTATCTTACTCTTTCTGCTAATTGTGTTGATGTAGTGGAAAAGAACTTAGAAAAGCAGGTGTTATTTACAGAAAACAGCCATTCTGCTCAAAAAGTGAGTTAACCATTTTCTCCAATGCTCATTTAAATAGCAAAAATGATGAACTGCTTCTGTTTTATTCCTGTTGCCAATGATCTCAAGGAACTGCTTCAACTGCTAGTGACTGCCAGCACACAGGAACATCCTGTACATGTAAACATCTCACAGCCAGGCTGGACAGGGGAAAATGCAGCAGTTGTTAGGGTAGGAAACCACAAGGGATTATTTAAGACACTCGATTGCTTTCCTGAGGAATGATGCAGACAGCTCTAAATTTACACCCTGTGATCTCCAATGCTCCACTCCAGAGGAACTCACCTGTAATGCTACTGCCATCGGCTGTTGCCTGGAAGGAAGGAGTCAGCCCTGCATTTTTTTTTTTCAAAAGCCAGCAATATGTAAATTGCAGTAGCTCTGTGTATGGGGCACTGTGTGTATGCTTTCTCAGTATGTGAATGGTGATCTTCTGCTAGAGGAGAATAGTAACAGCCTTTGTGGGTGCATTTTAAAAGAGAGGCTTTTATGGTCCAAAATATTACATCAAAATATTTGGATTTCATCTTGTGTATGACAGTGCTTTGGGAAAGTTTGGGTAAAAGAGTTTTGGGGTTTTGTTATCACCATGTAAATAGGTAGATGGTAAGTGGATATTTTTCTCATTAAAGAAAGAAAATAGTTTAGAACTTGTACATGAGAAGAAAAGGAAAAACATGTGAGAAAGCCTCTGACTTCCAGTTGGTCTTTGAGAAGTAGTGTGTAAAGAGGGATTTTTCCAAACAGTTTCTATTGTCACTATTTTAGATAGTGAATGAAAGTGCTTCTTTTAATATCTCATTTAGCCACGAGGGCAAATCAAATGAAATGGACTTTATATTATAATACCCTGTAGCTGCCCAGCTGTTGATTTTTGCTAACTAAACAGAAAGCGGTGATTCTTTATCACAAGGTCCCTAGCCTCTGTGTGTAAAATGACATTCAGTCAGAATGCAAACCTGATATGATGTCCTCCTGAAGTGAGTTTTTTACAAGCATAGAATTACAGCTGCTGAAAACTAGGAGCCAGCTAAGCCACTCAGGTTCATGTTAAAGGGATTGTCCTGATTTCAAATGGGGCAGAATTAATTTTTTTCTTCATAGTGCCAGGTATGATGTTATGCTTCGGCTTTGGGAGAAATACAATGTTGATAACACACAGATGTTTCAGTTTTTACTGAACAGTGCTATGGAGAGCCAAAACCATTTCATCTTCTTTCACTGTCCTGCCTGTGAGAGAGGTTGAGGAGACACAAAAGGCTGTCTGGATTTCTCTTCTATCTGGAGACCTCAGCTCCTGCCAGTCTCTAAGGAATATGTTCTTTCTCACATAAAGAGAGGGAAGCGTTACACCTGGCTGGGGATATTAGTGTAGTATATCTGTAAAATATTCATTGCCACTTGTCATAAAGACAGTGATTTTTCTGTAGATGGTCTAAAACATAAAAGGAAAAAAAAAGAGAATCCTACTATGGACTAGTTTATTCTTTAGCATAGCAGTAAGATGATCATACTGAAGTATCCAGGATTATCAACAACAACCATAAAAAATTCTGGATAAACATTTAACATTCTGCTTCACTTTAGTCATCTGTATTCAAAAAGAACTACATAGTTCCAACTAAGTACAGTGTCTTGCCTGATGAGCATTAAAAATACTTATTCTTGTGTTAACTTTTTTAACTTGACTCAGGATGAGTGCTTTGTGCCTCTGATAGCCAGGTAATTGCTCTTAATTTCCCTAGACACAGTTTTCTGAGTGTATCCTCCTAAGTACTTCCAATTTGAATGCTTCTGAGAGTGGGACAGAGAAGGGTTACTATTTCCATCCCTGTGAAACACCCAAGAGGGAGGTGAAATGCCCCCTGTACCGAGGAGCAAATTTTGATGTTTGTAACAGGCACTTGTATATGCTGGAAGACCCAGAAGAAGCTATTACTGAGACAAAATTCCCACTGTGTCTTTTTCAGTGTGCATTTGGAAATGTTTCAAACCTTGTAATGTTTAATGGTTTAACATTCTCTGGAGTGCATATCTTGAGGTACGTATACTCCAGTGAGAATTACCTCTAACAAGCTAGCTGTTCCTCTATTGCTATGTCCAAAGCCTCATATCATCGATGGGACAGGTAGGACAATTTAAGCAGTTACTTCACACTTCTTATGGTGTACATACTTCCTTCTTTGCTCAGATGATGAGAGGTGTTCTGGAGCAGAAGAGTTTTGTATGAGGCCAAAGAGCTATCAGAGACATATGTGATCAACCATCATTCAACAGACATGACTGGAGATTTTCTATCAAAGTACTTTGAGAATTATCAGTAGTATTAAAAATATTTTTCATCAAAATAAAACTGCAAATTTGGGGGAGTTGGAAGAGGACATTATGGCATTAAAAAGCAAATGGCATTAAACAATTATGCCATTTGCTTCTCTGAAGAGACAGATGTAGAAACTATGCATACTGTACTGCGTTTAAGTGCAGCACCTCAGGAAATGAAGTACATGAGTGTAGCTGCTGAAATACATCCAGGCAGGAAGAGAATTGGAAAAAAGATATTTGAAAACTGCATCTCAGTGAAATTTTCCATTATTCTGTTTTTTATTCTTGATTTCTTATCATACATACGTTTGTCCTGCTATTCTCTTTCAAGATACAACCCTGCCAATGAACCTTTTCTAAGCTTCACAGAAAGGAAAGATAGAGAAAGACCAAGCTTGTCACTGGTTCCTAAGACAGTTAGTATTAACAAACCCTGATACTTCTCCAAAATCACTCTTCTCACAAGGGGATTGTCTTGAATCCTTGTGTATCATGTACCACATGTAAGAGTAGTGGGGATGAGTCTTCGCTGGGTGACCTAGAACACCCAGCTCCACACCTGCACCCTTTCTTAGAGAAAAACATGCTGCCTTCCCTTCCACGTGATACACAAAAGAAGCTTGCTTTGCTGTACCACTTGCCAAATGCACAAACATTAGTACAGGTAAGCTCCACAATGGATCTACAGCACATGTACAAACTGATCAGTGCATGCTCTTCCCTGAAAAGGTAAAAAAAAAACCACCTCGTAGCAATAGCAGAGAAAGCTTTCAGGCTCACCTGTCAGCAACAACTACTGGGACATCCATTGGCAGCATCCCATTGTGGAGGGATCTTACCTGGGGCTGAGGCTTTTGGGTTCTGGTTTTGATGTCTCTGCTAAGAGTCCTGAACAAAGTCTCCATGTTCCAAAAAGAGCACTGTATTTATTCCTTCTACACTTCATGTCTTGTTTTGGCTTTAGGCATGTCCTCACTTAGTGTGTTAGTTCTGACTTGCCTTTCTGAGGAATTTCAGCTGTGTACTGGATTGGGAAATCAGGCATCCAGACTAGGGGAAGGATGGGGCAGGTGTTGTGCTCACACTGCAGAGGCCTTTACTGTGCCTAGCCACTAAGCTGCACTACATCCAAACCGGAGATTAATTTTGTACATCCTGGTTTGGTCAGAGATTAAAAAATAAAAAAATAAAAAATAGCCTTCAACCCAGTAAGCTTTGGTTCAATGAGGAACATCCTTATTATTTTTGGAACTGCAACATGTGTCATGGTTTTGTGATTTTCAGTTATTGGTATTCCACATCATAACATCATGTAGTGGACATACCTAGTTCTCAGAAGAGAAGGACTACTACAGTCCCCACGGTACTTTGCTCCTTTGTTACCATTTTCCAGCCAGAGGGAAAAGATAGAAGCTCGCAGTATAAAAACTTGCAGATCACGAGACCTCGTCTTTTTTTTTCCGCCGTCTCTCGTCTTGGCAGCACCTCGCTCTCCAGCCGTCTTATCGTCGGTAGTAGAGTAAGGCCTACCTTGACTTTGTCACGGAATCGGGCCTAACGCCCGTAAACCGTTTACATGTAATGATATGTAAGCTGCATATGTTGAATATTAGTTGAATATGTGAATTTGCCAGTGTACCTGGCTCAAGATGCTTATAATCTTCATGATTCATGAATGGCGACCAACATATCTTAATATGGAAAGGGGGTGGCTAAATGAGTATGTATTAAGTCACTAGGTATAAAATATATCACTCTTGAAAGACATCTCATGATGTCTCTCCCAGGAAGTTAAAGGAGAAACTAGACAAGAATGCAGCGGAGAAAGAAAATTATCTTTTACATCACTTTTTGTCCCAGAGAGCACTAAGGAGATACTAACCTCTTCTACTAAAGATAAGGAGCTTTCAACAACTCAGATATCTTAAGAGAAACTGCTGGAACAAATCAATAAATAAAAAAATCAATGCATCACAAGAATGGGACAATGTTTATTCAGGGTCCCAAAGCAATTTAAGACTAACAAAAAATGCAGTGATGCAGTCTCACATTGAAATCAGCTTGTATACTGAACCACGCAGGAGAGCAGCCATCTTTACATAGCTCCAGAGAGAAACCAGGGAAGAATTCCAGCAGTTCCACACTACACATATTATTGCAGTAATAAATGCACTGGCTGAGGTACCAATTAAAAAAAATTAAATATTTGGATTAGAGTTAGAAACCTTAATGCATCGTGTGTCTTCTTAAACCACTGGAATGCTTTTAGTGTGTTAAAAGATAGCAGATAAAAGAGATCTGATTGATACAACTTCTCTGGACTTTCAAGAGCCTTTTGAGATTGCTTCACAGGAACAGCTATTACAGAAAATAAGTAATCACAGAGCAAGGACATAAAGCTTTGTCATTGATTAGAAGCCAACTACAAAAGGCAGCATACAAAAGCAGAATATATTTATTAATGGTCACTGCTCCTTGTACCTAAGGGTTAACAGCAGGGTGCCCCCAAGTTCTTTACTAGGAATAAGAGTGTTTATTATTATTATTTATTAGTGTAATTTATCTGTTAATCATCTGGAAATAGGACTAACAATAAGATGGAAATTTTTACAAATGACATAACAAGTCTTAGATTAATCAAGGCCAAAGCAGGCCAAGGAGCTTTTGGGTCACTTAAGAGAGCTAAGTGAAAGGGGAAACAATAGCAGATGGAATCTAGCACTGCCAAGAATAATAGATGCATGCAGAAAAGCACCATATGAAATACTTTGTCTAGAATTAAAAACTGAGTATGTCCACTGAGGGAAGAAAAACTTGTGATAAGCAAAGTGCAATACACAAACAAAAATCTTGTCTGTCATGCAAGAAACTTCTCTTAGATGCCTTTGTTAGTAAGTAGCCATTAATAAAATCCAAAAACGTTATGTGCAAGGGGAATATAAGCAGCAAATCCTTCTATCATTATTTCAATATATTCAAAATTATAGTTTTTCTATTCTTACTAGCTTACTGTAACATAATTTACATAAATATAATCCTCTTCTCCTACCCTAGTCTCCATTTGCATCCAACAAGTTGCCACTAGATATCAGAAGAAAATCCTACATATAAAATATATGTATTAAAACATTCAGTAGGAACTATAGGAACAAAAATTCAATCTACACTATTACAAATAACAAACAGGATTGATACAGGAAACATAAGAAGAGCCAAATTTTGATTAAATGTTTGTCCATTTGCCACACATTTAGAGAAATTCTGGATTTTTAATACAATTCTAAGTGCCTTTAAGAATGTAACTTTAACAATTAGACACCCCCTCACATATGAAATTATACTATAAGAAAAGAATATGGAAAGGTATTTTCTTAAATCATGAGTATAATATGTCAATTAATGCCCAATGTAAGAAGAAACTCTGTACACTAGCAAACAATTTTCTAACTGTTAAAGTGGTGTTCATTTTGCCTCCCATGCACTGCTTATTCCCAAAAGTAGAACATGACATAGAGTGGATCACTGAGCAGTGTAATAAGTCACTTCCTGTTTATGAAAAATATGCCTGAAAGGTCTCTTCAGTTTTCTGATTCTTCTTTATTGTCTCCTTCAGACTTCAGGATAAACCAGTGTAAGCATAATCTGAGATACATCAAATGGAAGACTTACGCAAATAGATTGTCTATCTGCTCTTACTTTGACCCAAGCTAAACATCTCTGTGCACTCTGCCATTCTGACTGCATTCCAACTGGCAGAATAACACCTGATCTACTAGTCAGTCTCATTAGCAGTTCCTCTTCAGCTCAGTAAGCTCTGCTGCTTAAGTAAGTGCCAGTCACCTGAAGGTCTCACTCCAATATTTCAATGAACTAAACGCTAGTTCAACAAATTATTTGCTTTTCCATTTTTGCTAGGCCACTTGGTCGTGTTTCTTGCCTCTTTTTAGCCATAATGGCGTTTCCCACTGGGGAAAAGATAAGGAAGCTTCCCTGCAGTTAGTAAAAGACTGAAAATATTAAGCCCCATAGATCTTCAGGAACATAGTTATCATAGGAAAAATGCTTGAACATGACATCTAGAAGAACACTGATAACTAAATTTCTTCCCAGAAGTGCAGTATGCTTACTAAAAAAAAACCTCAATACATGCCATGTATTTTCAGGATTTGAAAGCAGTGGCCATTTGCAATTACTGAGAGTACTGAAATAAAAATGCCTAAGTAAAAAAAAAAAAAAAAAAAGAAAAGGAAGGGTAATAGTTCACCACACTAACAAATATTCCATCAACAAGGCAATATTCTTCTAGTGTAATATTTTCTAAAGAACTCCACTGTACATTTCTAATCTTTCTAAGAAACTATCTTTATGAAGGAAAATTTTATTAATCTTAACCCATAAGTATGTTAGTGTCATTGCTACTGAAAAATCCACAGACAACGAATTCTTCATCTTTATATAGAAAATAAAATAATTAAAAAAGAAAATCAGTTGCTTGGGCTTTTCTGAGTATCTCGTTACCAGTTCAGTTGATATCTGAAATACAGACTGAATACTGTCCCATAATTTCTGTTTCTTCTGATAGGAAACTAGAAAATAAGTACAAAGATAGAGAAGGCAGTGTTTTAGGAAGGAAGGTCAGACCTGCAGTATTGCTGCTATTTCACTCCTTCCCCACACAAATGACTTATTTTCATGATTGTTTAGATTATTATTCTGAAACTTAAAAACTCTAATTTCACAGTGAAACCCTGAAAACTCTTTAGCCTCATGTCCACATGCTGAGAAAGTGCTGGGAATTTCACAGCAAGGACAGAGGCAGCCTGAAATGCAGCAGAGCTGCAGTGGTTCTGCTGCACAGAGGCTTGGCAGCTGCTGGGAAGGAATACAGCAGAAATCTGCACCATGCTGTCCGTCAGCTCCGTAGACATGCCAGTGGAAGACTGGGCACTAGAAAAATATTGCCTTGCTGATGGCATATTCGTTGTTATTATAGTGAATTATTACCTTTTATTTTTAATTTTATTATTACTTAGGCATTTTTACTTCAAAACTCAATAATTACAGGTGGTCACTGCTTTTGAACCCTGAAAATCTATGGCATGCATTGAGTTGTTTCCAAATAAATGTACTGCTCTTCTGGGAAGAAAATCAGTTTCCAGTGTTCTTCTAGCATTGCAGTTCTGAAGAAATTTCAGAGATAATTGGGAATTATCACAGAATCATAGAATGGCTTAGGTTTGAGGGAACCTTAAAGATCATCTAGCTCCAACTCCCAATTATCTCCAGGTGAGAGTTAAATTTCATCCTCTTTAATTATGGCTATGTAATGCTATAGCAAGTAATGGATCTTTGTAGACTGAAACAATGCTGGGAGCCTGGCACTGTTTCAGTGTTTTTACTTTACGTTAACTCTAGTCCTATAGACACTGGGCCCCTTATGTCTGCAACTCTTTAGATGCACTTTTGGGACACTTTCAGTGGAAAACAACCCAGGTGTGTGCTCCCAGACTGCTCTGCGACATGAATCAGAATGCAGGAATAGTGAGAGTAGGAGTAGGTGGGAGATTTGTTTCAAAAGCACAGTCTTGACCTGAAGTAAAATGCTAATGTAGACATAGCCTCAGGGCAACTGCCTCTGCACAGTTCAAGCACTTGAGATTTGTGAGCTGTGTGCCCAAGTGTGTACAGACACTGCAAGAAAGCATTGTGTTCTAACTCTATTAAGACACAAAGTGAAGCAAAGAATTTGAAGCAGAAGCAGTCCTTTGAGGTGTATAGCAGATGCACATCACCACGCAGTTTATGTTATGGGGCCCCTAAGTTGCTGAATTATGGTCATATTTCAGTTCCCCAATAGCACCATTACTTGCAGAAAAATAAACACTTTCAGATCTTCTGCTTCTCCTTAGAGTATCATGAAATTATTTCAGATGTCTTTTTTACAATATGTATTTTAAGCTCCATTTTCTATCCTGTACATAAGACAACAACTTTAGAGTAACCCCAAAAAAGTTTAATTAAACTCACAGACCTCTTATTCTTCCTTGTGAGCTTACTGATCTTCCCTATCAGTCACGACTTTGATACGGTTCAGAGATATAAATATTTCCTCCAAGGTGTAAAACATAAGATCTTCTCTCCTTGCAGATCTAAACAACTGTAGTAGAAGAATAAGATCTCTTCATCCTAAATATTAGCTCTCTTCAAATTAGGCCTATAGTAAAAACTATGAGAAATGTTCATAATATAAATACTTGAGTTCTCAGTAAAATTTAAGGAGGAATATTTTTCCAGTGATGGAAATAGTCAGAAAAAAAAACAGGAAATTTAAAAAAAAAAAGTTTAAATAAACAAAAATTTGGAAGGCATTGGAATTCATGCTAATAATGCACAAGCTAGCATAATTTTTCCCTTTAAAACATTCCAGACGAAATATAAAACTCAGGTGATCGCAGAATCAGAGAACCAGAGGATCTGGTGGGTTGAGGCTGGCAGGGCCCTCTGTGTCCCTTTGGCCCAAACCCTCTTGATCAGGGCCACCCAGAGCAGGGTGCTCAGGGCCACGACCACACGGCTTCTGGAGATCCCCAAGGTGGAGACTCCACAGCCTCTGGGCAGTCTGTGCCAGTGTTTACAATGATACATCAGTAAGAAAAACCTTATTCTCCAAATAATCAGAGCAGTCATCCTGGTCTTAACACATAAGCAAGAAAAAAAACTGCCATGAAAAGTGCAAATCAAGAAGCAGAAACAAATATAATCTGAAACATTCTGATTGCACAAATAGAATATTTAAGATAGTTTTCCCATATTCTCCTAATACTGAGTAGCAGAGGTACATGGATTTTTAGGTAGTTTAGTTCCAAGCAGTGACCCAAATTTCAGTGCAAACACATAGAAGTTCTCTACAGAGGGTTAGGAAGACCAGGGCAAAGCAGTGGTAGTGTGTATCAGAGTCACAGGATAGAGGAGTTGGAAAGGACCCTTAAAGGCCATAAAGTCCAAGTTCCCAGCAATGAACAGGGACACTACAGCTCGACGAGGTTGCCTAGAGCCCCATCCAGCCTGACCTTGAGTGTATCCTTACTGTGACAGTAATGGATGTTTGTGTACTCAAAAATTTTCTGTGGGGCATTTCTGAATTCATGTTTAAAAAAAAAAAAAGTGCTGTAAATAATTTGCATTACCAGATCAATCACAAAACAAATAGGGGACTTGAGACAAAATAAAGACCATTTAGAAACAATAGCTATATTCCCCTATTCTTCCAAAACTGCTTCTTAATTTGAAAGAATCCAGGACATATTGAAGACTTTCATAGGACTCTCCTTCAATTTAGCCTCTCCAAAATGCTTGTTCCTACTTCAGTATTTTCCTTGTTGCATCTCCTGCTAGACACGCATATATAGAGATCACACATATACATATGTGTGCATAATACCCATAATTTTTACTTAAGATGAGTCATTGTTAAAATTACTACCTGTTTTGTGAGCATTGAAATTTACAACAGAGGAAAGTGTCTGTTACCCCATCCATTCTTCAACTTACACTTAAATTCTGACTGTATTTACACCAGCATAAATACAGCACAGCCACAGCAATTGAAACAGCTTTTCTGGATTTAAACTCACAGTACTGCTACTGATCGGCATCTTTCCTGTTAACCTTGGTGGAAGGCCTACACAACAGGTTGGAAAAAGTAAAGGAATTCTCCTTTGCTGTCTTGAAGGTTTTTTCACTCCTAGATATCTGAACAATTTAAGCTCATAGTTTCTATAGTGTGCCAGAAAAAAATCAAAAGAGTAAGACAATAGGATCAAAACTAAATACTATAACAAAGAATAAGCCAAAACAAGCAAACAAGCAAATAAACAAAATCCATTAATCTGAAAACAAATTAAGTAACAAATTAATAACATCAGTCGAAGACAAGAAAACAAGCATTTAAAGCACTTGCTGTATATTCCTTTTTGGAGTCAGAGTTCCTAAGACAAATCAGTGTGAGTCAAATATATCCCCTTGGTTTCATGTGTGTGAGTTTTCATCTATATCATGTACCTCCTTCTGCTCTCAAAACAGTATTACATTTAAGTGAAGCCATTGACTTAAGCGAAGCAAGTCCTGGTTTATGTCATTGCAGATACCTGTCAAAAGGAAAATTGGTAAATATTTACAAATGAAAGTAAGATCGTATTTTAAATTCCCGTCTGCTGTACAGAGATTGGCTTGCAGTGCATATACGCAGGTCAGGTCCCAGGAATCAATCTCAGCTGCTAAATTCTGAAAAGCTATTGTTGCAGTAATGATTTAATTTTGTTAATACAGTGAGGTTGCAAAAATGTATATTTATAAGATTGAGCTTTAACATTTATAAGATTTAAATAAAGACAAAAGAATCCATAATGCACTTCTAACTGAATTGGGATATAAAACAGCAAGCCTCATTTCCTGAACTCCAGTGATACACTCTATCTTGTTAGCTAAACATAGCTTATAATAGGGGTCATTTCCCCAAGGACTGCTATATCAAAATGCGTAAAGGGGAATATGAGAGAAAAATAAAAAAGAAAAAAAAAAACACCATAATTTTAAAAACCTAAAAACTGCTTTTAAGAGAATTTGGCCAGTATTTCAAATGTACTTTGTTCAGCAACTACTTCTTCACAGCACTGTACCAAGTTATGACAGTTCTGTGTATAAATATTTTTAGGAAAAATTTACACCAAAGTAAAATGGGTCTGGAAATTAACATCTCTGTTCTCTGAATGCATGAAGGATTTAAAAAGCCATCCTGCAGGACCTTAGCTATGTTCTTGTTTTGCCTCTTTTTTTAGGTGTGGAACCTGAAGCTAGTGCAATGTAGTCCACATATATCCCTCCTCCATCCATGTAGCTATATGAACAAAGTCTTTATGTTCCTGGCAGCCTGTGCTGGGCCATCCCCCTGTGCAGGATTCTGGGTGCTCAGCATTCTTCTTCCCTTCTGTAAAAAAATTTCTCATGATGAAAACCAACCAGTCTCAATTTAAAGCATAGTACCACAATACAAACAGCCTGAACATAGAGTAAAATCAAAACATGAAAGGATGTTTTATAGTTAAGTGATTTGTAATATTCCAAAATAGATGTGTTTTGAGCACTTTGCTTAATAATAAGAAGGTCAGTGAATTATGCTCTGAAGTCATACATCTTTCTTCACAGCTCACACTGGGAGTTTAGACTAGATGCTGGACTTTACAATACTGGAATTAGTAGAGTCATCTCCCAGTGGAAATAATCAGAAACTTGCTTAAAGAATTTAGTAATGGGAAGCATTTTAAATAGATGTTGCAGCAATCACTTATCTTGAAAATTTCCAAAATTTTAGCCTTTACAAAAGCATTATTTGGATTATTTGTAGCTATTTTAAATAAAAGAGATGATGACTGGCAAGCATATTTTTATTTTGATCATTTTGGAATTGTATATACAACTTGCAGATATATTTTTCTCATATGTTATAAAGAATTTTACTTTTAAAGAGAGATTTGTTATACGATACCTAACTACTAAGTGATTTGCTTTTAGAAATCAGTTATGTCTTCAATACACAAGCATTTTTACTTGCAACCCTGAACAGTAAAATGCCCCTATTATTCTAAAACTCTTTCATACAGAAATGTAGTTTCAAAAAATATCATATGTGGGGGCAATGCTAAGAGTACTCAACAGAAAATTTGCATGCAACTGTAAGCATAATCAAAATATCCCCAATTGCAATAACTAAAAAAAAAAAAAAAGTTATTGTTTATTTGGAGTTTATTTGATATTTGCTATACCATTTACTAGCTAAACTTTATTTTAAAGAACCTGTTTTTGATGTGTATATAAATACAATAATTTGCCTTTAAGAACATAACTTTACCACCAGCAACTATAAGAATAGCCCTCCAAATGGTGAATTTTTATCAATACAAAAAATATTGCTTTTAAATAATGAGTATAATAAATCAGTTATCATCTAACATGAGTTAAGAAGAAACTTTCCACACTATCAAAGGATTTTCTGTCTGGTATACTGTTCTTCATGAATAATATGCATACCACGTTGATAATTTTTATATTTATGGTGTTTTGTTTGTCTATTACTACACACAGAATATGTAATTGACTTTTAATATATAATTTAAAGCCTTCTAAGTTTGCTCAAATTCTTCCTTAACGTAACTATTTATCTAAATAAATAGGGCTCATACCGAATTAGTTTTTCTGAGAAGAATCTATGAACGTAACCCCTGAAATATGGAGATCAAGCTAACCAATAGAGAAATAATCATCAAATCAGCAATCAGCGGATTGTGGAAAATCTTATCCTCCTAAAAGAATGGTGAATAAAATGAGAAAAACTATTTTTCTAAGTATCACAAACAATCCATCTTTTCCTCTTTCCTTTAATAAAGAATGCCCTCTGCTTATCTTAAAAATGTAATAAAAATACTTCCTAGTGATTTTTTGCAGAGATGGAGTGTGTTGAACATACCTAAGATACCATTTGAGTAAATGTTCAAGCAAATTGAAAGCATGATCTTATCTAACATGTTGGGGAGCAGCAGGAATTAAACATGCACTTAAAAAGCATTGTCACTACTGCATTTTCTCCCTTGAAAACAAATTCATCAGAGCTGCAATATATTGCAAATTCTAAACTACAAGAATAATACAATTATCATTTTTTTTCTAATTTTAAAGGATAAAATCCAAAATATACTGGCTTGATTAAGGAACTTGCCTAAATTGCTACATTTAAAACAATCACTAAAATGCCTGTCATATCCAAAAAAATAAATTAAGACTTTTTGTTGTTGCTATTTGTAAAGTCCCCCTAATTTCACTGAAATCAGTTAAAACATTCACAAAGGCTTCCAAACTGCAGCAAAATTTCTGAAAACCCAAATCCACCCATATTGTTTGTTGGTAACTTCAGATCATTGTTTCTACTGTTTTTAACCAGGAAGTTTTCTTCTAATGATGAAATCTCTGAATGATTTCTCGACATCAATCTATACGAAAGGTGAATACTCCCATCAGGATCTCCAAGGCAAGTCAAAGGACCATGAAATCTATACAGAACTGCTGAAGTTCATCAGTTTAATATTTATCCTCACCACTCCTCTCAATATTTGGTTGCATTCAACCAATTCTTCAGTGGGTTCTCTTGTAAAGGCTTTAGGACGTTGTTATTTCAAACACAGCTTTCAAGACATGTCCATCAGTTTGGATGAAAGAGAAGAGATGAAGGACTGAAGTTGACCAACTTCATTTCAGTCATGCTTACATCATGCCATATTCTCTTTAACGTTATGTACAAGGAGTTCACTGGATATAGCTCTTCAATGCCTATGTTCTAAAGGAACAATTTACGTCTTTCATGTATCTGCCCTGTTTGGACAAGTTTGGATCAAAAAATCTAACAATAAAAGTAAATCTGGTCTTTTTTCTTTCTAACATACTTTCAAATCAATAAAATCTCTCTTCAAACCAGCATATCTCTAGTGCCTAATACTAAATTTGTATTCCTTTGATTGATGCTTTAAGTGAAGTTTACCAAACTGTCACATACTCTCACTTAGTGATGTTTGCATTACAGTTCTGACAAGAAAAGGGTACAGTGAAAAGTACAGTGAAAAGTACAGTATGGTTATTTTAGTAAACTGGCACAAAAGTCTGAGAACATATGCCTCCTGATTTAGGCAGATTAGATAGGCTTGGGAGTTCCTTCTGATTTCATCTAAGGGAAGAAAATGAAACCCGGTGCAGTCTATAGGAATTCTTGTACACTTAGACATACAGTCACCTCAAAATTCCTTCCTTGCAATGAGAAAAGTGAGAATAAGGGAAATAATCTGTAGAAAATTTACTTGAAAAAGTCGCTATTAAGAGAATGACCTACAATTTTTGTGGTATGGTTTTTAAATTGGAAAACTTTAAGTGGGAGCTCTTGGCCTTCCCTCTCTCAAAGTGATAAAATTGTAGTTATACAAGGCTCTTTCCTATTCTCATCTCTAAGAAGCAGATTGCATAGCTCACATATACTTCAGTGGCAGATTACAGTTATCAGAGAAGTGAAAGGGAGATTTCACTACGTTGATGTGGGACAGCAAAAGTAGCAGGATTTTATAGACTTTCTCACAGTTAAATTTTTGCATAGGAACACAATTTCATCCAAACTTATTTTTTTATGCCAAAATCACTTTGTTAGGATTCACCTAATACAAATTTAGAGATCCACAGTGAAGGTGTTTTGCATGAGATTAAGGGCACTTTAGAGACAATGAACAGAAAAGAGGTACCATGGCATAATGCATTTGATTTAGTTTAGTTGTCTACTTTATTTTGAACTGACTCAGACTTTAGAATTACCTCTGTAACTCCACTGACTAAAAGAAATTCTAAATTTTTCTATCTGGTGTAGATATCCATGCTGCAGATGTCTAATTTGGTCAGATTAATTCCTTAACTTTTGTGTATTTTGGAGCAATATGTATCAACAAGTAATATTTGAGAATTTGGCTTCTAAGTTGCTTTCTCCTTCTCAGGCAATTCATAGATCTAAATATATTATGGATCTTAGTGCAAGACTGAAGTGATAAATTACTAAGTATAGACCAAATGATTTTTAGGCAGGATAAGTGATAGAACTGTAATTTGCATTTTGATTACTTTTCCTAGAAGAACGCGAAGAAGCAAGACTGCTGCATTTGCTACAAAGTGCGTGTGAACTCTACTACTAGATGCAAAGAACTAGTGAACAAAATAAAACTGAGGGTTGACCCATGACATCTCTAGCCTTGTGACTCTAATACCCTGAAGTGTTAAGTGGTGGCTGTAGAGTTATGATGTAATTCACTTCAACTACTCTGCGCCAGTCATCTGCAGGCTTTTTTACCTAAACCAGGAATGAAGTACCCATTAACATTATGAACAGGATTAAGTAAATGAAAATTCTGAAGTGCTGAAGTTAGGTGGGATGAACTTAGTTCTAGAGAAAACACTCTGGGAAATGTGCTCTTTTGGGAGCAGGGAGATCTAATCCTCATCCAACAAACTATTTAAGCAACTGAATGACTGTAAACGGGTGTGTAGTCTTCAGTGCCATTCATCTAGCTCAAGAAGAAAAAAGAAAAAAGAAAAGAAGATAGAAATAGCTTGCTCAATCAGGATTCTAGGCCAAAATACGAAGTCTATTAGTGTGTAGTAAGCATTACTTCTTATATTAACATAGCAGTGCACTATTACAAGAACAGATTTATTACATTCATCCACATATTTATCTTAAAGTAGTTCTGAAAAAAATAATTAAAATTCTACATTTTTAAGTTCAACTAAACAAATAACGTACAAACATCAGTTTATACGATCACATTGACTTCACAGGATTTCAAGCAAAACTTTGAAAAATACATGCATTTAAGTATCATGGCTTTCTAGTAAAGCATATTCTTCACTTTAAAAAGAGCTTTAAAATAAGTGTTTAAATTAAATTATGTTAAATTCAAGACGTTCTAAGAAAGCATCAGTTCAGTAATTAATGCCTATTGTTTCCCAGTGTTACACACTGGCCATCAGTGCAGATTTCTGAAGGTTTAATTTCTAAGAGTTACTTTTGATTAGCTTAGGTATCACTCTTGCATAAAATATAAATATTGTGTGATTAAGATATGTAATTGAAATGTCTAACTTTCAGGCAGATGCTGGTCTATGTGACCTTTTGTAACAGAAGGGTTCTTTTATCACTTGAGCTTTTGGTTTCATATTTCTCATCTGCTCTCTTCTGCCAGTGTAACCGAGAATTTAAATCAAAATCTAATTAGACTACATATGCTGCTTAGGAAAAAGTTCTTGGAAAAGTCATGATTCATTATAGGCTTTGATATTTCCAGATAAATGAGAACAAATGTGATTTTAATTGTTTTAAATTACTTTCAGTCATCTTTTTACTCAAATAAAAGGAACTGAATACAGCTCTTTGATTAAAAAAAAAAAACAACAGAAAAACAGAAAAAGAAAGAAAGAAAACCTGATAATAGAAGAACCAGCTCCATGATCCCATCAACTGTATAGTCTATGTTTAATGATGAAACCCTTTATTGATATGCATGACTTTCAACCAAGCAATATTAAAACTCAGCTATTTTCTAGCATATTTCTGATACCAATATCATAAGCCTCTAATCAAAAGTTGTTAAATGACACTTAATTCCTGCAGGAAAAGAAAAATTGTCTGTGTGTACACATTGACCACCAAAGATGTGAATAAAAGTTTGCTTTTTAGCAATGTTGAAATTAAAAAAGTTGGTATATTTTTATTTTTATCCTTTGGTATTCTAGTAGCAAAACTGAATGTATTTTAACTATGATGCACTTACCTGATTCACACCTTGCAATATTTTAACTGACACTAAGGCAGGCCACATTTTTAGCTTTCACTGGATTAAAAAAAAGATGTGTCAGAAAATGATAACTGATTGAGAGGTTTTGTTCAAACACTATCAATATTAATAAATATATTTGAAACAAAAAGTTGGTCTCAGATACTTTTCACAAATACATAAGTTCTATCACTAAAAAGAGAAAAAAAAAGAAAAAAAAAAGAACTTTACATGAGTATGGCCTACTTAGTTATTTGACCCAGTTGTTAATAAGAAGTAGCCAGAATTTTCTTTTATTCCAGAGAGCAATTGTCTACTGTTTTAAGAATAAGAACTTGAGTATTTCCCCTGATAGATAGCTGACAAGTCATTATGAGGAACTGTGTCTTCTAACGTCAATCCAATACAGTCCTTTATTAATTGTTTGAATATAGTCCTGTGACATGCAGCATGTAAGAATGGTATTGTGGAAACTTGTATTACAACAGCAGACATTGTCAATAACAATTTCTGTAAGCATAACCATTGGTTTTAAATGTGCAAAAGCAAAATTTTATAAATTTGAAAAATAAATAAATATAAAGCAGGAAAACAGACGTGTAGATTCAGATTCTCCATTACTTCATCACTTTAGTAATTCAATAAATCTAAAGCAATTTATTTATGTCACCTGGTTGGATATGTAATGCATTCATGTAGGTGTTCTACTTGTATTTATTCTTTTGTCACTATTGATATGTGATTATCAGGACAATAAAAATATATATAAAGACATCAGACTTCAGTAATATTTTTACAGAGTAAGTGAAAGATGGATTTGCAGTGAGACAAAACCGATATCCAGAATTTCTAAACAACATACGTCTACTGACATTCTTAATAATATAAGTTGCATATGCATATTCATTGTTATAATGAATATGCTATCATTAATAATAGCTGTCAAAATATTCTCAAATTCAAAATTTTCAGCATCAAAAAAAAGATTATCCACCTCAGTGAGAAGTTTAATAAGACGACCTTGGCTACAGAAAGGCATTTATTTAAAATGAATATATCTATATATTAGAACGCAACAAAAAAAAATCACCATGTAAGATAGCTAAATGTGAACCAATAACCTAAATAACCCCTGACTGAAAATAACTTTCTGCAATACAAAACACTTCATTTAAAGTTCTCTTCAGAGACTAGGAGACATGCAGTGGAACACAGAGTATTTTAAAACTTTTTTCTTATGCTTTCAGATAAAGGAATAAAAGCTGAAGTTTTAGAAACGTACATCAAAAGTATTTTGATATGCACTGTTTTCTACAACCAAAATTACTTTATTGAATGAATTGCCAGACTATTTACTTTGAGAATTGACACTGTTGAAGGTGAGGGGAGATGGGGAAGGGGGAAGTAATACTTGATTAAAAGTTTCAGGCTGACTGATATGTGGGGTAAATTTTATTGATTTTGTCATCAGATATAACTAGTCACCTGGATGAAAAGCTCTCTTCTTCTGTGAATGAAGCAGCTCTCCTAGAATACTAATGATCTCTTAAATATAAATACATTATTTAACAAGCTTTTTATTTTACTAAGCCAATGCTTACATACATGATAACAGAGTAAAATCAGTATTCTTAGATTTTTGTTTAATAGAAGATAAAAAGCAGCTCATCACATAAACCAATCAAATGATGTGTACCTAAAGTGCAGAGTTAGATGTCAAGTTATTTACTACACATAAATTAAATGCTGATTCTTATGCTAGAAAATATCTAGGTCTCCAATGCTCTAAAAAATTAATATTTAGGTACAGAAAAAGAAGGGGAAAAAAAGAAAGTATGTCCTCATTGAATGTAATAGGTGCAATATGTATAGAATGCCAGTAAGTCCAGTAAAACATTGCAATGCTCATTCTGTTTTTACCATTCACCACAAGTTTCTAGCTTCACCTGCACACACACTTCAGAGCGGATCACGTACAAGCACATCAAAGCACGTGGCTAGCAGAGCGCTGGGCCCGCTAAACAGTCAGCTTCATCAGCGACCAGAATGAACCAGAAGGGACCAGCAGCACCAACTCGGGGCGCACATGGCACAGAGCGGCTCCCCGCAGCCCGGCTCGGCTCCGACCGCCGCCAGCTGCGGGCGCTGCCCTGCAGCACCACGGACAGCGGCCTCCCCGCTCCCGGCTCGCGCAGCACAAGTCCACAAAACACTAAGTTCCAACCTTTTCTCATTAATATGATGCTGATTATTATTTTCCGACCGGACTATCTCGTTTTTAGCACAGACTGGTTGGCCAAATTCTCAGAGCACAGCAAAATTCCATCAATTGACGAGTCTAGCATTCAGAACTGAAGATCTGTCATTGGCATTACATTTGTTTAGTTTGAATGTCTCAGGCAAGCGTTTTATTTCAACAGCTTCTGCTCCATCCTTAGAAAAGTATTTACCCTTATTCAGTCTCCAAAAGGGAGTTAATAATATAGTGTCTATTTGTTACTGAGTGCATTTTCAGCACCTTTTATATCGTGATGTACTGTAGATCAAAAGCACACTTTGTGGTAAAGTTCAGCCTGATTAAATAGCAATACAAAAGAAAATCATTTCAAGTCTGTAGATTCATTTGGCAGCCAAGAGCAGTAGGTCAATTTCTAGGTTAAGGAGTTACTGAAATGGCAAAGATGTCCTCACAGCAGTAGACATCTATTTATATTTGACACGCTTTTTATTTATCCAGTTTATGCTTTTTTACTTAAGGGATTCACTCCAGAAATATATTTACATCACCTGTAACTGAGTACATAAAACATGCATGACTTCAGAAACAGTGGAGTCAAAATTACTGATGAAACTACTTCACTTTTGTCAGTTTTAATGGGGGAAGGTAACTTTCTCACTTTACCCAAGGAGATAACAGGATATTTCAGCTTCTGGAAAGACTGAGGATTGATTTTTCAGGCAAATATATGTGTAAAGTACACTACCTGAATGGGGAGTAGGATGCTTTGGGGATGTGCTCTCACCATTAAGTGATTTCAGAAGGCCCTGCTGAAGTTATGGAGCACTGAGCTATTGCTAGGCCTTCTGCTCAGCACAGGGATTTGTACGCACTGTTGTGCTCCACTGCTAAAGCAGGATTGGTTCAAACTTGTTAATGCAGTGCTACAGTAGGCAAGTTAATCCAGTACAGGGTAGAAACCATTCACCTGGCCTGGCACTCGATAAATATATGAACAGGGAAAATAGCATGCGGATGGTTATTTAAGGTGCAAAAGACAACACTTTTTTCTAGCCTTCTCCTGTCCTGAGAGCTAGGCCAACTAATCCTGTGCAAAAGTACAGAGAAGACAACAACTCCAAAGAACCGAAGTGGGACCCTGCCTTCCAACAAAGGAAACCAAAACCTCTTTGGACATCTGAACGCTCACTGCTGGCCCCAAAGCCAACAACCAAGTCCTAGTGAGGTGCCATCACCAAACAAGGGTCACCGTCACTTCCCGGCCAAGGGCCACTGCACTCCCTGCACCCATCCACCTCCTCCTCGAGCTCTTCCCACTCCACAGACACGACCGAGCACCTGGAGGCAGGGTCCTGTCCCCACTCCACCACCCGCGGAGCCAAACGCCGTCGGAAACCAACCCGCAGCCCCCGGCCACAGGCAGAGGCCGGGCCGCCCGTCCTTCGGGCATAGCGCAGAGCCCGGCCACCCGGAGTCCCTCACCGACCCCGGCCCTGGCTGCCGTCTCGGGCCCCACTCATTGGCATGCAGCCCCCGTCGCTGCCTGCCGCCAAGCCGCATCCCAGCCCGCTGCGAGCCGGCAGCCGAGACGGAGCCAATCGCATATTCATGAGGAAGGGGAAATCCAGCTCTGCACTCCCAGAGGGCCGAGAATCACTCTTTTAGTTTTTTAACGTTCCCCCTCCGCCTGCCTCCCTTTCAGCACCGCTCACCCGGGGGCTCTGCGCAGCAGCCCCGGCTGTACCCACCCGCGGAGCGCGGCCGCCGGCGCCAGGCGCACTCCGAGCATCCCCAACGCGGAGCGTCCGAGCAGCACAGCGCGACGCGCGGAGGGACGGCACGACACGCGCGGACGGAAGGCACCCCGGCAGCCCGCCGCCGAGGGACAGGAAACACAGCAGGGGCTCCTACCTTACAATCCTCAGGACACGATTTCACCGAGTACTCATCCGACTGTAAATACTTCTGGAGCATAATCTCAAACTCTTCGTATTTCTCCTGAGCGTGCTGGTCGTAGCGCTGGTAAGCCTGGACGCACTGGCTGCAGGAGCCTCCCCCCCTCAGCACCACATCCAGACTGCAGTTCAAAGTGTCCGGATTGGACAACCCGGCGAACAACTCCCAAAGTGTGTAGGAATTACAAAAGGAAAGGTAAAAATCCGTCAGGTCCCAGTCGGGCGCCGGGCTCTGCCCCGCGCCCCGCGGTCGCCCCGGGTCCTCCCGCCGCCGGCACACCGCCTCGGCATCCACCACGCTGAAGCAGCGCCCGGACGAGCGGCCCGGCGGTGGGCACGTCTCCGGGGGCGCGGCGGTGGAGTTCCCCAGGAAGGCAGCCTCGCCGTGCCGCGGCTCGCTGCCGCCGCCGCCGCCGCTGCCGGGGGAGGG
>NC_034409.1:137970956-138051611 GCF_002078875.1 Numida meleagris | reverse complement strand
GCTCGGGGGGGGTGAGGAGCCGGGGCGCGGGGGGCGCCGGTTCCCCCATGCCCGGCGGCAGCTCCGGCTCCGCGGGCTCCGGTTTGTCGGGCGGCGGCTGCTCCTTCTCTCCGGTGCCCGTGAATTTGGCCTCGGCGCAGAACCACAAGTGATCAGAGAGCAGGACCGTGAAAAACAAGAGCGATGCCAGGGACAGTCGCCATTTCTGAGCCCTCTCTGAATCCGCGAAGGGTTTCTCGTTCTCCCGGGATGCGAACCAGATTTTTAAGCCGTCGTCATACTGCCGACTGCACATCCAAGCACCCCTGGTCATATTTTGGGAACGCACAGCCCTGGCCGACTCCACCGTGAGGGCTCCTTTGCCGGTGTCACCACAATATGCATTGACTTAAAAGATTGGGGGGATTTTCTTGCCTGTCTTCTTCCTCTCGCTCGCTCGCTCGCTCGCTCCCTCTTCCACTCTCCCCCTCTCTCTCTTTCTCCCTCTTCTTTCTTCTTCTTTCTCTTCCTCTGAGATAGCGTCGGGGTTGGCCGGTGGCTCAGCCTTGGTCTCGCCACACGAAGCAGCCCCAGTCCATCCACCGCGGAGTGCCGCGGAGAAGGCGAGAGCGGTAACGCAGAGAGAGGAGGGAGAGGAGATGGTGGTGGTGGTGGTGGTGGTAGTTGGTGGTGGCGGGGCTGCGCGACTGGTCCTTTCCCCTCTCACCCAGGCATGGTCAGAGCGCAGCTCCCCATCTCCCTCCTGAGAAAAGCCCGCTGGCCCCGGACAGCCGCATGCCGCGTCCCCCGCTGCCGACGGACGGCTCCGGGAGGGCTCCTCGCCTCCTCTTCCTCCCCGCCGCCGCCGCCGCTCCTCTTCCTCAGCCCCGAGCCGCGGCACAGATGCTGCACCGCTGTCTCCGTCTCCTCTTTCTCCTCTCCCCCCTCCGCTCTAACTGGAGAGACGCTGCTGCAGGGCTCCCGGAGCGCTGCCGAGGATGCTGAAGAGGAGGAGGAGGAAGAGGAAGAGGAGGAGGAGGCTGCCGGGGCCGCCGCCGCCGCTGGTGACAATGGGCTGCGGCTGCCGCCGCTGCTGCCGCCGGGCGCGGTGTCCCCGGGCGCACGGGGCGGAACTGCCTGGCTGGGGGCCCCCGATGGCCACAGGCATCTTGGGCCCTTGGGCTAAGTTGCCGCCATCTTCGTCCTGGAGAAACACTTTTTTGGGGGGAGCTCTGCCTTTTGCGTCATCTCCTCCCGCGCCGAGATCTCTCTATCCTGGCGCATTGGCAGCAGCAGCAAGTCTGCCTCCTCCTGCCTGAGGAGGAGGAGGAGGAGGAGGTGGGAGAGGCACTGGGGACCACATGGCCCCTCCAAAGGGCCTCCTCAGTGCAACTCCTTCCACTCGCCTCCCTGCTTCCCCTTGCTGAAGGCGCTGCTCAGATCCACGCTCCAGCCCTCTCTCCTGCAGGGTCTCCTTCCCCTGTATCCCCACACGCCATGTCCGTCCAGGGTGACTGCTGCTGTCATGTCTGTCCTGGTCACAGCAAATCACAAATGGCACGTGAAACCCCAGGGGTTGGAACCCGGCAGGTTTTGACCCCACAGTAAAGTGCCTGAAAATAGCTTCCTTGCCTTTCTGTCTGTGAGCAGGGAAGCAAAACGCCCTTAAACCCCAAGCTGCTCCCACATGAGAAGTTTTGCAGATCTCTGGTCCGGCATGCTTGAGCTGAGTAAATGCTGCCGGTCTTTGTGTTTCACCATCTGGATGTCACTGACTGAAGAGAGAGACAGGGAACACGTTTAACTGTCTTACTAGGGTGATTAAAGCCAGATAGTTGATGATCTCACACCCACAGCAGAGATCCCACTTATCTTCTGGACCCTACCAGCAGAATCTCTTGCTTAAGTGAACATACTGTTGGTCGCTCCTTGAATTACCTTTATCTTGCTTGCTGAGGCACCTAAATGTAACAGCAACAGATGCGTTTGGATGTCTCACAAGACAAGAGAAGAGGTTGAACGTTAGCAGATGAAGACCTGTACTAGCCTGGCGCTACAAGGTCTTACTCTCAAGACGTCATGTATGCTTCTGGTCAGAGCACAACTAAGATGTACGTTTTTATTTCTCCATTGGATTGGAAGAAGGCTTAGAGGACATGCCTATCCTCATTCCCGAGGGTTTGTCCATCCAGAGGGAAAGGACCATTTGGAACTGGTTAAGGCCCTTGAACAAGGTGCACGCTGTACCCCCAAAGGAACCTTTCCCCATTATTTGGTTAAAGAAAGCTTTATCCTTTACAAACATGGCCATGGTCTATGAAGTGATATCACTTCTAATAGCTGATGGCTCTCTAATTCTGTGAGATTAAATCTGAAACTAGAGCAGATCAGAGGAGGAAAAAGCCTGAACTTTTTCTGGCTGCAGCTGTCACTACCGAGGGGTGAGTTTACCAAGGAATGTGCTGCAATTTCCATCACTTTGAGGAATAAAGAGAGGTTGGATGTCTTTCAGAAGGAAATGGTATACCTCAAACAGTAGATGCAGACCCGAGGGAGGAATTGCTGAGCGAGGCTCTATGCCCTGTGTTATGCTGGGGGCCAAGACACATTATCATAATGGTTTCATCTGGCCTTAAAAGATCTGTGAGTCAAATTCTACACTGAACAGAAGTTAACTGTGGATTTTATTTTGATAGACAATTTAAAGAGACAGAAATAAATGCTGGTATTGTAAGAAAATGTCTAAAGCACTCAATCAGAATGCAGTTTGCAATTCTCAGTCAATCAGCTCTCACCATCTGCTAATGGTACATTATTAATTTTGGTCTTGGAGCTTTGATTCCAATGATTTGACATACTGGGCCCTGTAGTGTAACTGCATTTTTGTAATGCCTTCCATTCTGGGAGATGACCATGACCGAGCTTTTAATCAGAACAACGTAACTTGTCTACTTTGCAGAGCCATTTCTTTAATTATATTTTGCTTGTTTGCTTATGTATTTTTCAGTGGAAAAGCAAGAACAAAACAGAAAAAAATAGAACTGAAAAAAAACTGGAATAAGCAACAGGTTTTGATATCAGGAAATCTGAGATTTTCAGAATGTGGTGTATAAGATATGTGGCACTGGCTTGATTATTCTCTATTTGGCAGACAAATGGGGTGAAGGAAGTCAGTTTTGGAGTACCCACCTGGCAAATAGGCTTGATTTTTTTTAGTGTATATTGTTTTCCTGTGGTCTTGTTGGGAAAATGAGCGGATAATAGGCAATTTTGCCATCCACAGGGAAATCAGAAACGTTCTTTATTTCCATAGTTGAATTTTTAGAATTGGTAATAAGAAATGCTGGTACCTAGACCTCATCTGAAATTTAATATAAGAATGCAAGCATAAGTCTGTGCTCCTCTGTTTACACTTGACTAGGATCAAGCCAAATACGCTTCCAATCTGCTAGGATTTTTAGATATACTTGTGTTCTATAAAAAATCTCAATTATTTTCACACATTTCCCAACTTCTGTCTGGAAAAAATAGAGTGAGAGTCCTTTTTCAAAACCCCGCAATAGACTATAATGAGAAGACATTCAGCATTCCTGAAATGTGTGCATCCTTGCTCTTCCAGTCTGTTTTCTGTAACAGAGGATGTGTCATGCGGAACTGTTGTCTCGTCTGTTATGTTTCCCCCAAAGCCCCAGTCCCGTTCCACCCAGCACGCTGAATCTTATGGTGTTCATCGCAGCAGCTGGTTCCTGATGGATCTGAACAGATGCAGTTCAGTTCTCTGGTGCCCCTTAGTGTTAGGTCTTGGAGCTCGAGGGAACAAAATAAGGCTATAAAACCATATGTGAAAATCAAGGAGCTGACTGTGTGTGGAGGAGGAAAGAATCTGAAGGATATACTGTTGCTGCTTTCTCACAAAGATCCTTTAACATTTTTCTATCATGTCTGATGTAGATAAAAGAATTTTATTTAGACTGGGTTAATTAATTATATAAACATGAAGAAAAGGGACAAACTTTCCTAAAAAATACAGAAGTACGTCCCCATCTTCTTCATTCATCCTGAATAACTATACTGGTGCAAAGTACTGACTTCAGTTAGAAACGACAGTTTTTATTGGAAATATTGATTACACACATTCCAAAGCTTAGCAAGTGCAAAGAATTCATGGAAGTCCATCTCTCTAGCTGGCAGGTCACCAGGTGTTCTGCAGACTGGTCTCCTTAGAGCAGTATCAGCAAGCACTGCCATACCATGCTTCAGTCAATACAGTCATCACTGGTGCTCTTTAGTTCTTTGGCTCATGACACGTAAGATGATAGATAACTGACTGAACACTGAGGACAAAGCCTAACAGAATGAGCTTGCACAAAATTGAGGGGACTTGAAGCCGTTGCTCAACCTAAATGCCATGTGTTTTCTTTATCCAAGTACTTTAGTTTAACAATTAGAATAATTCTTGACCTAACATTTTAATGGGTAATAAAAACTCATCAGAATGAGCAGCTTTAATATTTCAAGGCAAATGTCCTTAACATTTTGCCTAAATTCACAAATACAGTCATCCACAACTTTCTGCATTAGTCTCTTTTTTTTCTTTGATTTTTTAATACAAAATTGTGAGAGCTGGAGAACTGTAAATGGGTCTTTCAGATGCTTTGTAAGAAGCCTGAGAGCAATGTCTTGTCTTCGTAATGTATTATAATTGTATTGTTTATTTATGAAAAATTGTATTTCCTAATTGCTAAGCACTTTTTTGTGTGTGAAATCTTGCAGGAGGCTATTTTCAAAATAGTCAAATTTGTTTTGAGTTGTCTGGTAAGTGCAATTGCTGCAGAGATTATTAATAAGTACTCAAACCCTTGCATTAGAATGTCATCAAGCACTTCTAATATCAAAAAAACATTTACAGGCCCTTTATCATTTTGTCTTACATCATTATTTTATTTATTTCTTATTACAGTTGAAACAATTTGTATTCAATAGGAAATTATTTGTAGGCAAAATGATAGGCCAAGCATGTGCTTTAGTGTCTTCAGAGGTGTTTAGTTTCTTTTTAGTTTTAACCTCTTACAGTCATTTCTAGGTATTATTTTAGCCATTAACTGTGAAGAGAGTCAGAGATTTAATTATCTGCATCTGTTTACTGACAAGAATGGTATCATGCTGGTTCTATAACATGAGCAATACCAAAGAGCATATTTTATTCTGTATCACATTCATAAAGTTTTACTTTTTCATTCAGCATTGTTTGGAAAGATAAATTATTGTGAGGAAGCTCCTGGCATCTGGGCCTGGTCGCCCAAAGCACTGCGAAATTTATATTAATGTTAGCAGGCGCTGATGCTACTGATTCCTGTTCATACAGATCTAATTCTTGCACTCTCTTTTATTCCTGATTTCCACATTGCCTTCAATTTTGTCTCTTTGGCCTGAATTTTTTAAACTTTTCTCACAAAATCAGAGGATTAACTGTCATCTAGTAAAAGTATGTCAGACTGGAGTTTAAAAGGCTGTACAGTAGAAAATTGGAAGATGTTAATGTCGTTTAGTTGATTGAATTATCTTGCAGATGTTTGCTCTGTATCCTTTGAGACTTTTTCTAGAGAATGAGAACATGTTTTTGTTTGTTGACATTTTCAGCCATAGAAGAGTGAACAGATAGTATGGAACCTAGAAGTCCAGCATTTTCTCTCAAAAACTGTAGGTCATCTTTATTATGACGAGTTTATAATGAGAGCTCAGTCGTAGTTACATCCAGCTGGTATATTTGGGCATGAGCTGAAATGAGCAGAGGCTATTCTTCATTAACTGAAGCCATCAAACAAGTGAAATATAACTTCTGCACATGACTGCAGCAGGAAGATAATATAAATGTCTCGCTCAAATTAGTCTATGCCTATTAGAGTAAGGTCTGATCCAAAGCATGCTGAGATCAGGAGAAAGATTGCAATGGGTTTTTGAATCAGGTTTGTAGAAAGGAAACAGGCAGAAGAATAAAGGTCCCCCCATATGGAGATGGAAGAAAAAGGATTGGGAGAACCACCAAAAGGTAGATTACACCTTTTAAAATATTTTTGCCTTCTATTCCTCTCTTACTAATTCTATGCTGTTTTCTAACAAATGCTATAGCTTGGTTATGTTTTTAAAGACACATTTTTTTCCTCTTTCCAGCTTCATTGCCTTATAGATATCCCAGAGCTATCTTGTGATAAAAGACGCTTCCTATCAAGGAGATAATATCTGATTTTTCTCAGAAATACCCTTTTATTATCTTTTCCTTTAATAAAATAAGAAATGTGAGCACTAGATAGAAAGTCTTATGTTTGTTTGATCAGCCAAATAGTTTTCATTTTCTCATTCTCACCTTCACTCAAAGAAAAAAAGTACTTTTAGATGCAACCTCACTGTTCAATTCATAGTTTAGCTTTCTATTTTAGCATGCTACTATAGAATATTTTTGATCAGCTTTAGTTACAGTGCCTAAATTAGAAAGCCAGGCAGGTTTTCTTTGTGATGTTCTGATGTGATGCTGTTTGCAGCCCTTTGTCCACCCATGTCTGTGGTATAATCAACGTGGAAAAGAGAAGACTGAATTCAGGAAGATTGTAGGTTACTAAGAAAACTTCTCCCTTCTTATTATTCCACATTTTATCCCACTTTTCTGGAAAGTATGTAATCCTAGAAAACTCTTTTCAGACTGATTATATGAAAGTTCGGGAACAGTTTTAAGTTTTGAGTAGTCATGTCTGCAGTGTGAGTTTAAAATGCATTTGATAATGTAGGCATGCATGAGATCTAGCAGATTCTGCCCTGAAGCTGCTACATTTCTTTTAAACAAAAGAAATAATCTTATTTAAAAACATATCGAATTATATATAATATTGTTACAGACTTTGGACGTAGGTTGTTATATATGTATTGAGATGCATAAATAATTTTTGGGAACCTTTCATCTCATCTAACTTTAGTTATCTAGACTTAAGCATCTGGTCAAAGTTTATCCTTTCAACATCTTGCAAATAAAAGGACACTGCTACTTCAAGATCACAATTTTTCCAATCTTAAGACACATCTAAAACAGGTACTCTTGTATGGCAAGTCATCCTCTGCCATACTTTTCCACTGATTATGGAAGAAATCCTCTAGTTTATATTGTTGCCTAACTAACCTCTCCTTAGGTCACTAAAGGTTAGGCAATAGTTTTAGGTTAATCAGCCAGGTTCCTGGCTTTGTGTCACAAAACACTCTTGATGAAAAAAAAAAAAAAAAAAAAAACCTGTAAGGAAGTGTTAACACTTTTTAACGCTTTTTTTTTTTCCTTTTATAGGAACTGTTTTCAGTTATTGTTAGAAAAGCAGACAGAATGAACTAGGCATTGATACTCCTTATTTTTTGAGCCCGGATGTATCCTATTCCACACAATTGTAATATTCTGCCTTCTGCCAAGTGGCTATCTTGCCAGTGAGGGAAAGAGTGTTCTGGGTTTTTTGTGTTTTTTTTTTCCTTTTCTTTTTTCTCTATCTCTGCTCCCCTGCCTTCCAGGGTTTTCCTGTGAAGAAAGCATGTGACTCAAGTTGTATTGATGACTCAAGCTCTTGTGGTCTTCTTGGAATCGTCCCACAATCAATGTAATGTGTCTGACCCGAAGGCAAATGTCTCCTTTTGTCTGCAACACCACCAACAGTTTTCTAAACGCTTTTACTATGGTTGCATGTGCATTGTGAGACATTCAGAGAACTGAGTGCAGACTGAAAGTAAAGAAAGAGCTCCAAGATGTTATCCTATTTCCACTCTTTAGATGGGAAATGGAAAACCATTCGTTCACTTTTCCTCAGCACCTCTACTTATAAACAGGGGAGGCTGGGAGAATTAGTTACTGTCTGAGAAGTACTGCTTCACATAATAATAATAATGATTTAACCTCTTGATAGGATACTATATAGTTTAATTTATGTATTATTCCTTCTCATTTAGCTCCTGAGAACTGAATATTTTTTATTGTTTCAAATCAGGTTGCTCTTCCTTTCTAAGTTTATTCACATAAAGATATCCACTTGAAGTGAATAAAGATTTCCCACAGAAAGGATCTCATTAAGATCATACAAAATCTTAGAATAAATGAATAGTATTGCTTTCCTATTTTCACAGTAAAATGCATTGTTTGATATTTGGTGATATCATTTTCATTACATTACATTGCTGGGAAAGAAGTGCTTATTTTCATGCTTTTTACTGCGGAGAAGTCAGAGAAAGAGAAAGGAAATGCAATCATAGTGGGTACTTTAGCATTCTAATTAGATGCACTGAGTCTTAAATTTAACTCTTACATTCTGTTGAAGTTCATTTTTCTTCTCTTTCACATTATTCACTTTTTGCTTCTGAAGACATTTTTTGTGGGATGACTGACTCTGTAGGACTCAGTTCTTCCCATAGCACAAAAGCAAATACGTCTTTCAGTGTTACCTAGCATATTCAGAGTCTTGCTAAGGGTAAGCAGACAGACTCTGCTTCTAAGTGCCACTATTATGGCTATAATTTGCTTGATGCCGCAAATATAGCCGGCCCACAGCCAGTGGAAGCACACGGTGTGTTGCTGAGGTGACAATGTACTCTCACAGTTCACAGACCCCCATTTTATGCCATGTTGGCTGGTTCCGCTGCAGGTGGGCTTCCTGAAATGGTAAGAGAGAAAACACTTCAGAGAGGCAATCATCTTCAGCTTCTTTGCAGTATTTCTCTAAAAAAAAAAATAAAGTACAATTTCATTGTGTCATTACTTCTTTGCTTTCTTCATAATTACTTACAGGACAGAACTCCTTGAAAGCCTGATTTGTAGACCAGAATCCCTTTTATTACACAAATTAAAATGGAAAATGAAGGGGGAGTCAACCAGTGTACTTTAGATACCTAACTTAATGACAGAGAAGGAGTTCTCTCAAGCAAGCTACTTAATCTCCCTGAAGTTCTTCTTTAGTCAGCAAGATAGACTCCTTTGTAGAGATACGCAGAATAATTTTAATTAGGCTCCTTTTCTGCATCAATCAGCAGGAGAACTTCTATTCTTTGTCTGCTGAGCCTTAGGAAGGAGCTGTTTAAGTTTGGCACCTCGAGCACAGTTTAAAAAGACTCTCCAGAGCCTCTGATATGCAAGATGCATCAGTTAAGATCATGAGAAGTTGTAATGGTGGTTAGTAGACAGGATGAGGGAGGATGAGATTGTTCTGATAGTAAAGACATATTTACGGAGTAATCACTGTGGAAACTGCAATTCATTCTGACCATATGAAAATGTAGAGACACCCTTTTGAAATGGAAAAAGGTTACTGTTTTTTCCTTTTTTTCCTTTTAATTAGAATGAATGTTTCTGGCTTCCTTATTTATCAGCTGCTGTGAAAAATGCATTTTTCTTTTATTTCTATCTGAACTTTCCTCTCTGACTAGCTTGAATAAAAAGAAAAGATTTTGCGGTTCAAAACAGTGAAACTTGTGTTGCTCATCATTTTGAGAAGTTGCAGGGCAAGAAAAATTAAATGATTATTTGGTGTTTAGGTTTTTAAGTTTACCAAAAGACCAAATATACTTCATATATACAACATATCTAGATGAAGAAGTGGCACAAAGAAAGGACAAGAGGGGTAGAGAATCAGTCTTGCTTTATATACAGTTATTTAGAGAACTTAAAGTGGACAATTATCACCCAGAAATGTGGAGGTAGGACTTGAAGATTTGCTGGTTTTGATAGCCTTATGACAGAAACTTGATTTCTTGCTTGTAATTTATCTACAATTTCCATGGTGAAAACACAGATGAATAAATGAGTACTTCAAAAATCATACCATACTTTTAAAGTTAGTAACTTCAAAGAAGTTAATCAGACACTAAAAGTTTACCAGATGCTCAGATGACTGAATTGTTTATGGTATTCCACTCAGGTACAACAGTCTAATGTAGTTAACTTCAGTTTAGAGACTTTGTTTTATTCCCTAGGCAACTTTCAGTCTTTAGATGATGTAACATTCAGTTTTAGTCTAATGAAGGCTTTTCTCCTACTAGTCAAGAAGAAAAAGGAAAGGCTCCTTCAGGGCATGGAAGTTTAGCATTGGACTCAATGATCCTTATGGATTCTTTCCAACTCAGGGTATTCTATGATTCTATGATAGAAATCATTTTGTATATGAAAGTTAAGCTTCTAATTTCAAAAATGTATTTGACAATGCTGCTCCTTGTTTAATGCACAAATTTATAAGTCAGTCTTTTTTCCTTTGCAAATAACAATCTGATGAAACAGGCTTTTAATGCATTATCTGTGTCTGTTAGTAATTTTGCATTATGAAGAATGAAATATGTATGCTCATTATAAGCATATACAGACAGCCCTGGGAACAGATGGGAGAAGTAATCTACTCTTGACTATGAGCAAAGGTCACAGTTTAGAGCACTCACTTTCCTGTAATTATTGTTACCATGAATCACAGCAAACAAAAAAAAAGTCACAGATTTAAGGTATATTGGTGATCTTCTTCCTTTCTACCCAAGTAACTATTGCAGGTTACCTTCAGAGCAGAGAGGCTAGATTTGCCCAACTATTGATTTGAGGGTTTGATAAAGGAGCTTCCTCTCATGAAAATAGTTCCATAGATGCTATGCACATGTTGTCCAAACATACTTAATTTAAACCAGCAGGAAGAGTGAGAGAATGTAAAAGCATCCTAGAGTTCACAATAGAATTTCTCATATGGAGCTAAGTTTAATCAGTAGTTTCTAATTTAGTAGTCCTCAGTTCCTAAATTGATCAGTCATCTGAATACAAAAAGCACAAAATCACAGGTACCACCAAGAAAGAACACAAGCACTCTGTATGCTCTTTGTGCATACAAAACAATTCTATCACTTCTCCAATGTTGCAACAGGCAAACATACAATATGATTTTAACATATAAATATATTTTTTTAAAAATGCAAGAGAAATAAGGTGTTGTAGATGTGAGCTTGGGTACTCTATTAAAAAATCATTTCCCTCAGTGGAGCTACTGGAATTTCTTAGGTAGCCTTTCTATTCTCATTCCATGGAACATTATTTCTTAGTGGATAGAACACACTCTGTTTGGGCCTTATTAATAATTCAAACAATTGTACTTTCAATTATGTTGTTGTTAATTACAAAACAAACTAAACAACATTAGTTTCCAAAAGACTGCATAATTACTGGATGTATTTCTGCACAAATATCTCAGTGAAACATCTGCCCAGATAAATATTTTTCGAAGTGTTCCCTTAAATCTAAGCTGGCAAGGTGAGCAGAGTATAAGCTTTGAAATTAATTAGAAATATCTGCATTCATTTACAAAAAGTTAATTCCGCTGCCTGAATAAAGCCTAAATTTCTTGTTATGTTTTCCTTTCCCCTTAACAAGCTAACTATATTTCTGCTTTTCTGTTTAATCTATTATTTTCTTGGAGAATACAAGTATTTAGAAAAATTAATCAGAAACGTAGTGCTGAAGTCCCTATTATATTACAAAGACCAATTGCTCTGTGCAGTCATTGTTGGCATACATTCATTGTAATTTTATCTGCAAATTTCTATCATTCAAACATCAGACTCGAGGCTTAAACTATTGATGGATATTTTCAGAAAGCTGCAAAATGTGGGTAAAAATATACAGAACAGCACTTCCATAAATATGTTTGTCATATTTGTTTTTCATAAATACATTTGTCTTTTTAAGAATTGTTTCGAACCTTACAAGATAGACTGAGTGAAATTAGTACAGAAGATTAGTAAAATGCTCTAAAAACAAAGACAGTTCAGTGAAATGCCAACATATTTTTATTGTTAAGTTTTTACCACATTGTAGTATAAGGAAATGATAAGAGTGATAAGTAAGAAGTGCGATGAAATTAAGGTTTATTAGGACTACAGCTTCCATTGAAGTATCTTCATAATTACTGTAGACATTAAAAATAATATCAATAAAAACAAAAGATTTCATGCTAGGATATTCCTGCTGACAGTACTTGTTAAATATTATCCCACTGCTTCTTTCTCCAGGTGCAAGTGAGCACAATGCAGGGCAAACTATAGCACAGTGTCTGTAACTTACTTAAACGGCTCTGCTGCCAAGGAATTATATTTTCAAACTTTCCATGAAAGAGTTTCTTCATGGAAAACAGAATGCAAGTTTTTTTCAAATATTGTTTTGTAAATGTGCATGAAGTTCTGAAACCTAATAATATATAAAGGCCTTTTTTTTTTTTTTTGAAGCTCGGAATGTAAGCAATTAATGCAGAAGTGAAAGGCTATTTGAAGAGAGAGGTCTGATGAGGCCATCAGGTACAAAACTAAATTCATTAATTCCTATTTCTTTTTTAAATTCTTGAAATATTTGGAGTAAGATTCTGGGTTCTTTGTCTTGATTCCAAGTAATTTTTTTTTTTTAAGAAAGGTATTTATTCTGTAGAAATAAAACTTTGGTTTAAAGTTCCAGTAAGTAGACTGATTCACTCTACTGGACATTATTGATATATTTTCTCTCCTATTATCACCCTCTCTTTATTGCTTTTGCTAATATTCTGTTATATCTGAGTAAATTTATTTTGCAAAACAAAGCCAAATGTTTGGAATTCTTAAATAACTTATTTCTATGGCTTCATGCACCCTTCCTAGAGATTTTTAACTGACTTTGTTTCCAGAACAAACATTCAAGAAATGAATCATAAAATAGGAAATGTAGGTGCACATTAGTTGGAAGAGTCTTCTGACCCAGGAATAAGAGCCACATTGTGTGTCTTGTCTGAACAAATATTTTTTGACCATATAAAATTCCTGAACAAATCATCAAATGCAGAAAATAGTTATTAAATAAATATGAATAACAAACATTTTGGGAGCCTATGATCAGTTCAAAAATCTCTCTCAGGCACCAAAAACAAATCTAGTGAATAGAGTTTTATTATTCATGCAGACCTAATTATGCATTAGCACTTTGTTAGGGATTTTCCAGCTGTCCTGTCTACTTTTCATATTTCTGTACAAATTCACCTTTTTCTTCCTTCCTGGTGCAAATGCACAACTTGAATTGTGACCACCAACACCTCCACCTTCTCTCTTTAAAGATGCACTATTACAACAGCATTGCTGCTTGAATATCAGGGCACTTTTATCATGTACTCATAAAGATGGCTTGCTCAGCTTTTTGTGTGAGCAAAAATATTTAAATGCTCTGTATGGGTGCTAAGTAGAACATCTTGCAGTGCTTTAATTTAAGAAGTACAAATTACTGAATAAAGTCCACATCAGTCAGGAGTAGTTGCAATCTCTGTCCTAACAGCTCCTTTTTATCACTCCTCTTAAACAAGAATCATTATAAAAGATTACCTTCTTTGGAAAACAGCTTTGAAATGATTGATGCTCTCTACTGTCTCCTTTCAAGAATTCACTAGCCCTGTTACTATAACAGTCTTGATTTAGTCTATGAGTACTAACTACACAATGTACATATTTCACTGACTAATTCTGCTCTAAGAAATTAAATACGAAAGCATAGATATTTGGCACCAACTGTAGGTCGGCAGACAGATCTGTCTGTGGTGGGTACAGAAGATCCACATGCCATGTTCATTCTTTGCAGGGAGCTCTGGCCATCCTCTAAGTTTGTCCTGATGGAGAAATGAGCTGCCACCACTTTCTTAACCTTTGCTACCTCTGACTCCCCTAGGTCATCCCTGGAAGAGAGCCACCACTGTTAGCTTTGCCAGCACTGCAGTTTAACAGGGCAGGAAGCTAAGCATCACAGAGGCAGATGTTGGTGGTATGGTAGTAGAGGATGAACCTTCCCACAAACATTCCATTACATTTAATTGCTGTGTGACAGATGGCAGCAGAGGGGCAGTCTGACAAAAATATGTCTGAAATGGAAATGCATGTGTGTAACTGAATTCCTCCATGTGTAAAAGATTGCACCTGTTGACATATGTTAACACATTTATGGAGACCAAACAGTGAAAGGGAAGGGGTGGTGCATTTCAACAGTACCAACTGTGGTTCAACACAGTTGTTGCAGAATTTTGCAAGCATGGCATATGGACTCTTGTTCTTCACTGGCAAAAATGCATAGTTAATGGTGGTGACAGTTGAAAAAGAGCATTTGCTTTATGAAATAGTGTTATTGTGCTCTTTGTATCTATTTCCCATGGAAATAAATAGGAGGCATTACTTTTGGAGCAAGCAACATTCAAAGAAAAGGAAAAGAGAGGGAAAAAATGCAAAGATTATGTATTTATATGTGTATGTATTTATATATACATCTACAATACGGTTACTTGCCACCCACTGACTGACATCCAGCTAACAGTAGAACTGCCAGCTGATGCCCTGCCAGTCCCAAAGAAGTGGCTGCTCCCTGGCCAACTCCCCACAGCTTTGTAGCCTTCTGCATAGTGTCACCTGGTATTGATTAACTCCTTACCTAATTCATGCCACTCATCCTGGCTCCACTCCCTGCTGCCATGACATGATGGCGATGGCTCTTCCTCACTGTGTGGCCAAGCCTGGTTCTGGGCACACGCTTTTCACTCAGCAACAACCAAAACACTGGTGTGCTGTTAATACCATTTCAGCTGAAACCAGGACAGCTGAATACCACCAGGCCAAAGATCTCAAGGTATTTATTTCTCCATTGATGAGTTAAAAGGGCAAGACCTAGATGAAGGTAATGGCCTAAGTGTAGCCTGTATTTCAGCTTCATCATGGCAGAATTTACCTGCTCATTACAGCTGAGTTTTGAAACCACTTTAGGAAAACCTCTGTTCAGTTCAGTCCTAATAGGCCTTGGAGGAGTATGTAATCAGCCATCTTACAGGGGGATGCCTACGTCTGAGAGACAGAGTGGACAATATGGTCCTTAATGCTAACTGGACTATCAACTTTTGCTCTGCTTTATGCCCAAGCCATTCTGACAGAATGCATTACATCTGAACAAGATCCTTCAGAAGCTTCAGAGCTGAAGAACCTTATTCATTACGTTCATTGTAAGAATGAGTGACAGTGAGATGTAAAAGTACATGTAGCCGTCTGATCAGGGTACAGCTTCACAACAGATGTCAAGAAGTAATGCAACAAGGCCTTTCAGTCTTCCTCCAACAGCCGTCAAAAAATAGATCTGATGATTCCTTTCCCTTATCCCTTGCTTTTTGCACTGGCAATCATTGCCAGTTACTAGTTTTTCTGCTACACTTTCCAAGGTCTTTTCTTCAGAGAGCTTTCCTGCCAGCACCTCTCCCAGTCCTTCTCATTTTCCGGAGTGCTACAGACTCATGGCATGCTTGCCTTCGGCATTGCTCTCTAGCCACAATGTTTCTTTGTGTCTTCACTTTACTCCATGTTTTACACAGCCAGAAATAATAGCATCTCTGCTCCCTCTGCTACAGATACTTAACATGCAGATCACAGTTATCACCAAGACTCTTGGCTATTCTCTCCTTTCTCCTTCCAATAATAAGCCTGTATCTGAACTCGGTATCTTTACCACCTCCACTGAGACACCTGCACATCCCATCAGACAGCAACTTAAATTTTAACAAATAATTTAACACAAATCCTAACTATTAACTTTTCTTCTAAAAAATCAATATTAAGGAGGAAAAAGCATACGAGAAATCCATCCAGACTTAGGAAAATAAATGAAAAGGAATAGGAGGGGCAATATATGGTGCCTTTCACCCCAGTCAAGGCGAATGGTATGGAGGTGACATCATGACTGTGGTAGGCACTTGCTTAGAGGCAGTCAGTAAGGAGATACCTCTGACAGTTTTCTCATGTGAGATGAGTCTGTCTTTGGGGTGTAAGAGAGTGCCAGCAGGAGCAGAATCTAATATCTCTCTAAGATGTTCACATTCATCCTCTGTGATTAAGCCACTCCCCTCCCTGCCATGATCACTTTTCTAGAAAGGAAGAGAGTCCGAATCACTGAGTGTCACTTCATATGAGCTGCAAGTCTCACTTTAAGCTTTTTGCCTGGAGCTATTTCTCCTTGTCAACAGCTTATGGGCGTTAGGCCTGGTTCCGTGACAAAGGGGACGGGGGACCCACAGACCCACGCCCTGGGAAAAGGGAAAAGGGGAAAAGGGTAAGGAGATGGCCTTGAGAGCAAAGAACAGTGGCAACAATATGAGGAGAAACAAACTAATTTACTAAATAAGATATCGGAATGCAAAACAACACACTATAATACAATATAATTACAATTTAAGCTGATAAATCCAATACAGAGAGAGAGAATGTCCCAAAATCAAGGTAGGCCTTACTCTACTACTGACAATAAGACGACTGGAGAGCGAGGTGCTGCCAAGACGAGAGACGGGTGGAAAAAGGGAAGAGATCTCATGATCTGCAAGTTTTTATACTGCGAGCTTTTATCTTTTCCTTCCGGCTGGAAAAATGGTAACTGAGGAGCAAAGTACTGTGGGAACTGTAGTAGTCCTTCTCTTCTGAGAACCAGGTACATCCACTACATGATGTTATGATGTGGAATACCAATAACCGAAAATCACAAAACCGTGACACTCTTACAGGTGCAGTCACAGAAGGGCCCACGCCTGGCCCTTGCCAAACAGTAACATGACCCTGTGCTTGTGCCAAGACTGTGAAATGGGGTCACACAAAATGTGCAAGGTGAGAGAGTGGGAACACAACACAGGTTATGGAAGCAGCCATGCTTTCCAAGAGGTACTTTGCATATTCAGGAATGACTGGTTCTTCTAGCTGCTCTTCTTGCTTCTAGAAATGCATGGAAGAAATGTATTGCTGTGTAGGTGTGATGCATAGTGTCATTTTTAAAGTGCCATGGCCTCAACCAGGAGGAACAATCAGTCAAAATACTTGATGCCATGCCTGGGATCTGTCAAGGACAGCCTTATTCAGGAGGCCTGATCACAGGAAAGATACACTGGGTGTGCTCTCAGCATGTGTGATCTGGGTGGTGATGTGGGATGTAGCTGCTGAGATGCAGACTGACTACCTGGAAGTTGCTGTTTTCTTGAATTCAGTTTGCCTGGCAGGCCATTAGTTCAGGAAACTCTCTCTCTCTCTGAAGTGCACAGTGTTGGTCATTGTGTTCCTCGCCTGGTGTCATCAGTTATTATACTTGTCTCCTGAGCTGAACTCAGAAAACTGTCCCCACTCTTCCACACTTTTCCAAAAAGTTGAGTTACATTAAATAGCAATGTAATACTGCTAATTAAATAATACATATTTACTGTCTTTTTAAAGTTGGTAATTTAGGTACTCAGTAGTCCTAATGACTTTTTTTTTTTTTTGGTTCTGACTATCCTACACTACTTTACACTCTACCACTTTTGACAAGCATAAGGAAAGCTTGTAGACCAATGCATACAATAAAAAGATGTGACTCTTATCGTAAAATGTGTTGGTGAAAATAGAAAGGTATATTTTAACTTTGCTACAGTTGGTCTTACACAAAAAGAGAAGTGATCACTTTGTACAACTTGAAGTAAGTGAACAAGTAGATATGGCTAGCTGGAATGCAAGACTGAAGAAGAAATAACTCCATAGCAGGTGTGTCTATTAACATCTTTTCTAACTGATTCTTAATTGTTTTCAATTAATTTTCTTTCTCCCAGCCATCTTGAAGACTTTCCTTCACCACAGTGGAGGCATTTTGGGAGGAGAACATTAACAAATACTCAGAATGTTAAAAATCTATATGTGGAGATATATAAAACACATATTAAATACCATCCATCTGACTCAGCTGAGTTTGTTACAAAGCCGATTTAATTTAATTTCAGGAACTTTTCAACCAAATTATAAAAAGAAACCACGATCTTCCTTTAGATTTACTGGACTTTCAGAGCAGTTACTTCTTCCGAGTGCTGTTGGAAGGATGGGATGGAAACACAATTTGCAAACATGCAGGGAAGGAAGGTTACTTCGATGAAGGGCTATACCTCTGCACAATCCTAACAGAGCATGTTTCTACCCTTTCTATGAAAACAGATGTCTCCATCCCTCTTTTTTTTTTTTTTTAATTTAATCTTTACTGTCCTCATTATTTAAGATCTGGAAGTAAAATTTCCTCAGGATTGAGAATGTATCATTTTTAATCAGTTTTATTCTAGTCATGGTCAGCTGTATCACAGAAAATATTTTTTTAACAAGAGACATTACATCAGAATTAGCTGAAATTCATAGCTCTTCCATAACACGAGCCTCTCCCAAGCATCCTATAACTTCCTTGTATTTTATCTAGCTAGGCCATTATCCCGATAGATTCATCTCTTTTTCTGCACACCTCATTATTCTGAGAATGTACAGCATCTCTACTTGTCAAGTATCAGCTCTCATTTTGGTTTCATTTAACTTCTGGAACTCCTCTAATAATACCTTCAAATATGTCTTCAATCATGTTCAAAAACTTTCTATTTTTGCTGGTTCTTTCACTGAAATTAAAATTTTACATAGGTGAAAAATCTCCACAGTTTTTACGGATGAACGATTTTTTAAGGGAAGAGGTAGTAAAGGAAATTAGCTGTTCAGAATTATACCATTTGTGAGAGCCAGCTTTCAATCCAACTAAAATTCCAAGATCTAAAGGATAAAAGCTGAGAATACTGCATTGTTTTTATGAAGCTAAAATGAAAACTAGCAACATGCTTTTCAAAATAAATGAAAAGTTTGCAAACAATTTAACAACAGCAACAAAAAAAGGTTCTAGTAATTTATAACATCATGGGGAAAAGATGAGTTGAAATCAGAATGATGTCATGAATGTCATGGCTATATTAGTTTTTGTTAGTTAACTGTTTGACAGATCTTATTACGAATATAAGAAATGGTGCACAGTCGTTGAAAGGGACAGGATGATTGACTTCAGCTATTACAAAGAATCATGTTAAAAATACATAAGTAAATTTATTCTTGGTAAAGTTTATGTTTTTGAGTGGTAATTAAACTAAGTAATTGCTATGAATAAATATATACCTAAGATATTTATTCATTCTTGCATTCCACAAAGGGAGATATACACATATATTTCTCACTTTGTTTTCAGTCATATGCATTAGAAATCTAAGCAAATAATGAAATCCACATGATGCCAATTACAAGCTGTTATTTTAACCAATTTGAATGATTAAGGGGTCATTATGATTTCTGACTGTTTTATCAAAACAGGCAAGAATTTTTTGCTTAGACATTTACATTTGAGAAGGCTGATTCCGGTTTCATCTTATCAAATACATGCAACTACCTTGCAGGTCACCTTTCAGTCTTTCCATAGTTACTGCAGAGAAATAGGGATTTGTAAGATAACATTTGTCTTATCCTGAAGTAGGAATCAACATTAGATTACATTAGATTCTCAGATGAATCATGCTTTGTCAGTGTTTATTTCTGTCCGTTAATTTAAGTTAGTTAAGTTAATTAAGTTAGTTTTCAGTGATTTAAATATATGCAGATGTATTACACTGACATAAAATTTAAAAATAAGAACCAAATGAAATTAATTTTATTCTTAGTTTGTTTAGATTTGTGGGTTCATCTATATAATCAGCGTAGCCTATTTTGTCCAGTGTTAGCAATACAAGCAGACCATGTTTATGGAAGTTCTATTTCTGTGGTCTTCAATAGTCCAAGTAAATTTTGTTTAATTAAACAACTAATGGCCTCACTCCTTGGAGTTGTATACTGTAGGACAGTTGTCCTACAGTTGTACACTGTAGGACAGAGAGAAGACTATAACAATGTCAGTGACAATGAACCAAGAGAGAAGAATGTCTTTTTTAAAGAATAAAACTTCAACTAAAAATGTTCTGTCCACTTTTCACCATCTGCAGGATTTTTACGTGTTTCAGTCATGCTTTATTTTAAAGGAAACTTTGGCCCGAGGTTGTAATGAGAAATTAAAAAAAAAAAGGGGGGGGGTCAACTCCACAGTACAATCTAATACATAAAAAAAATAGGTATATTTATTTATTGCTGTTTCTTACATGAAGCATTAAAGTGTTTTAATATATGAAAGTCTATATGAAAACTAATAAAGTCAGTATGAAAATCTTGATTAAGAGATATGAAAGGGAATACACAGCAGAATTAAATTCAAACAATGAAACTTAAGGTAAATCTTGTGTAATTTCACTTGTTTAAAATTGTCTTACTTTACAAGACACAAATTCTTGATTCCCACAACTTTATTTTCTGCATGTGTAAGATGTATGGCTGATTAACTGGACTAGATTTAACATTCAGGTTTTGATCTCTTCAAAATATCAAGATAATAAAAGATCTAACATACTTCTTACCTTAATCTTGGGAGGGGATGAAGAAAATATTTCTGAGAGAAAAGTAATTACTTCTTCGGATCCCACATGAATTGTTACAATGAGACAAAATAATGACTGTTGAAAAATTTCCAGAATGTCACTGTAAATTATGAATCTTTGAGTCATTTTCCAATTCAATTTCATGATTATAATTTAAATATTTGTGAAACTTTTATGTTAGAAACAACAAAAACCCTGTCTTTCAGTGATCTGGCAATAATTGGAGGGTTTCAGGTTTAAGTTCCTTTTGCTTCTCAAGAGTTGTACTTCTTCGATAAATTCCAGAAGATTTTTGGTAATTCTGTTTAGACAGCATACATTATTCTGTTTATCATATGTAGAAATCAAGCTTACAAAACAGAGATGAATAAGACAGGCTGACAGGATGTGATAGACAAAGTAAAATGATATTTACTCAAAATATTTCATGGCTTTTTTCTCAAAATTCATCTGCAGTTTTTCAGTCTTCTTTTTATTCAATCAATGTCAAATAAAATGCCAGAAACATGATGAATTCCAATCTTCTTTTTCTACAAAAGTTGTGATAAGATGAAAATCTTAACATTTGTTGGAAAAAAAAAAACAACACAAAATTTCTCCTTCATATGTTAAAATCCTGTTTGTTTTTAGTGATCTGGTTCTATCAAAATTTGATTTAAATTAAAATCAATTAGAAGCTTAGAATGATATGAGAGAAGCAACAATGCAGCTGCCTAACAGTGAACTATGTCTCTTGTAACAATCTGTCCTAATTTGGGCATCTGAGTTATACAGATGGATTTTTTCTTCAATTATTTAACTATTCATAATAATGGATTTGCAGGCAAATTAAAGTTTGGAGACATGAAAAGACTCTGAGGAATTTTTTGTCATGTATAAATAAGCACGTCCCAAGATGTCTGGAATACTGGAACCCAACTTGTCAGCAGTGTGTTATCCATCATCATCTCAAGGGCAGGGAAATAATGACCGCATACTGAACAGACATCAGTACCCAGACTTCTGCCCATAAAGTACCTTCAATGTTAATGTTTCTTTTTATGTGAAGGCACAGAACTTTCTGAGTCATGTCACCATGTGGCTGTTCAGGCTTTACCTCAAGCATATATTCCAGCATGATTCAAAAGCCAGTTATTAACCTACCTGTATTTCTAGAGTGCCTAAAATGAACGTTATTTTTGGAAATTTCCTATCCATTTGAAATTCAATCAAAAAAAGAGAAGTAGCAGAGGCAAGAGAAAAAGTTCAGTTTTATATCCTAAAACTTACAGTATTTCCCTGGGAAATAAGAATTCAGATGAGACTTGTAACATTTTAAAACTAACTCTCCAGGAAAATGCTGTTCAGTATAAATTGCTTATGAAAGAGACCTGATAGGTCATTGAGGGGATTTTCAAAGCCTTGTAATCACCTTCTATATGTGAAACCATATGCCTAATTGCTATTAATGATTTAGAAAATCTCTTATGTCTTCATTTGCAACTTTTATTTAAATAAGCATTTTAAGAGTATGTAATAGAAATGCAGTAAACGAATCATACTAATTGAATAAGCATAATGAATAACTTCAATAAGAATTGGAGAATAATTATTCTTCCTAATATTAGGACTTGTAAAGATGGCTTGGTATGGCTTGGTGGAAAGACTTATTTCCTATCTTTAGTTGGAATCCAAAATTAAGTTTCAAATGCCCGGAGAAATAACTAAGTTCCCAAATTCTTAATGTCTTCTAAGCTTGGCTTTTTCAACAGCATACTTCTTCTCCACAATCTTGAAACTTCCATTTTAATCTTCACCAGGAAAATCTCTCTTAATTCAAAAGACACTAGCTGCTTATCAGAAGTTGTGATAAGGTTAATGCCCCCTTCGGGGAAAAGTCCATCCCTGAAGGACAGTCTTAGACATTTTAGTCCTGGGTATTAGCCAAGCAGCCTTTAAATAATGACCTACAAGTACCTCCTAGGCCTTTTTTTTTTCCTAAACAGAGACCTTACACAAAAGCTAACAATTTATTCTCTCTGGAGAAGCCTAGCTACATTATTTCTGTGGCTTCAATGCAATGAAAACAACTTACATGAGCTGTCAAGCCTTATCATTCAAATAACTCCTAAATACTTTACCACAGAAAGTAAAACATGGTGATTAATACTTTAACATCTGTTGCACATAGTCATGTATCCTGCAATTGCCTACCAGCAAAAACAGGATCTCGTTTTGCAGCCAGATGTATCAAGTTTCATCTGCTTCTTCGCTGGAATTCTAGCTGATCTGAACACCTTCATTGCTTATATTCTAAAAGATTAAGCTAATAATCAAAAATCTTCTCTCCAAAGAAGATATGGCATGTGCATTGTCAAGCATAAAGAGCTCCTGTCCTGTTTTAGGCTTCTCTTATCTAATTGAAGATTCAGCTTTAGAAATATTTACTTACAATAAATAGTTGAGGGGAACGCCTCAGAACATTCCTACTTTGATGGATTATTAACTAGAGGGGGAAAGATCAGAACTCAATCATTATATTTGTTTGATTTAATGAAATCATTTTCTTGGAAGGATTTCTACGGTTTATAAGATATGTGATTTTGAAACAAACATACAATCGGCTGTTTCATGAACTGATTTTTTTTTAAGGATAAGTTCACACTAACTTTCCACTCGATGTCTTGAGGTCTGCACACATTACCTTTTGCCGAGGGAGACTTTGTCTGGTAAATTCCTCCTGTCTCTCTACATGTCTTGTTTGACATGTCAGAACAAATGAAACAATTTCTAAGAGTAAGGCTAACTGTAGTTCAAATAATTTGGTAGAGCCAATTAATAAAGATGTTTTATAGTCCTTGTTCACACTAACAGAGACCTTATGGAAAACTTCAGGTATTCAAGCTCAGTGGCATTTACAAAATATCTAAATTAATAAGGCACTGTCTAGCAGGATGTATTAAATGATTAAATGACTTGTCTGCTAACAGCATTTCCATAATTCCTAGGGCATATAAATCTAAATATTGTAGTTTAAAATTATTATTATTTTCTATTACATAAATGTTCCTAATGAAGTAGAATTTTCATAAAGGCTCAGAGAAGCTACATATAAAGCCTCTTCTTAACATGAGACATTGTAGATACTCTTCATGATCCACATTGTGATTGCCCTCTTTGGAAGCATAGATAATTCAATAAATCACAAATGACTGTGGGATCCTAATTTTTGATTTTTGTAAAGAAAGTCTCATTTCTTTTGACCTTTGGCCATCTGATCTTCATTTTTATCTTGTAATCTTTTCTTTACATGGCAGACTCTCTCTGGCAGTTTTGTTTATTATTCTAAATTTTTAATGAGAAACTGACTTTAGACATAACATCTTACACTAAGACCCCATCAGATCTCACAAACTATGTTTGGGTCAGGATGGACTCACACTAAGAATAGACACCCCTTATGAATATCTAGGGCCCTTAGAAAATCTAAATCAATATACAGCTAAATATACTGCTAAAAATTGTTATCTTGTATATACACTAAAAGTGGAAGACTGGACACCTGCAAAATCTTGTGACAGAAATAGTATTGATTTATCATGTTTCAGCTTTGGGTATTGTATTAGGAATCTTAACATTTTCAAAATTTAGATTGCCAAATTACAATAATTCCAGTGCTGGAAAGCTCTGTCATCTTAGTTGTCCTAAACTTCACTTGTAAAAAGGAAGCTTATAGGATATTGGTCTTTCCGAAACTTTTGGCCACCATTTATTGAAAACTTTTCCTCCAAGATCAAATAAGTAGTAACTGACGTTTAATTATTTCTAGGATTTTCTTTGATGATAAAATCAAGATTATAGACTCCGTATTAACCTAGGACAGAAATTCTCCTGTTTTTCACTGATTACTGCTGATCCTTCTTGCAGAGAGCATAAACTGATTTGACACATAGATTCTCCCTAATTACACAGTGGGCATAGAGTTTGGCCTAAGTCATGACATACTGATACATCTTCAGTTTAAGTTCATCTCTAACTGAGAAGAAAATAAAAAAGTTGACCTACTCTAAGATTCTTTGCAATGCAAGACTTTTCCTGTCTTAGAGAGAAGGCATGACAAAAGTCTCTAAATGCAGATCGTTCTTCAAAGTACCATTTAAACCTCCTATATACTGTGTTGAAGAATGAATTCAGTGAGGAAATTATTGCATGTTAAATAGCAATGAGACATAACAGCAACTATTTTAAACTGAATCTACCTGAAATACTTAAGCTGAATATGTCAGAACCTATCTGCCATTAACTCAAATCTCAAATAAGGCAAACAGCCACCCTCAGTACAACATAAAAATTAGATGAAGGGTGAGATTCATAGAAGTCAGCTACCAGAGCTGTGAGCTGCCTGCTTGCTTGTTAGATGCTCCTTCTCCCTCTAAACTTCCACTGTTTGATTATTCATGTTGGAAACATTTGTATGACCATTTACAATTCCAATCCTGTGAACCCTCTCACAGAGCTAGGTGAACTTGTTTATTCACACACCCAAGAGAAGAGATTTGAACTTCTTGGTGTACTAGACAGACAACTCCATTACTCCAGGATGGTCATTCATCGCCTTTTTGTGGATCACTGTATATTTAATTATTTATGTTGGAATAGCAAGCGAGAAGGAATGGAAGAAGAAAGAAAGGAAAGAAGAAAGGGAGGAAGGGAGGAAGGAATTAAAAAAGGAAAGAAAGAAGGAAGGAATGAAGGAAGGTTAAGATCTCCCTAAATCCACCTTCCTCTGGTATAGTTAATGTTTCACTTTGTATTAAGTGAAGATCTTGAGGCCTAAAATCTGCTCTTCACTCTGTAAAGTTCACTTGTCACAGAAGCATCTGTAATGATGTTTTCTCAACTTTGATCATGCTTCCTCCTTTATAAGCAAGTGAGAGATTTAAAGGCTCATTTGCTGTCTAACTCCAGTTAGCCCAGCCCAGAACATCAGGTAGTCTGAAACAAAGATAAGGAGGATAGTAGAGTCCTAAAGAGGCTCCAAATCTATACCTGACCTGCATCCAACATTATTAATTAAGATAAGAATATTTGATATTCCATAACACATTTTGGATTTTACTTTTAATAGGAAATTATATTTGTGTTGTTATTTTTTGGATGCTATAGGTGTGTGGGTAGCTGTCTATGAGAAAGAAAAGGGGAACACAAAGATGATAATACAGAGAAACAGTTTATTCTATCTCTTGAAATGCCTGAGGCCGCATAATTTGATTTCAACGTTTGCTATGAATGTAGTATTATTACTCATCTATTCTGCATAATGGTAACAATTGCTCTGGTAAAAAGAGTGCAAGAGAGCTATCTGAAACACCTAGATTAACTATAACCTGTTGCTGGCTGAAGGGAACATGCATGCCTTCTATAGTAACCCAAAGAGTTTCTCTTTAAAATAATAGAGGAAGAAGGATTACTTCTAAAGGCAGCACTTAGTGGGCTTTTACTGGAAACAATGATTCCTCAATTTTTTTTTCTAAATACAAAAGATACTAATACAATCTAGATTGCACTGAAAATACACCTATGAAGAAAAAGTTTTGCTTGTGTCACTTAATGCTTATGGGCAAAAAAATCAGATTTTTTTTAGATGTAGATGTTCTGATTACTGAGAATTTGTTTGGCTTGATTTTTCCTTTAAGTTTTTATTTTGGAGCCTCCAGTGTAGAAACATTATTAACAGATAACTTTGAGCATTCCTCATGTTCAGCAGCTTGATGGTTCAGTTTAGCTGTGATAGGATACATCAGTCAGGTGAAATTGTTTCCTATCTCTAAGCATATGATATAAACTCCTAAGAAATGTATTTTAAAACCTAGCAAAGAGTGCAGTCTTTATTTTCAGATCATCTAGACCTTGCCTACAGCATTGTTTCTACAATATTCGGTTACAGTGAAATTTATAGGGATAAGTGCAGTGAGCAATTGTTATGTCTCATCTTCAGATTTAAAGAAAGTTTTGCATGCAGAAGGTGACTTCACAGCCTTGTGTGGCTCATTTCCCTGCCCCTGGCAAGAAGATTTGAAACATCTGTCTGTTTAAGACTGTATAAATCCAAGGTTATGTTTGGCTAGAAACTGTTTTGCTTTACCTTCCCTTAATCTCACTCTTAAACTCATAAAAGACAAACTAATATTTCTCTTTTCCTTGAAAAATTATCTTCATACTTTTAACTTGTAAGGAGCTTAAAGGTAAGGTAAAAGTATCCATTTCTAGCAAATGTTTTTCACTTTCAGAAAATGTAAAAGTTGACACCAAATCTTAACCTAAATAAAATTTCCTTTTAAAGCATACTGTATGTAGCTTTTTTCCCCTCCCTGTTACAAATCTAAGTTACTAACTATTTTCAAAACCCATCACCAGTGAAAATAATCCTTTCTTGTTCATTCATCATCAGCTCTTAAATGAAGACTATTTCCAATTATTAAAGAAAAGGAAAGGGAAAGGGAAAGGGAAAGGGAAAGGGAAAGGGAAAGGGAAAGGGAAAGGGAAAGGGAAAGGGAAAGGGAAGAGGAAAAGGAAGAGGAAANNNNAAGGAAAAGGAAAAGGAAAAGGAAAAGGAAAAGGAAAAGGAAAAGGAAAAGGAAAAGGAAAAGGAAAAGGAAAAGGAAAAGGAAAAGGAAAAGGAAAAATATATTATGGATATTCACAGAATTAGAATTTAAAATTCCTTCCACAAACTTCCATAACAGTGAAATTTCATACAGCTCTAGAATAAGACAGTACATTTCCACTATTAAACGCATAAGTAACATGTTGAGAGAGAACATACTGCTGTCCCTCCAATGAGATATTGATTTAATATCAGTAATCTACAGGATCACCATCTCTAAATTAAATCTAAGAGAGTCTCTAGTTTCTTACAGCTCTTAAGGGACTCCAAGTCAGTAACAGTAATGCTTAGCATTTGTGTAACACAGTATTTTGAGAAGCCTTATAGATATTAATTATATCTCACAATAACTTTTGTAACTAGTAATAAATGGGGCACTACATCACTGACCTCAGAGTTAACAATATCTACTTTTTTTCTGGTAGTCAAGCAATCTAAAAAATATTTTTGATCTTCCTGTCACATTGACATTACTAGTGAGGCAGTGGCACAGGTTGCCCAGGGAGGTGGTGGAGTCAAGAAACATATGGATGTGACACTGAGGGACATGGTTAGTGGGCATGGTGCTGATGGGCTGACCATTGGACTAGGTGATCTTAGAGGTCTTTTCCAATCTTAATGAATCTATGATTCTCTAAGTCTTGTGTACAGAAGGTGACCACCACATAAAGTTAACTTGTTCATCAGGTAGGAGTTGTGTAGATACCACAAACACAGATCAGGACCAGAGCAGGACCAGAGCAGGCCCAAACAACTCACAGACACCCTCACCCACTAAATTACTAATGCAAAATTTTAAGAGAAGCAAAAAATGGAAAACAGCTTAGCTTAAAATGTCTACAAACTGAAGCAATGAAACAAGGAGTTGGTGCTCACTCTAATGTTCAGGCAGTAAGAACAACTGCGAGGAGCTGGCTCATCAGCTATCCCCAGAGCCACCCGTACCAGTCAGAAAACCAAGAACTGCAAGATACTTCCAAGATGAAAGACAGAGGATAAGCTCATCGGTGTAAAGTTACTGCAAATTTTTCCCAATATTTTTGATTGCCTAAGAAAATAATTTCTGACCACTTTATTGGTGTAGTTTAACAAACCGTGTTCCTAGGGAAATTATTTCTTGAGGGGAAAAGAAGTGTTTTCTGAAAAATTCTTAAGCTTCCAAAATCCTGCTCTCTTCAAAGAAATTAGTATATTTCTTTAATGATTTTTTCTTTCCATATCTTTCCTTTATAAAAAAAAAAGGACATAAAAATGAAACAAAACAAGACAAACAACAACAACAACAACAAAAGACAAAGGAGAGAACAGAAATAAAAGAAATGAACAAAATGCATTATTTTGAATACAGATGGGGGCTTCTATGTCTCCCAGATGGAAAACTGCCATATTTTAAAAGTTAATAAACAAAAAAAAATTGAAATTAAAAGTTATAAATGTTTGTAAACAGCATTTTTTTCTGGGTAACCTTACTTATGAGCTTTTTTACACACTAATTCACTAAATTACCTAACAATCTACCTGTTAGGGTAACCTACCATTTACCCTAACAAAACTTTGTGTAAGCACGAAGGAGACCAGACACTTCTGAGATTTCCAAAGAGGCCACTGCATCCTAAGATCATTCTCCTCTTTGCAGTGCCTATCTTTTACCCAGTTATCTCACTTGGTAAAAACTGACAGTCCTAGGGCAGGATTAGGATTCAAGAGTTTTAATTTCCCACTGTTTCGAAACACAGGATTGTTGCGTACGTTCTTTCTGATTACAAAAGAAGTGAGGAATTTATTTCAAGATGAGTGCTTAATTTAATGACCTTTTCCTGTGTTGTCCCATGAAAGCCTGAGGTGGAATGATCTTTATTTATGAACCAGATGGGATTATAACAGAGTATTGCCAGTTTCTCCTTGCATTAGCATTCATTTCATGATTTTTATTTTTTTCCCTGACTAGAAGAACTGCCTACACCCCTACTCACCATGGCAACTGAAGAATCTAGCAGCAGACTCAGGGCAGGAAAAACATGAGGGAAAAAAAAAGCTTGAAAATATCCCCTGATACTAAAATTGGTTTTGTTTTCAAGGCAACACACTATGCAACTGAAAGAGAGCTATCTACCTATTTTTCTGTTGGAATCACCCAGCATGGGAGGAGTACAAAAAGAGTGTGGATGTTTGCATGTTATACTGGAGTATGTTAGGGGTAGGTGGCACTTATTTTGAAAGAATATTTTGACTGCTGAGCGAGGATGAGATGTTGACAATGATATGTTAGTGGATGTTTCCAAAGAAGAGAAGACATTCATGTGTACTGGATGAAAGTCGCAGCAATTTTGTTTGAAAAGTTTTCCTTCTGTTCCTGAGTTGGTGTAATAAACATAACTGTTGACAAATATTTATCAGCATGTCTAAACATGTGGAAAGAATAAACCAAAGTTTTTCAACCACTGTCAGAATGAAAACAGACACTGATAAGTTTGCTAACACCATAGCCAAATACTGCACAAGAAGTATCAGCTGAACAGTTTGTAATTTCTTATATAAAGAACTTGTGTTTATAGGAATAATTCTGCATACATTTCTAAAGAAAGGTATATTTATTTGAACTAGTCATAATTAAAAAGCATATTGTTGCTTTTCCAAGCAGAAAATCACATCCTAGAAAGAAGAAAGGGAAATAAAGAAACAAACAAACAAATAAACAACCAATCATACTGTCTTACCTTACCAAAGAAGAGTCAATATCAAAATTTGTGTCTTAAAAAAAAAATCAAAGAAAAACTCTTTTTCATGTCTGTGGGAAAACCATTTGGTTAATATAGGTAAGGAAAACAGTCTGATATGCATTAATCTAATCACAGCAAATAAGCTCATTGGATGCTTTCTTCTATAAAATTAGTTATATGATCTATTAGTCTTAATGAGAGGACAGCATGTAAATAACTTTCCCAGTTTGCTATTAGTTGCATATGACTTGCAAATGATCAAAATAAAATAAAGAAAAAATTGACCTCCAACATAATTTTCTACCAATTTTAAAGGCAGTTATTTTTGTATAACAAAAAGAGCACTGATAAGGTTGACACTGCTTTGAGAGGCTGGAGCTCACAAACTCCTCATGTTCTCAGTAGATCCATTATAATGTTTTGTTTCTCTCTAAGTACATACTTCTTATATCCTTGTGGAAGGAAGGCTATAGTAACCCAATACAGGAGAGAAATGGACAGGATTCAGATTAGCTTTGTAAACTGAAGTTCACCTGTGTCTACAGTGAAAATGGCAGTCATAGTCAAAAAAAGATGGTCTTGGTTTTGCCTGCAAAGTCTGAATAGATAGTTAATGACTTTCATAAGCCTGATAAGATAGTAATGGGCTTGTGTTGAGAAATACTCGATGAATATTTTTATTATTATTATTATTTTTTGTAAACATTCACCATGCTGCGTTTAATTTCAATTTATTTTCAATTTGTCTTAATTATCTGATTTTTTTTTCTCTCTCTCAGTGAATGTATGTCGCAGGAGAGTGAAGGACAGGACAGACGAAATAGAGAAAACGGACCTAGTGTTAGAGGAAATGGAGGCAGAGTTTAAGACAAACAAAAGAAAATGTAACTAAAATAAAGGAGTGTAAAACTACGTGCTGATGAAGAAAGGTAATAGTAAAAATGCTGCAGTAGTGTGGTAAATCAATGATATGACATTGGTTAAAAAAAAATTCTATTACAGGGAGAGGAAAGGAAAAAGGAAAAAGGGAAAAGGAAAAAAGGGAAAGGAAAAAGGGAAAGGAAAAAGGGAAAGGAAAGGGAAAGGGAAAGGGAAAGAAGAAGGGAAGGAAAATATTTAGGTTAAAAATGCTTGGGGAATGACTGCAAAAGAATTAATCTTGAGGCAGATTTAGAGCAATGTTCTATACCTTCCTGCAAATTCTGATGTAGATAGAAGTCCTGAGGGACAAAGGTACTAGTCCTTGAATGTAGAATCAGCTTCGAATACCAAGCTAACAGCATTAAACTCACTTGAGTTTGCATTTCTAGCAATAGGAAAAAAAATGTAGATATGCTCTGGAGACCGAGCATGAAAATCACCCACAGACAGATATAATGGGTAAGTCAAGTGCGACAAGTGGATTTGGAAAAGGGACTCATCAGGAAAGTGTGAGAGTAAAGCAGACATGACAGAAGTTGAAAGATAAAAGATATTACCGTAAGTATTTACGCAAATAAAAGGAGAACAGTGTGTGAATGGATCCCTTCTGCAAATATCTTCACCTTTGTGACGATAAAGATATCTAGTGCTAAAACATTGATTAAAAACATTTTCTTCTGTGTTAAAGAAAAAAATATGTAGGACTTGAGAGTGAAGGCAACATCAGGGATACTGAAATTGTGATTTTTAAATGAAAATTTGCTTGAGTGAAAATCCTTACTTGAAGTAGCAGGTGTCAGAACTGGATCATTTACTCCTGTGTATGTCTGATACAGCTTTTTTATTTCCTTCATCTTTTCCTTTCATTTAATATTTACAGTTTCATTTAATGATAACTTAGTCATGGGAGGATGACTAATCTGGACATCTTTTCAAATTAGCTTTGTAAAAACTAAACTTACATGGAAGCATTTCTCTACGGCTTTCAAACATACTTCTGAATAATCAACCAATATCAGTAGGGTTTGCAATATTCATATTTGCCTAGGAAGAACTGGACATTTTATTTTCTGATTTTCCTTAGTTTCAAATGAAATGTATTTCCTAGTATTCAGTTGCATACTATTTGTACTATGCTAAAAATAAACAATTCATTTTCTTGGTTTTTTTTTCAGACACCTGTTAGCAGTGTAGCAGTAAGTAAACTTTGGATAAACTCTCCAGTTGGACTTTCTAAGATGAGTAATGAGAAATAGGAAAATTCTATATGCTCCACTTATTCCATTTACCAGTATAACAAAACTGCCAAAAGTAGAATTTTATTTGGAAAAATATCACGATAATTTTCTTGTAAAAGTAAGAAAAATATTTGCTGGAAATTTGCATTCATGTTAGACATTTTTCATTATGCAAAATGGCATCTCCAAATGCCTCAGGCAGGCATTTCTCATAGAAACCAAAGGAAGAAAAAGTGATAAAGAAATTAAAATCTAATAATATATTATGGTAGAATATTTATAAGTGATCAGTAGTGTATTAAGCTGTAAAGAATACTTATCACAATCACTCTAGCTGGTTATACTCTCTCCTACACAACTACCTAAGGCTAGATTGCTTTGAAATTTGAAAGCAGGTTTCTGAGCATTAGACAGTGCATCAATTATCATAAACAGCTTTAGCATGTGAGCATGCATATATACTGAATTAAGCAAGCTGCTATCTGCAAGATTTTTTATTTATAGACGCACTTTTCTTCCAGGGTTTCTTTAAATTGTTTTTAAACGAATGATACTGAGGAAGACAGCTTCAATACAAATGAAGAATGCAAGTCAGTCCTTAATGAGCATGAGTAAGAGAAACTGCACTGAGTAACTTTACATCAGTTGAGAATCTCAAAAACACCCCAGCTTTTGCTTATAGCAAAGTAGTATCACTAAACCATCATCCTGAGCCCAATATCTAAAACCCTTAATTACAGCCTTTTGATAATATTATTTTTTGCATTATGGTCAAATCACATCTAATTGAGAGATTAGTTCAGGACAGTACTTTTACTTTTCCTACATAAGTAAAACAGTACACCAATTTTATAAGTGTTCTTCTAAAGGTAATGCCTTCTGTTTTATAATGCTGGCCCACAAAGTCAGAGGTGGATGCTGTTGGTATGGCAGTAGAGGTTGAACCTTACTGCAAATATTCCATCACATTTTGTTGCTGTGCAACAGATGGCAGCAGAGGGGCAGTCTGACAAAATGGCACCTGACATGGAAGTGAATATGAAGCAAAGGGGTCTCATTGAACTCCACCATGAGGAAAAAATTGCAGCCTCTGACATTCATCAACACTTGCTGAACATTTATGGAGACCAACAGTGCATGTGAGCACTGAGTGACACTGAGACACCTGCACTGGTGCAGATTGTTATGTGCATGGCATGCACTAGGCTCTTGTTCATCACTGGTAAAAATGCACAGCAAATGGTGGTGACTGTGTTGAAAAAGAGTGTTTTGTAGCTGAGAATTTTGATATGCTCTATCAAATAGTGTTATTGTGCTCTTTGCATCTGTTGTACTTTCCATGGAAATAAACAGGAGGCATTACTTTCAGAGTGACCTATGTAGTTTCAAAAATACAAGATGATATGTTATTATACTAAACAAAAACTTGGTTTGGGTCAAAATCTACATATAGATTTCCTGTATTATAAAATAAATATTCTAGGAGTCTTGAAGAGAGAAGACAAATTTGGGTGCTGATTATGTTGCATTTAGTTTTGCATTATGGAGAAAATAGGGGAGGGAGAGTGTTTTCTTTGCCATCCATAGCCTCTTCCCACAAATTAAGGAATTTTTTGAAAGTACTATCTTTCTGTTGAAGTTTTTGGGATTCCTCCTCACAGTCTGAATTACTTAACGTTCAATAGCAGATTTGCAAAAAGTGTTCCACTTAGGTTTGGAGTGCCAATTGTAAGATATCAAATTTCATCATTTTTATTGCAAATATATCCTGGGCTACGTGAAGCTACCATTTATCAAGAAGCCATGAGCACAATAAACCCAGTTTAGCTGGAAAAGTCCAGAAATAATATGCAATAGATGTCTAACTGCATACCAGAAATAACAGAAACAAATACTTTTGCTAATCATCAGCCATTAGTGAGAATAGTATCTTGCCTGACCTTTGGGAGTATTCAACAAATTTAACTGGTATCCTGTAAAAATTTGCCCCGTAGTTTTTCAAGAAGCTTGTTGTGGTACTGCCACATATGGATAACATACTATGAGCTTACTTCGAGGAAATCTGAAACATATTTTGAAGTTCTGAGTATTAGAAGATATGCTTGATACCCAAGAGATCACCCAGAAAATTAACAAAGACTCAGTGAAAATATGAATTAAACCACCATTTCTCCTTTACTCTCTGAACATGACTATTTTCCAGTTTTCTCTTTTACTTTCTCTTCTCCTGTTTTTTTTTTCCTGTAACTGGCAGTTCTAGTAGGATGACTTACTCAGTTATACTCAGTTAATAGGAAAAGAGGAAGTGGAGCTCTGTATTGAGAGCTAACAAATGAAATATGAGGGAAGAATTTGGCCAGGGGGAATCCTACACGATTACCTATTCTAGGTGAAATGTGAAATTAGAGACAATTAAAATGATGTCTAGCTAAAGAGAAAGTCCACAAGATATGGTTATAACCTTTAGTTGCCCCAAGGGCACTATGGGACCTTTCTGTTCCTACCTCCCTACCCCCCACTCCCCCCCCAGTTCTGCCCATACCCCTGGACCCCATTTCGTCCCATCCCAGGACCATCAGTCCCTGTCCCAGAGATACTATAAATGTGCTAGTTTCCATCTCTGTCCCTGCTAATCCTGTCTTGTTCACTGGATTTCCCAGGCTGACATTGGACCTGACAAATCATTTCACTTTGTTTGTCTAAGGAAGTTCTTACTACCCTGGCCTTAGTCTTGTGTGGGGTAGCAGAGCTTGCTACTCTTTCTCCTCCCTGAAAACAACCTGGAAAAGTATATGGAAGGGCAGCAAAAGTAAGAAATTAGATGCACAGCCAAATAAGTAGGAGCTAAGCAAAATATGGAAGTATCAGAGAAAGGAGAGAGAAAGCATGCAAGCAAGAGTAATATCCATTTTCATCTTTATTTCCATAGTTTCACTGTATCGTTACCAGTACTGATTCAAGGTTGAATGGTTTCAGAGGGATTTCATCCACAGCGATACATCTATGGTTTATAATTGCTTCTTCATAGAGGAGAGTTGAATCAAAAAACTACTTTGCAAGCTAAAAGTATTCCCTGAGTAAGAGCAGACACATATAAACCAAAGGTGGGACAAAACTAAAAGGAAAGAAGTCTGAGGAAGCAGGCGGAGACCTGGGGATTCTGAACTAGTTTCTCTCACTGATGAGAACCAAAGGAGGCTGTGAACAGATCTGCCAAACAGTATACATATACACTAATAAGTCACAGAACAGTAAAATCTGAAAACTGAGAAGAATAAGACATAATTCGTCCTCAGCATATAGCAAAGATGCATCAACATGACATTAATTAAAATTATTCGCACTAATACTGTTTCTTTCCATTGAAAAGAAAAAAAAAATTACTTTTTCTCCCAGCCAAAGCTAATACTAACTCAGCACTGATTTCTCAGCTTATGTGAAAAAAGAACATGGCTCGGGCCAGCAGCAATCAACTCTTCCATGATACTGATGTCCCAGAAGATTCAGCATAATCAAGCACTTCACATTGTCACCATCCAGTACATCACCTTCTCTAGCTTACCTTAAGCAGAAGTCATGGTCATTTCAATGTGGTTTAGCATTATTTCAGGTATTTGTGAAGCACAAAGACTGCTAATTTGTCCTACTTGACTAAAGGAGATTTGTTACATGGGTTTTGGTGGACAGGACTGTTTGCAGAGCCAGATCTTCCCCAGGAAGCAGCATTCAGCCGTTCATGCTGAAACCAGCTGACAGCTGACATTGCAATTAATAACGCAATAACGGCATTTCAATAATGGTATCCCTCCACACCCGTATTTTTAAAGACTATGATACAGGTATTTTAATACTTCACTCATCAACTCCTTCTGAATTCTCAAACTAAACTGGAATGATCTACATCTCAATTTTTCTTTCTCTGTGTTGTTTTTAAATGAATGTAACTGTCTTTGAAAGTTTGAGGATCTCAATAATGATTGATCTTCCCCGATAGAGAAGTTATAAATTGTGAAAGGAATGGTCAATTCAAATTTTTTGTGGAGTTTTTTCTCAAACTTCTATTGATGACTCTGTTTAAAGCTCAAACTTGGCCAGTAGTTTTTCATAATTTCAGAAATGTGATGAAACAGATGTTGAATCTCAACAGTCCCAAGCAAAACTTACAGTCTGACTGAAATCTCAATAAAAAATATACTCTGGTATTAGGCTTTATTTATTTTAATCATCTTTATGTAATTTCATAAATCTGTTGCACCATAAGAGATGGAAGTGAGAACATCATGTACCTAAAACTTAAAAAGAATTCAGATTTTCAGTAAAGGTGAGGGTTTTTTTAGACTTCCAAAAGGAGAATCAAAGGGCAAATTTTCCACTGCTATAGACACTTCTGTGATTCACCTTTCATGAAGATAGACATCTTCAGGGGATAATTAACTAACAAAAAGAAATGTCAGTATCTGTTGGGTTTTACAAGGAAAAATGATTTCTGTTCAGCTGAAAAACAACAACAGAGTCAACAACAACATTTCTTTTATGTGTGGTTTTGAACATTAAAACATATTGCAGTCTTTTTTAAATTTTCATTATTTGAGAAAATTATTACTTACAAATCTACATTTCTTTATATGCAGGTAGATATTCACTCTATAAATAGTGGTACTTATCCATAGACATCATAGTGATGAATACACACGTACACCTACATAAACTTTTTATTACTTTTTACATTTTTTCTCTGTCTTATGCAACAGAGCATATTAAGTATGCTCTATATCTTAATCTACAGATTAAGTATGCTCTATAAGTATATGTGGCAACTTCATGGTTGCCACACATATGGTATGGTCTGAGATATCTTTTCTTCTTTGGATTTTGTTCATTCTCTCTGAAGACCTTATATTTTCAGCAAGTGCCATATGGACAAAACAGTTCCTGGTAAAATTTTGGACAACAATTAACATAAGCACAGCAGGAGATCCCAACTGTTGACCCCTAAAAGGTGGTTAATCAACAGCATATGGGTTTATTTATCCCAGCATGGCCTTTTAATTAACAGTTCTGGAAAGTGTACTTTTAATGAACACTGTTCTAATACGTTAAGAAAATTCTAAACAGTGTAAATGAAATTCCAGCTTGAAACAAAGTCATGTTGTTTATAAGGAAAAAAAAAAGAAATCAAACAATATTTCAGTCCATGAGAAATACTAATATTAACTTCAAATAATGCTAGAATAACAATGTTCGTGTCTAGAATCAGATCTGAATTTCAAAGAAAATCCCTAAGCTATAGAAACTTTGAACTTAGTCTTCAAACTCTTCTTTAGAAAATAAATGTACATTATAAAGTTCAAATTTAGAGTAAAAACATGTCAGTAGGACGGGAAGGAAGGTCTCCAATCTTGTGTTTTGGTTTGATCCCGCCTTCCATGACATTTACTTTCAAGATGACAATAGAAGACACTTGATAATAGAGTATGTTGAAAGGAGAAGAGGGTATGAAAATAAACAGTGTTATCAAACTAGAAAAGGGAAGCAAACACAAACAAGTGCACAAAAGGCACTATATATCAATAAATATATTCGTGCTTCCCTCTTATAAGTGAATCATGTAGAGTTGTTTTTATCCATGACAGTGCAGAACACCTTGGAGTATATTCACACTGCCTTTCTCAGCATGGAGTTCTATACTTGATTAACAGAAACTGCCATAACAGAGACTTTTGTGTAAGGACCTGGCCTATGCTATGTGGCACATTATGCTACATAAAAAACACTTTTCTTCTTAGAAAATAATTACATGGTACCAAGAATATTACAAACTTGTTAGTTGAGATTCTTAATTTCTTTATAGCAAATAGGAAGATTACCTTACAGAAGGATGCAGATTTGAGGTATAGTTAATAGCGCGGAAATTCCAAAAAGATTCTACCTTCCAAAATTGTTTACCAAAGTTAGTCAGCTGAGATTACACTGCATAAGGTGTTATATTTGTCTTCATAACAAAACAGGAAAGGTTTCTGCTGTATCACTGGTTTGGTTTGCCACATGAAAAATAAGGGAAAACATGATCAAAGTAGTCACTTATTTTCTATCCTGTATTATGAACTAATGAAGAAAGAGAAAGCAACCAAAGCAAGAGAGGAGTCCACTCAAAGGACTAATTTTGGAGAAAGACTGTAGTGGATTGCCCATAAGGAATGTGATTAAACACTGAGTATGCTTTATAACTTCTAGATAAAAATGAATATTGCCAGCTGTACAGATAGCAAAATTTAAGCATTTTTATGTCTACATGAAGGGGGAAAAGAAAGAAATGTGCAGTCTAAATTACATATGCTATCAACCTCTTGCATACTGAATACAAATTCTTGTTAAAAAAAAAAAAAAAAAAAGCCTTAGATTGTTACAGAGAGAGCACCTAATTTCATAAAAGTGTAGTCAGTACCCTGTATAAACATACAGGAAAAATTAAATCCTTTGTGACAATTAAAGTAAGTGATTCATACAGCGCTGATGATTTGATTTTCAAAATAAGATCAAGACTTATGCAAATCTTCAGTCTTGGATTCTTTCTGTCATTGCTAGTAAAATATGTTATTTTGAAAGAAAAAAAAATCTTTTTACTTCAGTGGAAGATATTTCTAATTTCAGTTGTTAAAATACCAGTGAACTGTAATAAAAGCTTACTTGCTGGAGTAGTTGGGTTGCTCTGTTGGGTGTATTTTATAGATTTTAGCATTAATTTTAACAAAAAAATAAGCAAGCACATGCATGAAATTTCATCTGGATTATACAGAGAGACTGCTATCTCAGTAAGAAATATCAGCTTTTCATTCCTGACTGGTACCTGCTTAGTCCTGCTGTGTGAATTAGGCCACAGTTATTTTAGATCCCACCTTTTCTTTTGGACTGTTTCTAGGAAAAGAAGAAATGTTTAAAAATTATTTTAAGTGTGTACACTTCTTCTGATTTGCACAAAGTGTTTCTTATTAATCTATATGCTCAGCCAGCCATGATAAACAACCTGATACAAATGATTTAAAATCATTTAGACCCAAATCTAGAAAACCAAATAAAAATCAGCTCAGGGCTGCTCTCAGTGTAGTTACTCATGAAAGAGTTTTCTACCAATAAAGATCTAGGAAACATACATTAAACATCTCAATCCTGCAAGCACAGCAGATCACTAACGGTCTAGATTCAATTTGAAGCACAGCCATGGGAACTTGGCCCAAGTCCTTCCTTATAACTTGAAGAGCCAGAACAAAGGGAATTGCAAATTTCTGCTTTAAGAAATGGGTTTCATTTTTTCCGTGTTAGAAATAAAATTTCTGAATCCAATGAGATATAACAAAGAGTATGATCAAGCTGTTACCAGTTTTTCTGATGATGCAGCAAGATATTCTGTAGTGCAATTACTGTGTCTTGTAGAAAAGCAGTGATTTGTCATTGATACAGTATTCCTATGGCTCTCTGTTTTTTTAAATCTTTTTTGAGTGGAAGAGAGAAACAATGTTTCCTTTACAATTATGGAGTCTGGGAGTTAGCCAAGTGAAAATGAGTTAGCTTCTGCTGTAACTAATTAACGTTAAATATTGTTTTCATTAAATTCTCATCAACCTCACATTTTGCTTATCTTCAAGTGTAGGTTTCAAGTGTTGTTAAGGTCTCAGATAGGGAATACCAACTGTCGCACCTGGTTCATCTCCTGCATTATGCCTTTCTGGTACTGAGTTACATGGCACCCTTTCCTTTTCTAATGCTTAGGAGGGTTTTTGAATGTATTTCATCTCACTTTCTGGTGGTTAAAAAAATCAACCTATTGCTAAGTGCTCGCATCATCTGAATCAAAGGAAGCAGGTTTGCATGATTGTTAGTACCTGTTGTTCACTATGATGTGTTTTGTTCTTGTGTAAATTCACAACACTGGTAGTGCATTTTACTTGATTTTTTCTGCGCCTTCATATTTTCAGAACCTGGCTAAACTACATAATACTTAACTAAGAGCATCCTAACATTTTTAAGGAAGAATTCCTCTATACAAAAAAGACTGTAGACTTTTGTCTTTCCAAAGATGAAGTGACTTATAATTGAGGAAATATTGAATAGCCAATCAAAATTCATCTTTCATTCAAATAGTACAGTGAGGTATATATGATGATTATATTGTGCTAGGAAGATTTGCCTTATTTTCCATATTTGAACATCCATTTGCTTGTCAAGACAAATACTTTGGAAGAATTCATTTTACCATTACTTACTTCGGGTTATTCATCTGAAAAGAAGGAAAAGAATACAGTGCTTTAATGCGGAGTGGACATGGTAGAAAGAAGGTAAAAAGAGCAGTTATCCAAACTGTTATGGGCTGAGAATCATGACAAAGGAAAAGGAAATAGAAAACCTCAGCAGTTTATCTGTAGGAATGAAAAGCTGTGCAGAGTAAGGAAGAAGCAAGTAGACACTGATGACTAAATAATTTCTCTCAGATGAAGGCAAACTAATAATTATCTTTAATCATTTGAATTTTAATGAATAATTATTCTGGTATTTTCTGTAATTTTGAGAATTAATTTATTTCTGTGTTCAAAATGCATATAATCAATTTATCACTTTAAGGTAATGATATTCCCATGCCTGCCTTATATTTTGATACAGAAATATTGGAGAAGATTTAGTTCTTGAAAGCAACTTCAGAAAAATAAATTTGTATAAGTACATAGCCTGCAGCAAGAAAGTATTAGAAAATACCCATCAGAAACTGGTCTGAATGTATAATCATCCTGGTTTTAATCATGTTAAAATGTATCTTGTTACAAGCACACGTTTATCTGAAATGTACTCCTAATCTGCACTACTTAGAAGCCTTCATAGCAAAACCAGAAAAACTTTTTCACATTTCTGATTTCTTTTCTCAGCCATAAAAACACCACTAAACATCTTGACAGAGCAAAATAGTTATTGCATAACCATATGATCCATTTCATAAAATAATGGAGGACCATTCAGAAACAAGTTTTAATTTTTTGCTTTGCCATTCCTATTGGACGACTTCTCCAGAAACTTCTTCCAAAGTAGCTGGAAATTTAAAATATCAAACCTGTGTCTATTCCTTACCAATTCATTATCACTTTTTCTTTTAACAATGTCATCCTTCTAAGAATGTTTCCCTTTTCTTTCCTGGATTTAGCCACAGGCATTCTTAACCTCTGTTTTACTTAACAAAAAAAAAAAAAAAAGACATATTTCAGATTCACAGGACACAGGCTCTCCCCTTTCCTGCTCATCTATGTAGTACATTTCAAATCTGTTCTAGTTAACATTTGAGTTTGTTTCTTTTTCAAGAGCAGAGCAGTCAGAATACTTCTGTTTTCATTTGAATATTGTAGCTGATAAATCTTAAGATTTTCACATTTGCATTATACTGATGTCTGACAATCCTTTATGACTACATAATCCCTTTGGTTTTCCCTTCCTCAGACGAAATTCCTGTTGTATGGAAGAAATGAAAAACATGATCACAGAATGAATGAAATGATGCTTGATAACTTGATAATTTCATTACATTTTGTCTCTTTAAGACATTTAGATCATTCACATATTGACAATATATTCCACCTATTTGATGGCAAAAAGTTACCTGTTACTCTCACTGCTACCCAGGGCTGTGGTCAGAAATTAAAACATTAAACAGCATTGACCTCTCTCAAAATTCTCAATCAGTATAATTACTAAATCCCATTCAATTCAATATTAATCATAATCTTTACATTTTTTATGCACCTTACATTTCTCATTTCTGAGCCTATTTCATTATCTTCTCCAGTTTTGCCAGTAATGTTGAGTGTGCTTTATCTAGAAAATGACATACCTCACCAAAGAAAATATCAGACAAGCACAGCAAGATGGACTTGGTAAATCTGAACAGTTGTTTTTTTTTTTCTTTTTTCTTTTTTTTCGTTTTTTTTTTTTTTTTTCAGTTTCCTACTAAAAGAAATGATTTTTTTTTTTTTAAAGGAAAAGCTTTTCTAAGACATTTATACTATTGGGATAAGACTAATGGTGTTTTCTATGTATGAGTTTTTTACCTCCATACACATAGCTGTCACATTTAATACTGTTCAGCTGCACAGTACAATTTCATTTAAAAAGTTACAAAAATCTTTGCCATTGGAACACCTTCTAACAATAGCAATGAAGTGACAGCTTCTGTTGAGAAACACTCACATCTACCAGGACTCTGAAGCACCAACTACATTTTCTAGCATGTGTTTTGGAGAGAAAATATAAAATTGTATCTTCTTATTCAATAGAAAATTAACCGTCTCAGGGGCTTTGACTAATCACAGCAGTTCTCTTTAAATTGCCAAATTTTTGGAGAAACTTCCAGTAACACAGGCATGCAGCAGTACCTTCACTGTGAGAAAGTAAGGTCTCCTGTGTATCAAGGTAGGGAATGCAGCTGCAGTCTGATTGGAGTCTCTGACAGACACACAACCAAACACAGCACCACAACAGCGAGCAATGCCTGAGCCAGGGAGATGTAAACACAGGGTGTAGCATGTAACGGAGTCAGAGCCCACTAAGTCATAAACTGCCAATAAACTGAAATTGAGTAATCTAGAAGTGTACTGCATTTATATGAGCAATTTTCCTCCTTTAAGTGGACTTTCTTGTGTCAGTGGACTGATTTGCTACTGATTTCAGTACAGATGAGATCTGCGGCAGCTTTTCAGAGGAACATGGGATATAGATCATCTGATTAATTCTCAGTTATACCCAAAATAGAACATTTCTTAACAAAATACCAAACGATACAAGGCAGCTTTGAATTATACAACAGTGTTTAATGGTAATAAGTTGTTCAAATAAAACATATATTTAAGTATTTTGCTAAATATGTGCAAGTTAATTACAAATCCAGAACATCTGAAAAAAATCATGATTATGGACTTAGATAACAAGATCCAATATGCTACCTCTTATACTCAAAAGTCATATTTAAAGACTACAATATATCTTGCCTCAGTACAACATACATCATTTTACTTTTTTACAGGAAGATCACATAATAAATGTAACCATCCACACTGGTGCTAGAGCAATACTTTTAATTAATGCTTTTTTTTAAATTTAGGTTATAGATTAAAATGTATTCCTTAGAATGAAATCCATCTGGACTTATTAAAGCATAGTCCAAAGCCCAAAATATAGCTGGGAAGGCAATAAATAAGTTAGCCAACTACAATGTGACCAACAAAATAACAATACAGCCAGCTGCAAGCTGAATGTAGCAGAAACTTCTCAGCAATTAAAAATCACTTATGCATGCATAGTTTCTCATCATCTATTTATAACTGCTTCCTTTATTTATATTAAAGATAGGGAAAGTGTAATCACGTCCAGCAGCATTTTGTTTTAAAGAATAGTAAATAGTTTAGTAGGTAAAATTACAAGAACCCAGCTAAGTGCATACAGATGTTGTCTTTTAAACAAAATCCCACTTACGAGAGGAAAGTTGTCAAAGCCTGCTTCAAGTAAGTAATGGAATAATAGGAAGACAAGTCTAGAAAATATGTTATAACACCCACAGCAAAGTCAAACATACCTCAACTATCCTTAATGTGTGGTATTTTAAATATCCAGTGAAGACTACTACTCAGGAGTTTGCTAGCAAACTAACAGATATAAATCCCAGTAGAATTCTTGGCAAGTGGGAAGGCTGTAACAAAGGCCTCTGGGTCAAATCTAGGTGAGTAGAAACAAATAAGAATCACTCTGCAAGATGAGGATCAGCTGCATGACTTTTGACAGGGGAGTTTTTATTAAAATTGCTTATTTTTATCTACATCTATCAAACTACTTCAGCACCTCTTTCTCGTTAAATATATTTCTAAGTTTCATGCAAATTTAAGCTGGATATTAAGAAAACCATTGCTTGTGTTCTCCTGTCTTTCTCATTGAAGGGTCCTTTCTATTGAAGTTTCTTCAAACAGAAATATTTCACATAATCATTCTGGCCTCCATCAGATTTCTTTCTCAAGCTGAATGGAAGAAGTTAGTTGAACCCTCTATGTATAACTTTGTAAAAAATATAAGTTCACAAAACAAATGCTACATTTGATGTCAATATACTCTGTTGGAAATGCTTCAATTAATCATTTTTATACATCCAATAGGAATGGCTTATCCTTTCTTATAGTTTTAACTAAAAGTCTTTGAAAATAACATGAAAAAAGTCATTGCTATTTTTAAACTGGAAGATTCAATTTTCTTCAGAACTACAATTAATTTCAAGCGTCAGTTTATATTTTAAAACTGGAATGTTCAAATTGAACAAAACTTATAAAGTCAATCTCTTTTCTTTCTTTGTTAATTTTCAAGTTGATTTAATTTGGTGAAATTCACCTCCAGTCATATTTTCAATTAAATACTGCTGCTGTATGTTAAGAATTTGTGTGTGGGACTTCTGTCTCTATAACACAAGCCTTTAGAGCTTGCTTTTATAAACTGGAGCAGAAAGATCTGTCCTCTGGCCAACCACTTCCCATGGTGATGGATCTTCACCCGGCTTTCCTTTTTCATCTTGTGAAGTACAGATATGCATATGTATGTGTATGTATGTATATGCATATAATACTCTAACAATGATTATGCAAAACTGAAATTCACTGAAGCATCCTAGAGGCCCATTATATTAATTTGGGACATATTACAGCATCTTGAAATTGCACAGCAGTGACTGTCAGCTAGCCAGACTGCCTAATGTGGAGAATTTCCCTTGTTAGGTACCTTATTAAAGTTCGCAGCAGGGTTTCTGATTTGTCTCAACATCAAATGAATAGCATGAGCCTTTATTCAAGAAAGAGATAACTACAGTCAAACTAGATTATGCCAAATTCCAGAAATGTGCTTTTGCAGTTGCCAAAGATATTCTACCGTGTATACTTCCAAGAGATCTGTCAATATGGACCTGATTCATAAAAATTATTTTCCTGGGTTAGCTTCAATATTGCCCTATTGACACCACCTTACTTTCACAAGATGATTTAATGGAAGACAAATCGTTTTTTGATTTTGGAGTATTTGAGCAATTTTCAGTTCTTTGGAAGTGGTTACTACAGAAAGTAAAACAATGAAAGTTCAGGGCAGCCTGCTCTGTTCCCCTGCCATTTTTGACAGTCCTCTTGAATTAGTAGAAAATGTTGTATCAGTTTTAATATAATTCTAAGCATCATTTACCAGCTTTTAATAAAAGCTATCAGCAAGAGTCTTCTTCACATAGCACAGGATCACATAATACACAGGCAGGAAATAAATAGCTCACATCCAAAGTAAATCCGAAGTACAGTTCCTTCTACGCTTCATTCAGCAAGGAAGTCATCTCCTGATTGATACCACAAATGAAGCATAGTTCAAGAACCTCAATCACTGGAACAAACGAAACGCATATTTCACTCCCTGCTCTGCTAGATAGACTGGGCTAATCAGAGAAGCTGTTACTGAGAATCAGTGCTATTAAAGGAAAGAGCTGGTGTGATAACTGCCTTTCAGAACCCTGCGCTCTGAACCACAAGTTAGACACCTGTAATCTCTACACAGCATATGCAGATAGTTAAGTATCACAGAAAGGCAACTTAAATTGCTTCAGGCAGAGTGAGAAGGTGCCAATCCAATAGCAAATGCAGCAATCCAGGCAGCAGCTGAAAATTCCACTTGCATTTGAGAGTTGAGCAGCTTGCTGAAGGCTGTAAACAGATGCTTCTATGTGTGATCAACATCTGGACACAGGAATACTGGCGGTATATAACTACAAACTGTTCTTGCAAATTGCTGAGTAAGGCTTGTTCTTCACTGATGGTGACTTCTCACTGTTCGCATAACACATTTATGATTAAAACATTCATGGAGATCTGAGCACCATCCTTGGGTTGATACCTGTTTTCTACCAAGCATATAATTCTTATAAATTTACCCTGTGTTTCAGTACTGTTCTGTTGCCTCATATAAAGTTACAGTCAATCTCAGTCTCATGAAGTAGTCTCAGACTTCCTCTTTGTGTACAGTGGGAGAGATTTTGCTTCCCTTACCCCTTCCTATAGGTTCAAGGATGCGAAAGATGTGAAAAGCTTGACTACCAGTGAAAACTAAGACAAAAAACTTGCTGAGAACCTCAGCCTTCTCCACATCTGTTATTGCTATTTCTCCCTCCTCCTTTATCAGAGGGGCTACATACTCACATGCCTGTCACTTCTGATCAGTGTACCCATAGAAGCCCTTCTTGTTATTTTTCACATCCGCAGACAAGTTTGGCACTGATAGAACTTTGGATGATTTTGTCTCTGTATGCCTGAATGGCATCTTGTATTCTTTCCAGGTCACGTATCCCTGCTTCTACACCATATATATTTCATTCTTTTCCCTCAGATTGACCAGCAGATTCTTGCTCAGTCATACCAGTTTCCTACCTCCTCTATGAGATTTCTTACGCTTTCAGAAAGGTGTCCTTACAGAGCTGCCAGCTCCATTCTGTCCCTACTTCCCAAGCACCAACTCCCATCCAATAACTCCATAAACAGCTAGAAGCTTGCCCTCCTGAAGCTCAACATAACAACTCTGCTTTTAACCAGGCCCATATTCCTCAAGACCATGAACTCAACCAGGACATGATCACAACAGCTTTCTGTGGCTGGCCTTTATATGAACCCAGGATGGCTCCACCCCATCTGGTCATGTGAGGAACAAAGTTGCAAACACTTTTCCTATGCTCCCTGGGCCAGCCACACCCCTTCACCAGGTGCACAATCAACTGTTCAAGCCATGACCTAACAATTCCTCTATACCTGTACTTACCAAGGGACAACTGTTCTCTGCAGTTTTCTGAACGTTTTTGAAGGTATCATTTTATGATTTTGGCACCCTGTGTAGAATTGACAAACAATGCTGTCACCCAGAAACATCAAGGGGAGACTCATCTGTAGTTAATAATTATTTTTTTATTAACCGTAAATTTATCTGATAAAGAAATAAAAACATAAATATAAAAATCTGTTGCATGTCTTGCACACTTTGTTACAGTCCAGGGTTGAACAGTGTTTTTCAAGAACGTGAGCTGGGAAATTATGACTCAATTAAATTTTAATGTATTGCATCATGATAACAGTGAAAAAATTGTCCCTTCTACAGGATTTGAAAAACTTACTGAAGTTGAGGTCATGAAGTATTTAAGACATGAAGCAGAAAATTCCAGTTTTGCTCCCCCACAGAATGCTATGCTTATTGAAATTTTTGTCTCTCGGACACAACCTCACATTCAACTTGGAGAATTTTAATTCAGCATTTAACTCATAGCATATGGTCACTGCAAGTTAGCAGAACTGAACAAAATAAAATAATTTCTTCAAAGTCAGTTACCACAGGCTATCCCCTCATCTTTAGTACTTAAAATACTGAGTGGACTGCGATTTAATTTACTTGGTGTTTTAACAAGGGGCTGTTTCTGTAGAGTAATATAAACATTAGTCAGCATGATCATTAGGAGCTCTAGACTCCTCTTGAAGGCTTTACTTGAGAGAGGTTAGTGGGAGGCAGCCTGCTCAGACAATCAATTTCTCTTCTTTTAAATTAAATTTCTTTCATAATAGAACAGTTTAGGTTACAGCAAGAGGGAACTACAAAATAGTTGCATAGTCTTAGGGAGAACAATTTTCAAAGTAATGGTGGGAACTAGTGTCTGGACTGTAGTGTCCCCACCCCCAAATCATCTGTTGTGTCCTGAACTTTTAATATAACCTACATGGTGAAGAATTTCCCTGTTAGGATTTAATTTTCAAAAGGACTTTAAAAGTGCATGTGATAAATGTTGACATGTTACTCCATGCTGAGTTTGAGCTGATGCTCAGATCTTACAAAGCATTTGAAAGAGAACTAGGACTACATAAACAGGCACCTCTCCCCTCACATACACCTGCCATCCTCCAGAGATACAGTGTTCAGCAGGTGATGACTGGATGAAGAAACAAAGTAGCTGAATGAAGAGGTTTGGGGAATACCACAGGGACTGCAAAAATTTATGGGGAAAAAAAAAAAAGTACAATTGTAGTTTGCCAGAAACTTAGAAAGATTTTAAAAAGATGGCTTATAGTTTCAAAGAAAATGTACATAAGCAGTCAGATAAAAAAAACAGCCTAGATAATCCTTCTTTTACTTGGCTGAACATCTTAAGGAATAAATAAGAAAACAAACTGGAATTAAAAACATCCCATTTCAGGAAAATATAATTTAAAAGAAATAACATGTGAAACTCATTGCCATTTATTATTTTATACCTGGTTTCCTCAATTTAATGATTCCATAGCAATTTTTAGTGTTTATATTGACAAAATCTGCAATTAAATACAAATTTTCAGAATAAATTAACCTAGATTTCTGCTGTTTCTGTTATTTCCTTAAGAACAAATTGTATCTATTACAACAGGCAGTGAGAAATCAAACACTGATCTGATCTCAGAGGCAAGTGATGCTTTCAGTGGTAATAATATTTGCACAACTGGTAGTCTCCTGGCTCACTCAAAATCAAATATGAAAATTACGCAAAAAGCAACAAGTTTCCTTTGTTGTGTAGAAAAGGCAATATTGAATGGTCAGAGCACAAAAAGCTATTCGAGTATAGCCTGTACTACAGAGAAGATATCCAACATCTCATTTTCATTGCTACTTTCTACTGCTCATTCAATCACCTTTGGAAGGATGTTTTGAGACATCAAGTAGTCAGAAGAAACACTCCAAAATGAGTAATGAGTTTTCTTTTAAAAGAGCAATAAAACTCTCACTGACTTACTTAGAAGTCTTTGGACAATGCAAGTGACTTCTGAATCATAGAATCATAGAATTGCTCAGGTTGGAAAGAACCTTCAAGATCATCAAGTCCAACAGCAACCTAACCATACTGCTCTAACAACCCACCGCTAAATCATGTCCCCAAGCACCACACCCAAACGGTTTTTAAACACATTCAGGGATGGTGACTCAACCACCTCCCTGGGGAGCCTGTTCCAGTGCTTAACAACCCCTTCTGGAAAGAAGTTTTTCCTGATATCCAACCTAAACCTCCCTGGCACAACTTGAGGCCATTTCCCCTTGTCCTGTCACCTGTCACCACTGAGAAGAGACCAGCCCCACTCTCACTGCAATCGCCTTTCAGGTACTTGAAGAGAGCAATAAGGTCTCCCCTCAGTCTCCTCTTCCCCGGACTAAATGGCCCCAGTTCCTTTAGTCTCTCCTCACAGGGCATATTCTCCAAGCCCCTCACAAGCCTTGTTGCCCTTCTTTGCACCTGCTCCAGCACCTCAATGTCCTTTCTGTACTGAGGCGCCCAAAACTGAATGCAGTACTCGAGGTGAGGCCTCACCAATGCTGAGTACAGGGCCAGGATGACTTCCCTAGTCCTGCTCACCACACCATTCCTGATCCAAGCCAGGATTCCACTGGCCTTTTTGGCCACCTGGGCACACTGCTGGCTCATGCTCAGCCGACTGTCCATCAGCACACCAAGGTCCCTTTCTGTCAGGCAGCTTTCCAGCCACTCCTCCCCAAGCCTGTAGGGTTGCCTGGGGTTGTTGTGACCAAAGTGCAGGACCCGACACTTGGCCCTATTGAAACTCATACTGTTTACCTTGGCCCATTGATGCAGTCTATCCAGGTCCCTCTGTAGTGCCTTTCTGCCCTCTGGCAGATCAACATGCCCTCCCAACTTGGTGTCGTCTGCCAACTTACTGAGGGTGCACTCAATCCCTTCATCAAGATCATTGATAAAGATGCTGAATAGAGGAGGCCCCAGCACCGAGCCCTGGGGGACACTGCTCGTGACTCACCGCCAACTGTATTTAACTCCATTGACCACAACTCTCTGGGCCTGGCCATCCAGCCATTGTTTCACCCAGCAGAGCATATGCCCATCCAAACCATGGGCAGCCAGCTTCTCCACAAGGATGCTGTGGGGGACAGTGTCAAAGGCCTTACTGAAGTCCAGGTAGACCACATCATCAGCCTTGCCTTCATCCACTAAGCAGGTCACCTTGTCATAGAACGAAATCAGGTTTGTCAAACAGGATCTACCATTCATAAACCTGTGTTGACTGGGCCTGATCCCCTGGTTGATCTTTAACTGTTCCACAGTGTATTCTGAGATTATCCATTCCATAACCTTCCCTGGCACTGAGGTGAGACTGATAGGTCAATAGCTACCAGGATCATCTTTCCGGCCCTTCTTGAAGATGGGAATCACATTTGCTAGTCTCCAGTCAACTGGGACATTCCTTGTTAGCCAGGACTGTCGAAAGATGATGGAGAGAGGCCTGGCAACCAGATCTGCCAACTCCCTCAGCACTCTAGGGTGCAGTCCATCTGGCCCCATGGACTTGTGAGTGTCCAGCTTGTGGAGCAGGTCCAAAACCATCTCATCGTGGATTGTGCATGACCTATTCTGTTCCCCATCCCCATCTGCCAGCTCAAGGGGCTGTGTGCCCAGGGCACAACTAGTCTTTTCTAATTTTCTCCCTGCACAGCTTCACTAGGTACTTGTAATCATCACAAGTTGCTTGCCCCTCTTCCAAAGACCATAAACTTTCCTTTTGTTCCTGAGTTCCAGCTTAAGGTCTCTGTTCAGCCAGCCCGGCCATCTACCCTGATGGCTCGTCTTCAGTGACTTGGGGATGGTCAGCTCTTGGACCATTAAAATAACTTAAAGTATTCCCAGCCGTCCTGGGCTCCCATGCCCTCCAGAACTACCTCCCAAGGGACTCTCTCAACCATGCACTGAAAGAGGCCAAAGTCTGCCCTTCGGAAGTCCAAGGTTGCAGTTTTGCTGACTCCCCTCTGAGGTTCAACAAAGATTGAGAAGTCTATTATTTCATGATTGCTTTGCCCCATACGGCCTCCAACTTTTACATCCTCCACAAGGCTTTCTCTGTTAACAAGCAGCAGGTTGAGGATTTTGCTTCCCCTTGTTGGCTCCTTCACCAGCTGTGTCAGGAAATTGTCTCCCACACACTCTAGGAACCTCCGGGACTATTCCCTTTCTGCTGTATTGTAATTCCAGCAGATATCTGGGAAGTTGAAGTCCCCCGTGAGAACAAGGGGTAGAGACCTCGAGACCTCACCCAACTGCCCAAAAAGTATCTTATCCACCACTTTGTCCTGGTTGGGTGGCCTGTAGCAGACTCCCACGATTATGTCAGACTTATTGGCCTTCGCTTTTATCCTAACCCATGGGCTCTCAACCCTATCATCACCATCATTAATTTCCATACATTCATTTTCTTTCTTAACATAGAGGGCTACACCAGCACCTTTCCTGTCTTGCCTATCTCTTTTGAAAAGTCGGAAGCCATCAATCACAGTATTCCAGCTGTGTGTGTCATTCCACCACGTTTTCATGATGGCAACTAAATCATAGTTTTCCAACTGCACAGTGGCCTCTAGCTCCCCCTGTTTGTTACCTATGCTTTGTGCACTGCTGTAGATGCACCTGAGCTGGGCCACCTTATGAGTGGGAGAAGCCCTAATACCCTCTTGACCATGTTCACGTGCTTCCATAGCCACCAACCTGACATCATCCCTAGTGTTCTTCCTACAAAAAGGTGTGTCATCCTCCTCCTTCACCCACAAGACTGTGGGATCTTACTAGCACAAGCCCCTCTCACAAGCACTGGCTCATTACATACAGGGTCCTTACTAGTGACCCTAGTTTCACCCCCACCCCCCTTCATACCTAGTTTAAAGCCCTATCAATGAACCTTCCCAATATCTGCATTCATATTCATACTTGTTGCTTTTATTTTGACATGTTCCAGGAATATGGTTATTGTATTCCTTAAAACAGTCCCTGCAAAAGCAATACTTCCACTGTTGCCAAATTTAAAAATACAAAGAAAAGCTTTTCCATAAAGAGCACAGATAGAGTCAATTTGTAAGCCAAAAGTTATACAGCACTACAGGAATACAACACTCAAACACAAAATAAAGGTTATGTATTTACGTCAGTTCTCTGGCATCTAGCTCTTTATCTCTTGCTGGAAGAAGGGTGCTTCTTGTTTAGGACCGGTTACTCATGTTATGGCAATTTTGGTTAAATTAGAAAAAAAAAATGTATATATCAGGTTGTGCATATTGAAAAGAAAGAATTATTTCCTTTTGGATGAAAAGGCAAATGTATTCCCACAGTTAAACATACCACTAGTTGTCGGAAGGCATGAGGAAAAGATATCTATTAATAAATTCAGTTTTGCAACTTCTCAAAGTATTATTTTCTGTTGAGAAATTCAGAAAAAAAAATCCTTTCAAATTAAGGAATAAACACCATTTTTCCTGAATCTGCAACTTCTGCCAATGTAGGCAGCATACAAATGAATATTAACCTCTCTGACTTTCTTTAATGTATGACATATGGTTACTGCTGCTGGGCTTGTTGAAGGAGTTGGGCTGAGAGTATGGGGGAAGGAAGGAAAAAGTAGAGATGAGTGATTCTGGTGCTGTTTGTACTCCTGATGCAAAAACTGAAAGCATTTGCGAGAAGGAAGAAAATTTAGCACTGCTGAAAACAAATGGCCTCACTTACAGAAAACTGGAGGTGGTTAGGGAAGGGAATTTCTTTACTGAAAACAAAATATTCTCACTGTTGAAAGAAAAAAAAAACCACTACAACAAACAAACAACATGTACACAAAACTCTGAGACTGCTTAGTTCCCAGCTGAGAATCTGTTTCTCTCTGATTGGAAGAGAAAGGTCAGTAGGAGGGGTTGCCTCAAATTTCTCACAAACCAAAGGATTGTGGGGGTGGAGTAGAGGGGGTTGAAGACTGTGTAACATCAGGAGACACATTTGTTCAGTCTGCACTGGCATTTCCAAGCTGAAGAATTTGTTTCTGAAAAAAAGGTTAAAAACTGTTCTGTGACTTAAATTAATTTCTTTGGCATGAAGAGATAGGCTTTTACTTCTCTCTGTTTGATGCCTAAATCAGAGCAATCTTATTTTGTTTCTGTTCACTGTTTTAGTTTGCCAGCATTGTTAGACTTTCTCTTGCTTGCACAGAAGTTTTTAGTCATTAATTCTGATTGGTTTCACCTGTACACATCCTAATTCACATCTTTGTCCCCTGGTGGTCCTCGCAGTCTTTGCCACTCTGAATGTAGGAAATTAAGTTTTGATTAAAAATTATTCAAAACTTGTTAATGGCTTATTTGGTTCTCATTTATTTCTACCGGAAAAATAATGCCTAATTGCAGAAAACTAGAATTTTCCTGGGTTTCAACAGCTTTTTTTTTCTTCTTCTTTGAGATATTATTTTTAGATGTCATATTACAAGAATTTTGTTATCTGAAGCATCCAGCTCAACTAACAGTGCGTGTTTTGAAATATTTTTCCCCACACAAAATCACAGCTGGTTAAAAGTACATCCAAAATAAATCTATATTCCAAAGAGTCTGAATGCATTTCACTTTTGCTACAGTTATGATCAGTCCCTGGGTAATGTCTTGTGACGCTTATCGAACCGCTCTTTGAAGACTTCCAGTGGTGGAGAGTCTACAGTCCTTCAAAAGACAGCAGTTCAGTATATTTATGGAGACAAAATTTCTTGTTGTTTTTATCCTCATGTCTTAACATACGTAATGCAAATGCATTATTTCCAATACTATCACACAGACATGAGAAGCAGATTGTTTCCTTGCTAACAAACTTTCGTGTTATTATTGTCCCCTTTTTCTTCAGAGCAACCTTAATTCTCATACTGATGAGATTCACAAAGAGATCTACGGGTTTTCTCCTTCTTTGCAACTTGTGTCATACTCATGACACCTATCATGAACATAGATGCATTTATGATAAACAACGAGATCTTTTTATTTCATATTTTTATCTATTTCTTTTTTTGCCACAAACGTTTTTATTTTCTCCTTGGTGTCATCAGGTTTACCATCACACCTGTCTTTTTTGCAGGATAGTAATATGAGAGAGAAACTCAAATTGATTCACTGGGGGGCTCTATAATGTTGCAGCTGCCCATAACTTTCCATCTATATATTCATAGGCTGATTTAGTGGAACATTGTTTAAGGTCTTCTTAAGGTCTTCTTGCAGCTTATGTTCATTTAATCAGTTTTCATGGAGTTGGTAGCTTCTATTTATTGCCATCATTTTACTTGTGCAGTCATCATGACAAAGAATTACTTTTGAGAGGTATTCGAAAGCCTTCCAACTTTTCTGAATGTGACAGGATAGGATGCTGGAAATGGTTGAAGTCATGAAATGAAAAACATCATGGGAATATGACTCAGGACTAGTCATCACCACCTGGAGAGCTGTCATTAAAATATATATATATATATGTTAGAATTCAGCATGCAGTTCTAAAGCTTGCAAAGTTGCTGGAAGGCATATTGATAAACAAGAACTAGGTTCTGGAGGTTTACTTCACTGGTATTTCTTCAGGGCTAAAGTTATCTCCTTGAAAAATAGACCTTCCAGAGTCAGATTTCACCTCCAAAATGGATTTTCAGAATGCTGTCAAAGTTGGCTTCATACTACCTCTACACTATTACACTTTCCTGAAAGTGGTGAAAGCTGTACCAGGAAGTGAAGCAACATCTGATAGTTCAGATTATGCTGGATAATTACGTTCCTGATAGAAAAGGAATTTTAATTATTCTGATTGTTCTAGTCACTATGATTGTTTCTGCTGACTTTGGGGCATAAAGAAAAAAACACCAGTTTTTCTCCCAAACTAGTTTCAAGGCTGGATCTTGTACACTATTAGTGCACAAAGGATTAACGAGGATCAGCTCTAAAGTGTTCAACTGTAGAATCTAGCTATGTGCACAGATCAGTACTATTGTTTTCACTTTTGTCTAATTTGAATCATACTTCACAATTTTAATCTCCTTTGGCATTTAATTTTATCTTTCAAGCAAATGGTTTCAACTCTACTTCACATTATTTTTTCCACTCCTTGCTCTCTTCTGCCAGTTCAGATCTTCAGGATTCTCTTAGCCCCATTGTTTTTTCTTCCCTATTAGCCATTATAGCAATAGAATTGATCTAACATGTCAAAATACTCTGAAGTGCAAAAGTGTCCCAAAGGAAGAACATTCAGGATGAAGCCCTACCTAGGTTCAGTATTAAAACGTAAATATCGAATGGCCGTTTAATCTACATGTGAAGTGCTAGACATTTTTTTCTTTAATCTACAGTATTTACTGTACCTTTTTCCTAATCCAGTCATAATTCTTTGGAAGAATATAATTAAACTAAAACTAGAAGCAGTAAAATTGCTTTGGATTTTAGTTATCTTTTTTTTTTTTTTTTTGGTCCCTTTTTCTTCTAGCTGTCTTGTTAGCAGAATGTCTGTATTGGCAGTCATTATAAGAATGAGATTATATAGTGATGGAGATATTATTATTTCCATACAGAAGTATTTAAACTAGGGTGTGAGCTCATCAGGAACTCAATGGTTGTAATGAGAGTCAAGAATGCTCACAACTGGATAAAAAAAAATCACAGCCTTGTGCAGAATCTGGCCTAGTTCTTTAATTGTCAGTCCGATTCATTTCCAGCTGAATTTGTTATACTTTTTTCTTATTTGCTTGATTATTTTTTTCCAGTGGACTTCATCATTTACAGTCTAAATGAGCAAACCTACATAATTTTGGCAGGGGAAGGCACTCAACACATCACAAGCTAAAGTGATTACTGTCTCCCATCTCAATAGAATTAGGGTGCTTCATAAATTTTAAAGTATTTACTTTCACAAACTGTGCTCAATATCTCAAACAATCTTGCCTTGAGGATTCTCAAGCTGAGTTACATTCATCCTATAACTTCTTGGTTTACAGTAGTGTGCGGCTGAAACTGTAAAGTGCGCTTCAACTGCAAAACATTTCACCATTATTCATGCAGCTAAAACTAAATAAGCTAGCTTTTGTATTTAATAATTTGTTTACTTATTTTCTCATTGATTATTATTTTCTGGTTATGATATTTTTGAATATAAATATTTAAGCTCTGAGGCTCTTGGCATAAGAAGGACATGGACGTGCTGGAGTGAGTTCAGAGGAAGACCATGAAAAATGGTCAAAGAATCATGTCTCCTGTGAAACCAGGCTGAGATATTTGGGGCCAGTCAGCCTAGAGAAGAGAATCATAGAATCATAGAATCATTAGGGTTGGAAAAAATCTCTAAGATCTCCTAGTCCAACCGTCCACCTACCACCAATAATCTCCATTAAACCATGTCCCTTAATACCACATCTCCACATTTCTTGTATAACTCCAGGGACACTGACATCACCACGGCCCTGGGAAGACTGTTCCAATGTCTGACCACTCTTTTGGAGAAGAAGTTTTTCCTAATATCCAACCTGAACTTTCCCTGGCACAACTTAAGGCCATTCCCTCTTGTCCTATTGCTAGTTATGCAGAAGAGGCTGACCCTTCATCTCACTACAACCTCCTTTCAGGTGGTTGTGCAGAGCAATGTCTTTGCTGAGCCTCCTCTTCTCCAGGTTAAACAATCCAGTTCCCTCAGCTGCTCCCCGTAAGACTTCTGCTCCAGTACCCTCACAGCTTTGTTGACCTTCTCTGGACATGTTCCAGCACCTCGATGTCTTTCTTCTAGTGAGGAGCTCAAAACTGAGCACAGTACTTGAAGTGTTGCCTCACTAGTGCCGAGTACAGGGGATGATCACTTCCCTGCTCCTGCTGGCTGCATTATATCTTATATAAAGAAGGCTCTGGGGAGACTTTATTACAGCCTTCCAGTACCCATAGGAAGCCTAATAGGACATGTAGTGATAGGACAAGGGGTAGTGGTTTTAAACTATTAGATAGTAGATTTAGATTAAGCATAAGGAAGAAATTCTTTACTCAGAGGGAAGTGAGGCACTGGGATGAGTTGCCCAAAGAAGCTGTGGATGCCCCATCCCTGGAGGCCTTCAAGGCCAGACTGGATAGGGCTTTTGGGCAACTCGGTCTAACAGAAAGCTTATGGCAGGGGATCAGAAGAACCAGATGACCTTCAAGATCCCTTCCAACCCAAACCATTCTATGATTTTGTGATTATAAATATAATTCTGAGTTTGTATTGCCTATGTTTGGATCACTGTATTGTGCAGCAACCAAGATAAAAAGAGATAGGAGCCACATACATGATTACTTTCAACTCCTAAATGGTATTAAACTACATGAATGATCTGACTGTCTTCACACTATGAAATCACTATTGCAATGGAATCTGTAGAACAGCAGAAAATATATATATAATCTAAGGCAATTATGAATAGATCGGCAGAAATCCTTAACTTGCTGATTGTCTGAAGCCAGTAAGGTATTTCAAGGAAGGGTATTTAACATATTTACGTTACTTTTGCACTTTATTCAAGCACCTGTTGCCTGACATTTTTAAAGCAAGGATATTGGACCAGAAGAGCCCTTGGGTTGACAAAATGGGGCTGTTTCCATAAAAATAAAAGTCCCTTTATTTTCAAACCAATGCAAGTTCCACAGACGTAGAATCATAGAATTGTAGAATGGTTTGGGTTGCAAGAGACATTTAAGATCACCTAGTTCCAACCCCCTGGCTATAGGCAGGGATACCTCCCTCTAGACCAGGTTGCTTGAAGCCCCATCCAGCCTGATTTGGAATGCTACCAGGGAGGGGGCATTCACAACCTCAGTGGGCAACCAGTTCCAAACATTGTTCCAAACCTGTTCTAAACATCAAACATTGCTAGAGGTGACAACATTATACTACAACATTGACAGTAAGAATACACTATTTAACGAGAAGTGTGATAAAACAACTTGAAATGAATATAAGATTTCTCACCAAAGAAGATCTCATCAAGGAAAATCTCTCATCAAAAAAGACTCCCAGCTTTGGAAAGCCATCCTCACAGCGGATGCTCTTCATTCTTTACAGAATGCATTCTTTTATGAAGGACCAGCTTGACAGCTTTAGAGTCTCTATTTTTCACGTGTTCACAGAGAAGAACTAGTTTGGTATTGACATTGTTACCACCCCAAAATGTTCTGCTGAAACAAAAGGTTAGTCTGTAAAGGGGGACTTCTGAAGTCCCTCCTGTCCTCTCCAAGACAGAGGAAGACAATTTTACATGAACTGCCAACAGACAACAGTTATTGAAAACAGACACCGCTTAAACACTTAGATTGTCTGAACAGGTGATCTGCTCTGCATATTTTTTAATAAGAAATCCAACACTTCTTCCTTTGGAAGTTATCCAAGCACTATACATACCTGTTGCTTTGAAGTACAGCTAACAAAGGCAGCCAAGAGACACAGCAGTTTCTGTGGCCATCTCTGGGTTCTGCTTTAGGAGCTTCTGAATCTTCTGGGGACAGGATCCAGCATCATTGAGGGGACTCCTGCAAACCTTTTGAGAGACTTGAGAGTGCCTGTTGCCACTAGGTAATGACAAGCTTAAGTGGAGCCACGGGGTAGAGGACTAAGGAACTTCTACAATTCTTCTAAGAGCTCAGTCAGCTGCTCTTGACCTAAAAATGCCTGAAGCCTTTGTTGCAGCTGCCACCCAAACATGCATGGTCAAGCACCATGCTATGTGTTGCTAGGGAGAGGCCTATATAAGAGCTAGGCCTAGTGCACAGCTCACAGGTGGAACAGTTTGTAGAGAAGCTGGTGCAGCAAGATGCAGAGAAGGCGTTCTCATTTCAGTTCAGACCAGCACTGAGATTCTCATGTGTAGTTATTATGTGCCACAGGGCACATTTTCCAGCAGGTGTTGGAGCTTTCCATGGTGGAGGCTTTGATTCAGAAACAGATTTGGGTGGTGGATGCAGCCCTGCAAGTTCCATACAATGAACACAATGTAGATCTTGACATATCCCAATTAAGCAAAATAGCCAGAAAGCTGGCCTAAATAACTAGAAGAAATTCAGTGAAAGCATTGTTCTATGGCGACACAGATCTGGTATTAAATGTAGAACTTCCAACTTAGGAAAAGTTCACAAAGTAGGTTACAAAAAAAAAAAAAAAAAAAAAAAAAAAAAGATTTTATCATAGAAGTGGGATAGAATAATGAGATATTAAAATGGATAAAATGGAACCTTGGATAACCTAAAATTAGGTGTCTGTACTCTGAATTCAAGTAGTAAAGTGGGCTGCTCTGAAAATAATGCCTCCTATTTTATTATGTTGGCCCACAACATCGGAGGCAAGTGATGGTATGGTAGTAGAGGTCAAACCTTCCTGCCAATATTCCATTACACTTTGTTGCAGCACAAGAGATGGCAGCAAAGGGGCAGTTTGTTAAAGTGGTGTCTGACATGGAACTGTGTATGGCGAAAAGGTGTGTCATGGAAATCTTTCAGGCAAAAAAATGGCACCCATTGACATGCATTTACACTTGCCGAACGTTTATGGAAACCAAACAGTGGATGTGAGCACAGTGAGGTGGTAGGTGGCGTGTTTCAACAGTGGTGACAGTTGGTCACCTCTGCTACTGCAGATTTTTACAAGCGCAGCATGCAGGCTCTTGTTCATCACTGGTGAAAATGCACAGTGAATGGTAGTAACAATGTTGAAAAAATGTGTTTTGTAGCTGAGGATTTGCTCTATCAAATAGTGTTGTTATGCAATTTGTATCTACTGTAATTTCCATGGAAATAAATAAGAGGCACTACTTTCAGCGTGACCTATGCATTTATACAAATCATGTCAGGACTTAATCAAAACCAGAGAATAGATTAAGGGATAAAATGACTGAAATCAGCATAGAAATAGTTTTACTTACAGAAAAAAAAAAAGGAAGAAGAAGAAGCAAAAGAAGGAGGAGGAGGAGGAGGAGAAGGAGGAGGAGGAGGAGTGCACCATCTAAGTTTTACTTCTGTTTCAGTATTTGTTGGACAACTTCTATTTTTTTTTAACGTACTTTTCAAGGAGAAACATTGCGATACACAATTGAAAAAAAAGTTTGAAAAATTTGGAAACAACATTTAAAAGCCGCTATTTTAGAACACACTTTGAATATGGAGGCACTGGCTATACACAAAATCACAATGAGTCAAATGAATTACAAAGCAGGAGTGTTTATGATTTTAATGTAAAGAACAAGCAAGAGCAGTGGAACAATAAAAAAGCCTTCAAACAAATGCAAATTTCAACATACAAAATTACTAGAATAGACCCCAGGCAGGGAAAAATTGTTCAGAAAGAGATTTAGTTTTGACAAATGTCACTATGAAGTCAAAAGAACAAACTGTTTCAATACAGAGAAAGGATGAAAAATTATATGCCATTACTACTGCAGAATCTTGAAACTGAGAAGTATGCAATCTGTCCCTAATACTAAGACTCAATCAAACAGAAAATGTATACTTTTAAAGAGATACAAAACAGAAAAGTAGAAGAAGGGAAACAATAACACTTAGTAAGGGACACAGAATTGGGAAAACTTTTGTGAACAAGACAAACAAGGAGATCATGGATTTTTTTTACTGGTCAGCAAACTAAACACAGATGACTCAAAAAAAAATCCATGTCCACTTTACTAATTAAAAAAAATATCAAAATTGACTGTAATTGTTATTTTGTGGCAGCCAGTTATTTTGCATTGCTCCATGCTAGGTAAGCCTAAACAGGAACACTGTGTCCAGTATTAGGTATCACACTAAGAAAGATGCCAACAAACTGAAAGAACAGCAGAAATACAAGGTTTTGAAAATGTATCACAGAAGGAAAGATTTAAAAGTAAATTGAATTTTCTCTGATAAGATTGAAACTGTACATAATGGGTGTCTCCAGGTACATACTCAATTACTGTAAAAAAAAGATGTATGGTTATCTTGATGCAAGGAAGATTTAGGTGAGAATATCATACCCAGTATAAACTCAATGGAAGAGTTCATGGAGCTATGAAATCTGATCAGTGATCAGATCAGTTCATGAAAATGAACAAACAATTTTAACATTTCTCAGCAGTGTTATAACCATGCCTGCTTCTTCAACATGGATTAAATGTTTGCTTATTTTTCCTTCTGTCCCATGTATTAGCATGCCATTATATTTGTTACTTAAATGTCAATCCTTTTTCCTTTTTCCTCTTTTTTTTTTTTTTTTTAAATATTTTAACAGCATAGTTAGAGGATTGAAGGTCTTTCATTCCTTTCCTCACCCAATTGGTATTTATCAGTTTCAGCATGCAAATCCTCTGGTTGTTTTTTTTTGTTTGTTTGGTTGGTTTTTTTTACTGAAATATCTTACAATCAAGCATTATGGAGCTGAATTGGGAGCTTGATCCTTCTAGTGTTAACTTCCTGCATGACACCATGCACTTCAGTGTCTATGTGACAATCCTTACAAAGACAGATATTGTCTTTTTTACTTTTAAAAATAAAGAAAATAAATGAAACATCTAGGCCATCTAATTTAATTTTACCTTTCAGCCAGTCTTCAACATTAACTTCTGTTCCTTGCATCTTCTCAGTTTTGCAACGCCAAGCAATAAATGTAGTTCAGTTTCAGTTTAAATTACAGAATAGTGAATTACTGTAAAAAGAGATGGATGATTAATATTTCTCAATTATGTAATCTGTCTAATTTGCAGCAATGGAAATTTAGTTTAGAAAATTGAACCCAATATCTATTTATAAAGATAGTAAACCAAAGGAACAGTTAGTGAGGCTATGAAATCTGATCAATAATCAGGTCTATTGGGATATGTTAGAATATTTAATATCATCATTGTCATAATTTAACCATAATTATATTTAACATAATTTGTACAATCATAAAAATCAAAGGTTAACTGGCAAATTAAAATAAGTTCTGTGCGGTAGCAATTGTATCTAAAAACCCACAACTTTTATGAGTTAAACCATTAATTTCACACAGTAATTTATAAAATTGAGACATATGTCACAAACCAACTCTCCCTTTCCAGTAGAAATAAGACATTTTGCATTTAATGGAGTCTTAGCATTCAGGGCAACAAATGCAGCTGTCATTTACCTTTCTGGCAATGGTAATTGCTGAAAAAGAATCTTTCCAGACTGCCACTGAAAAGTGTTAATCCAGGATCTCTGCTTTCACCTTGGTGGTCCCTGATAAAAAGACCATACACTGTCAGATAGTTATTATTCTCCTATGTCTTTCATTCTTCATTATTGTCACTTAATATCTACATCATTATCAGCTAGTACAAGTAAATTCTTTTGCTGCTGCTCTGCTCAGCCTATTTTCTACAACACCAGTTTTCTTTTCTCTACTTTCATCAGCTAATACATCCAACCAGCAGCCTCATGCGGCTGTGAGTTTGGTGACTAACTTTCCCCAACTGTCTCTTGCTCAAGCAAATATGAAACTCAGTCCTTGCACCTTCCTAATAGCACTCTTGTTTGTCCCAGTCTGCAGAATTTTTTCCAGCGTAGATGAATGTAATGCAATATGGAATGGAGATAATTTAAGATCCATTTAGAAAGCTAATAAGTATAGTACTATAAACAGTTTGGAGGAGAAGCTAGAGGAATTCCAGAGACAAGTGAAATCAGCTTCCATAAGCTTCCACTATTGAACAACACACAGTTGTACAGCCTTCAGAAAGAGCAACACAGAAGCTTTCTGTTGGACACAAAGAATTTACTGATGAAAAAAAATCCTATTAGACTGAGAAGAAAATTTAAGTCAGCCATGTCATGTTGCTTTTGCTAGATCAGTGACTAAGCTTGAAAGACATACTGCTGTCAGTTCATTTGAAGATAGGGACTTTAGTGTTAATTTTGTAGGTGTTAATTTTTTTTACTTCTTAAACAAACTTAATATGAGACTCATGCTGGGATCAGAATGACAGCACATATTGAAAATATGCAAAACACAAGACCTAATCACCTGTTAACCAGCTGGAGCTTGGACTCTTCTTAAAAACAAGATCTTGCAATCATCCATAGCAGATTTAGAAAGTACAAATTTTACTCCACCTCTACTCCAGGTCTACTGAGGTCACCTGGGCAATTTTTCATAGAGATGTATTCAGCAGAAAGCAGTATCCTGGCTGCAGCCCTTCTGGCCAGCTAGACTCAGTACCCTGCCATTGTAGCTGAAAACACAGCAGATGGATGGCAGCTACTAGGCAGGAAGGGGCCCAGAGCATGGATGAGACTGACTCCTTTGAGAAATCTCAAAAATATCACAGGAGAATTTATTAAACGGAACTGCACATGTCCAAAATGTAAAAATCTGTATGTAAACCATTCTAACCATTATTGACATAAGGAGCTGGGGAGGAAGAAGCCTTTTTTTTAATATATACATATTACAGTTCACCTGATCTTTTCACATTTTTATCTTCAAATAAGATGAATTGTATTTATTTCACCATACTCTCTCTAAAGGGAGTCAGAAGTGTCTGATTCAGATGTAACTGTTTATGCTGCAGAAGTTGAAAGTAATGTGAGATGATTCCTACTCTACTTGTTTTGAGAAAAGCTTGCTGACAGAGTTCAGACTTTAATCCTCCGTATTTGAGAAGACATCTCATCGACTGAACTAATTCTTATTCTTCTTACAAAACAAAAAAATGGATAACTATGTACAGCATTAGCTATGGCAGAGTATCTTGGTTTGTAATCCAGTCTTCCCAGGCAGATAGAATTCTTTGTTAGGGAACAGATGTGCTACCTAATGGAGGAACTTTATAAATACTTATAGGTGACATTTCTGAATTTATTCAAACTGTTTTCTGACTTCAGTAAAAAGAATTACTGCATTTTTAAAAAACAAAAGTAATTGTTTCAGGATGATGTTCATTTCAAAAACTACCTTAAAAAATAATTTGAAAATATATCACATAATCCCAAAATGGGATCCAACACTTCGGATTAACCAAAACACTTTAAAATGCTTCCTAGAGTTTCTCTCCTTACCATAAAGCATGGGCTTGTTTTATCAAAGAATTGTGAAGAACATGCTTTGGCTCATCTGCTTTTTTCTTAAAACAGATCTTCATTCCTGCCATCTATCCCACCTCCCCAACACCCCATCCCCATCTCACTCCCCCTAATAGCAGATCTATTTTCATAGGCAGTCTTCCAAATGCAAACCAAGTCTCCTTCTTCCACAGCCACTTTGAGAGCATTTTCATCTGATTAGCTTCTTAAATAATGCAGAGGAAGGACTGCCACACCATACACCTCAGCCCAGAGATTTACTAAAAGATAACCAGAAACCTGTTTATTAGCTGCACATGAAAACAAATACAGCAAATAAGTAATGGGGCAAAGGAATAAACCTGAATGTCTGCATCCACTTAGGAATATATAACAGTCAACCAAAGACCAAAGTAAAAGAAGCTGGTGTCTGGCATTTTGGATGTGGCAGAAGTGCTACCAGCCATTGGGGGTTTCCCAGAATCAAACTTTAAAAAAAGAAAAAACGGTGAGTTGGTGTCTGTATTGTCTATTGTTTACAAGCACTTGGTTAATGACACAGTATCATGCATATAAAATTGGTGATATTATCTACTTCTCATTTTATATTGTTTCCAGTGGAGATGCATGAACGTATTTGCTCTCATGCTGGTAGGTTAAAATGCCATGCTGATTTTTCACAGTAAATCACTAAAAGCACTACCACTATCAAGTGAGTCAAATTTTGCTCAGTGTGTGGCACTGCATAAAGAATAACTAAAAAAACAAGATGAAACTGCTAGACTAATGCTTGAGAAACTTCGTGGAAGAGTGGGATAAAACCACTTCTCCCTGCAGAGAAATAAATTTACTTCCCCAAAACCTCACCTAGTTTCTGGTAGAGACAGATTTGCCTTTTCTTAGAGAAACTGGAAGATTTTCTTTCTTATATCTTCACTCTCTTTTCCTGCTGGTGAAAAAAACCCATGTTCTTTAATTATCCAACCAGTTAAGTCTCTGCAGTGTTTCTGGGAAGGTACTTTTTCTTCTAGAAAAACTGGATTTAGGGGAAGGGAAACATGCAGTTAAATTCTGAAGCTGTTGATGTATTTGAGAAGCATCCTGTAGGAACCTTTTCCTATGGAGCACCCGTATGGGCATAGGCATATTGGTGCCTTTCCACAGAGCCAAGCTCTTAGCTGAAATCATCAGCATCACAAACATCATCTCAGGTAATTCATCAAATTGTCTGTAAATACGACTTCTCTGTCCTACAACTCAAATCAGATTTCTTTTCACTGTGTCACGTGCTTTAATTTCTATCTTGAAACATCTATTTTTACTTTAACTGTGCCTTTTCTGTTCACTCCCCCACTGAGGCTTCATTAGACAGCTTTCAGATTTGGGGCTTTTTTGAAATTGAACGGTTTTTCATCTGAGAAAGGAATGAACATCTGTGCATATTTATTCCTAGGTGGTTTTTTTTTAGTGTGTTTTATTTTGTTTTGAAATCAAAATATATACACGGGATTTGCTGAACTTGAACAAAGGGAGCAGAGGAGACTGAACAACAACAACAACAAATAAAAATCACTACAGTCTTAAGAAAGCTGCAGATACCAGGAAAACATAAGATCCCGTTCCTGAAAATGAATACTGCGAAAGCACCGGGAAGGATTTCTTTCTCATTACCTTTCAAATTCCACTCCAGCTCTCTGACTGATTGTAACTTTACTTTCCTTTTATTTCCAAGTATTTTAACTGTCCAGCTTCACCGACAACACTTTGCTTGGATCACAAGCCTAGAGAGAGCACTAGTTCTAAATCCTACAAATCTGCATTTCAGGCTTCTTATAAAGATGCATCACAATTTTGAATTATTCTTTTAGGTAATACGTTAAACAGCTGGAATTCCACATTTTACATGTGTTTTTAATAAATGGACATGTCACCAGGATTGCATCAGCCTAGTTAAGCAGTCGACTGGTGCCACAAATATTAGTGCTCCACTTGTTTATTTTCATGACTTCCACATGCTCTACCTTGAATCCTGCTGCTACCCTATTTAAGTTGACATGTTTCTGCTTATGCTAAGCAGGTTGGATCTTATTGCATCCATTTAGGAGCAGATGTTCCCTACAATACTCTGCACTCCTACATGTCACCTTTTTTTCACAGCTCTCCGCTAACTGCCTGCAGGTAGTGCACTCTCACTTTTGTGTCACCCTCTCCACAACAGCCCCTGGAAAGAGAGAGGAAGAAAGATGAGCTTTTAATGTTGTTATGAAACCATATGCACCCTGCTGCCACCATATCAGCAAGTGTGTTTTCTCCCAGAGTGTTTAATACACCTCTTTTGACACCACAGAAAATGAATTGTGAAGGATACTGCAGTTAGAAAAGTGTTGATTTTTGCCTGGGGAAAAGAAAATCAGAAAAGGTTATAAAATTCACTGTTCAATATTAACTTAATCACAATACATATTTTAGCAATGTACAGCATGCTACTTTAATGCACAGATACAGTTCCATGCCTGTCTCTTTTTTCTAATCTAGCCTGCAGCTCTCACTGGCTGTGAAAGTTAAGATTTATAGTGATAATATTTGCTATCTGACAATAAGTTTTGAAGCTAACAGCTTTGTGGTGTTTTCCCTATCTTGTTGCATATGTTTTTTTCACTTGCAACACCCATTAAAGTTTAATAGGAGATTTGTGCACATCATGAACATGAAAATGAGAATATAATTACCCCTCTGTTCTCAGATCACTAAAATCAATCTTTTTGTTTTGTTACAAAGTCTCAGGCTGACTGTAGTTGAGACTATTTTCACAGAAATCTGCAAACCTTGTAAGTGTAATGAATACCTAAGCTACAAATTAGAATATTTCTTCTTATGTCTGAATTTTGAAACCCACCTATCCCCTTCTTGTAATATATTATCCAAAGCTGAAGTGCACAAAATACCTAAATATAATGCTATTTCTCTGAAGTGATTTCAAAGGAAAGGCAAAAATAGTACCAGGAAAATTGCTAAGCAGCCTTAGACCACCTGCTAAACTGCTACGCTTTTTATAAAGGATAAGGGGTTGTCTTTCCTTTAAATAACTTTTTTAATTATGCATTTAGCTGATATGGAATATTGTCTTCAGGAAACAACGTGTGCTGGTAGCAGACACATTTAACTTGCAAATACAACTACATAACCACCCTTACAGCACAGTGGCAACAGGCTAGCACTGAGCAAATGAGAAGAGACACTCTGAACCAAAAGGCAGGCAGGTGAGATTGTGGGGTGTGACTCAACTGAACTTGGCAATAAGCCTATATTAAAAACATTGAATCAAATTGGTGAGAAGCAGAAAGGGCTGGCCTGGAACCAGGAAGGTTCTGTGAACTGCAGGTGTGACTCAGTGCAAGAGGACTCCACACTCAACCTCCTTGCCTAACAAGGCTTCAGTCAACAAAGCTTCATCACTGAAGCAGCAGTTACAATACATTTTGCTAATAAATCTTCTTTTCTTGAATGGCATTTTTTTCCCAGGTAAAGTCAACCCAAATGCATTGCTCAGGTGAGTGGGACCTCTGACAACAGCTTCCCAGCCTGAACTGATTAGATGGTTCTAGCATGTGCTCAGGAAACAGAGATGCACAGATAAATATCACAGGATGCCCGACCAAGAGCATTGCTAAATTGGGCATGGACTAATCTGCACTACTGTGGCAGTTTAGATAGATGCTGGAAAGAAGTAAACATAGGTGAGCTATTAATGACTTGATGTATTTGTAACACATTTAGGGCAAGAAGATAGAATGTGATAGTAATATAGATCACAAATTCTAATTGCATTTAGACATTAGGAAAATTACAGAGATCAGCTAGGGACCAAATAGCTAGAAAGGTCTTTAGCAGCTTGTTGTGACAATCTGTTTTTAAAAAGTACTAAAAAGTGCAAACAGCTGCTGCTCATAGGACATTTTACACCTGGTCATTTGGCTTGCTTTAGCAGCCTGACGTTGATGTGAAGGTCTACATGGAAGGCGAGGCTGCTGGCTGGGACTCAAGCACATGGAGGGTTGGTCCTCTTTCTACAGGCTCATGATGTAGGCCTGACCTGCACTGAAGGAAAGGGATATCTGGGGCCTGGGTTGGTGTGAATTTATGGCATTGTGTTGATGAGCAGAATTCCTGTAAGAGGAATCTGAGCAAGAAAAATCATTATCCCACCTTCTTTGTCTATAAGCTTCCTATTTTGTGCTGCTGAGTGATATGGTCCTGGTTACGGCACTCTGAATTCCTTCAGGACAAGCAATGGATTAAATATTTAGTTCATTCACAGGCATCAGCTGTTTATCTTGGTGGTTAATTTCAAAGTGTCCCATCAAATTTCTTGAAATATAAAATTTCTCATGCAACAAGTATTATTTATTTCAGTTGCATTTCAAAACAAAATCTATCCTGCAAATCTCACCATTATAGCACAATTTTATTTCTAAATGAGATAGATATCCGATTCCTTCTCTCCTGACTTCTTCAAAACCATCTGTAAATTCTTTACTTTTGGCTAGTTGAAAGCAGAGAGAAAAGTGCATAAAATGTTTCATTTGTTTCTCCACAAGTGTTCAACATCAAAGAGAATTCTTTATCCCCATTCACTCTTCACACAAAATATGGTCTCAGAGAAAAATTTAAACTTAGAAGAAGCTTTTTAAAGAAGCTTTAAAAAATGTATTTCATAAATCTTCATAGGGTCCTTGCAAACACATATATTTAAAAGAAAGTATCTAATGAAAGAAATCTGTAAAAACATGATTAATCTGAGAATCTTTAGTACAGATATTCTCCAGTGATAACTTATTAGCTGTAAGCAGCAATTATTTGTATAAATCTATTGTCTAGATATCCTTATCTAGATAAGTCCAGTGAGAACATGAATGAAAAAAAAAATGGTCGAGGAGGCTCTTGGATAGTCTTTCCAAACATAAAATCATAGAATATCCCCAACTGGAAGGTTGTGCCAGGTGGGTCCCACAAATGCTCACAAAGGAACAGAAAGAACACCTTATGCAAGTTTGTCAAGAACTATTCAAAAAATACAAGGCTGAAGGTGACAGTTCCCTGGATTTCATCATTACTAGTGATGAGATATGGTGTCTCATATGACACAGATTCAAAACAGCAGTCCATAGAGTGACGACTTGTGAATTTCCCATAAAATAAAAAGTTCAAGACACAGCCCTCAATGGGTAAAGTGATGTGCATTGTCTTTTGGGATAGAGAAGGGTTGATCACTCTGGATTTCCTAGAACCTGAACAAACTATCAACTCTGACTGCAACATTGCAAAGCTGACTAAGCTGAAGGCTCAAACTTCCAGGGTAAGAAGAAGATAACCTTTCTCTTGCAATATGATAACGCCAGGCCCCACACCAGTTTGAAGACTGGAGCACATTGCCAATCTTGGCTGGACTGTCCTACCATAGCCACTATATACTCCAGATTTGGCACCTTCTGACTTCCATCTGTTCAGGCCAATGACAAATGGACTGTATGGGTAATATTTTCCTAGCAATGACGCCATCATAGCAACTGTGAAACAGTGCATCACTTCTGATGGTGCAGATTTTTACGGGGGGGGGGGGCATGCAGGCTCTTGTTGATTGCTCATGAAAATGCATGGTTAATGGTGGTGACTGTGTTGAAAAATAGTGTTTCATAGCTGAAAATCTGCTCTATCACATAGTGTTATTGTGCTCTTTATACCTGTTGTACTTTTCCAAGGAAATAAATAAGATACGTTACTTTCAGAGCATATTTCTTTCACCACAAGCTACCCAAAGCTATATGATAGGAGTCACTAACTTTCACAGTATGCATGTTCTCACCCTCAAGTGTTTGGCATCCTCAGTTTGGGTCTTCCCTTCGTATAATCCTGGAGTATGTTAATCAGTAGATGGATCTTGAGCACACCAGCAGGATGCTAGTCCCATTCAATATCACCATAGTCACATTATCTTCAGCTCAGCACTCAGCTCAGCTGATTCCAATGTTGCTGTTGTTGAAACTAAGTAAGGTAGGCTGTATCTTGTAGGTGCAACCCCTTTTTTACATTTTGCCTTCACTGCTTCTCCCCACCATAACTTCCAGCTTCTGCTGCCCAGCTCCCCTGCCCATGCAGGGCTTCACCCTGGCTGCTCCCTGGCAGTAACTCCTGGCAGTTGATTTGAAATGGAGATCTGACAATATGAATGCTACCTGGATGACTTAATACTGATTTTCCCAAGATGAATGTTGACTTAAAGTAAGTAAGAAAGTGACTGATGGTCATCAGGATAGATGATTTTCACCCTTAACAGCTGGAAGTTCATTTAAAAATGCTTTCCAACAAAGGCCATTTTCAGGGCCTGAGTTTAATCTCAGGGCTGCAGTTATTCTAAAAAGCAGCATACAGAGAGGACAATAATTTGTGATCTCTGCTGTAGTCTTAAGAAAATTATACCTGTTGTTTGATAAAGCTTATGAAAGTTTTCAGAACATTGATCAAAGAAATTTTGCTTCATTTTCACTAAAATGTTGTTTGGCGTAGTGACATTTTAGACATAGAACAGTTCTAATTACAGAGCTCTAATTAAAAGCTCTAATTAGAAGAGCTTTTTAATTCATACTGTATTTTGTGAATATTTCTAAAAACTAAAACCAAATTCTAAAACTAAAACCAAATAAATCAGTAATGCAATTCATTTCTTTGCTTCTCATAATAAATCAAAAATTCTGTGATGATGGTTTCTGGATAATATACATGTTGCCATAAGAACAAAAAAGAGGTCTTCATTAGTGGCTGTCCACTGTGCATACTCATTGTATAACTCCAATATGTAACTGAATGGTGAATAATGTCAGTTCTATTTCATGATCTGCAATTTTAAAAAAGAAGAAGAAGAAAAATGAAAAATGAAGCCTGCAAGTAAATCTAACTATCTTAAAACTAAGGTTAAATGGCTTTGGGTTTGCAATCAAAAGTTTTGGGGCTGGAGATTTTTTTTTTCTTTTGATGAGGAACATTTGTCATCATGGAAATGCTGGCAGTGCAATGCCACCAGTATAGGTAATGTTAACTTTCTACTTATATTATGAAGCCTGTGGTATTTGACTTGTAAATATTAGTTCAGAAGAAAAGAAATGTCTAAATACTCTGGGCCCTTTGCCAGTACTTCCTCCATTGCATGCTGAATCATGCCAGAAAATTACACTATTGCAAAGACAACCTGCAAGCTTGAGCATTGCTTTGTATGGGGAACCTGCTGATTGATAGAACTGTGCCCTGAAGGCTGTGGTACCTCATTAGAGTCATCACCAGAAATGTATGCATTGGAGCCTTCCTATAAGAACAAATATTTAAAGACACAAAAGCATACAAAGCCAGTTTGCAGAGTGAAGCTGAATAAATATTTTGGAAAGGAAGAAATAAAAAAAATATATTGCACATACAAAATCTATATTTGAAGAACATTATTAAGATAAAAAGCCAGAAACAAAAACGCCAATACATACCAGCAAGACTGCCACTTGTGCAATGCCACTAATTCATTTCCTTCCACATATTCACTAGAATTAGAGATAAATTACTTTTTAAATTAATTACCTATTTCTAAAAAAGTAGCTGGTAACTTTAGAGGATCTACTTTTCTAAAGAGCTATTCTTGTCTACTCTGCAACAAACACAAGATGATAGCGTGGCACTCGTAAAGGGAGAGGTAGTGACATGGATGTGACCACTCATCCATGTCAAAGAGACGTGTTAAGACAATGCTGGTTACATTCTAATTGGAGTTTTACCTGTGGATGATATCACAAGACAGTAGACTAAAGTCTAAAGAGATGACAGTACCCCAGTGTGACGGACTCATCTGTTTCAAACTGCAATGGCTAGAACAAAATGGATCTTGGTAACTACAGTCGCAAGAAATGTGAGGTGTCTATCTAAGCCAACTCAGGTATATTAGCTCCCCTTTAAGGACATACTTTCAAGTCACTTTGAAGTGCAAACTTTTTTGCTGAGTGTTTTCCAAAGGGCTTCAGAGACTGAGCTCATTACTTTATCTTTTTATTTAAAACAAAAATGCAAAAAACAGAATAATACTAATGATACAAAGAATAACTTTTAGAAGAAAAGGCAGCCAGTAGAAAACCAGGGCATATAAGAGAGGGTAATTAATATATGGGATGAGCTGTTGTAATCTCAACCAGTCAAACCAGCTTCATTTATATCAAAATAGAAAGTACAGCTAACTAGAAATTTTCAAGAAATGGTTAAATAGAGGGAATATACATAAACTCAATATATATATAAATTACAAATAAAAATGTATTTCAGTTTCTAAGCACAATCTAAAATACACTGAATCTTCTAAGAATGGATGGCCTACTAAAATTTTGTATGCCAAGTTTAATTTTAGCTAATCATGCAGAAATTGCCCAAGCCCTTTTACTTCCAAAATTGAACTTGTAGATATGCACAATGCATACTAATCATTACTTTACCTTTAACAGAAGCACTTCATGTTATTCATCAGTGGTCACTTGTAATGCAAATTCCTAATGTACCCTAGATTCGTCTGTTAGATCTGTGAATTTATTTCAAACACATGTTCTTTCAAAGAGAAATCCTACAGGATACAAACTTAAACCACTAACTAGTCACTTTATACAACATATAAAGGTTTTATTTTCAAGTCAACCATATATTTATTCAGGAAATGTCATACCGAAAAAGAACCACCATGCTCTCGAATTCCAGAATCAAGACAGTACTTTGGAAATCCAAACAGTAGACACCAACCTTCAGACACTCAAATCTGAAAACATCTTTCTTTATCCACTAGAGTCCTGAGCCACAAAATATATATTTATTTATGAGGGCACTCCAACAGTAATGCCTTCCATTTCGTTATGTTGGTCAAGATGTCAGAGGCAGATGTCAGTGGTATGGCAATAGAGGTTGAACCTTCCCACCAATATTCCATACAATTTTGTTGCCATGTGACAGATGGCAGCAGAGGGGCAGTCTGACACAAAGGCATCTGACATGGGAATGCAGATGAACCAAAGGAGTGGAACTGAATTCCTCCACGCAGAGAAACTGACATTCATTAACACTTGCTGAACATTTTTGGAGACCAAACAGTGGATGTGAGCACAGTGAGGTAGTGGGTGATGCATTTCAGCTGTGGTGACAGCAGTGTGAAAGACAAGTCACATTCCAGACAACCATGCAGATTTTTACAAGTGCAGCATGCAGGCTCTTCTTCATTGCTGAAGAAAACTCATAACTAACAGTGGTGACTATGTGCTTTGTAGCTGAGAATTTGCTCTTTCAAATAATGTTATTGCATTCTTTGTATCTGTTGCAGATTCCATGGACAAAAATAGGACTCAATACTTTCAGAGCGGCCTACAAAAAATAGATTTAAAATTAGTTTAAATAAACTAATGAGTTTAAATAAATTAATAAATTTAAATAAATTTAAATTGTGTTGAATGGAGTTGTGTCACTTTCCTGTGTGCTTCATTTATGCACCCCTGCTTCTTTTGTTTTTTTGTCTGCTTACCAGCTGTGCTTGTACACATACATTGCAAGATCTTCAGAACAGAAGTGGTTTCGTGAACTGAAAGGGGTCTATTTAACATACTGGGACTTGGCTTCTGAATACCATCAAGATGCAAATAGTAAAATACATTTTGTTACTAAGGTTGCTGGCAAAAAAAATCTATTGAAAACATTATGTCAGACGTCTTTCATTAAGTATCTCAGATTTTCTGAAATTTGATCAAACATTTCAAGAGGGTCTTAAATGACGTAGGTTGTGCCCACTGTTCACGTTATGTTACCCTTTCGAAATGAGGTGATGAGTATCTGAGCTGCTTGACATATTATTGCTTGATCCTAAGTATCTGTTACTTCATTAATAGGTGCTGTGTGACTTGCTAGCAGCCGTGGTCTGATCTAACAGCACTTTAACAATTTCTAGTGAGTCCAACAGTTGTTACCAGATAATGCATTTGTGCTTTGCGTGTTTTTCAGAAAAAGTATTATTCAAGCTTTCATTACATTTCTTAGTTAGTAACAAAGTTATCTGGTAACAGTTCCTCCCCTAAGATGTAATTTATATCCTCCAAAGAGCTAAGAAGACTGTATTTGTTGTTCGTTTCTAGAAGTAATTGGTCCAGAGTTTGGCAATTTGCACTTTCCAATAGCTGAATACCAAATGTCAGTGTTGATTACAAGATGTCTTACATTTTCTAAATGTGGAAGCCTGCTTGTAAATGTAGATACACACATTCTTATGGCAAATTTTAGTTCATGATTTTTCCACATATGTTGTGACTAAGACACTTCAACCTATGCTATCATCTTGCAGTCAGCTGTGTGTAGCACATTCAGTTTCTTAACATAAGCAAAAAGAGTGCATATTGCACTAATGTTCAAACCTCTAGCATGGTAACATACGCATGTTTAATGCTACCTGTTCCATTAGTCTCAAATAAAAGTCTTCTGTCCACTCTACGTTATATCCCCTTTCTACCAGATGGAAATAAAAAAATGGTGAAGATATATAGAGGATACAAAATGTAACTTCATATGTCTTATGCTTAGACAGAGATGCCAGCCCGCTGCTCTGAGCCAAGACCCTTCAGTTCTGCCCTGCAGCAATATTTCAGGTTGTTTCCAGCGTCTTCCATCAGCCAAGTTTGGGTTGTGCCCCTCCTCAATAGGTGGATTTCTGATCTCTTTTAATGTTGTTTCCTAGCAAGTCACAAACTTTAGATTTTAGATGTCACTGTAGGTACAAGTCATCTCCATGTCACACACTGCTTTCAGATGGGAAGGTGCAGTTCTCCTTACTGGATTAAACTCCTTGTTTGTGACTGAAAACATTGTATATTCCCTCCCCTACAAGCTTCTGTCAAGGGTCAAGTCAACCTAGAAATACTATATTGCTGAATACACCCTCATTTTCCAAAGCCTTCACCAACTTACAGTTTCAACTACTCCTTGCAAATTTTTGCACTGCACAAATGAAAATCTAGATTTCCAAGAAGTCATGAATTTCTAAGTGCTAAATTTCTACTTTGTTTCTTCTTATCAACCACTGAAATCATGCCAGAAGCATGAGATAAAACAGATGATTAAAGAAATGCAATTTCAGATTACATTATTTGATTCACAGTAGCGTAAAATTCAGTGCCATACCTTCAATACTACTGTTTTTATCAGCAGATGGACTTTAATCCTAATGCAACTGAAAAACAGTTCCATTTTACAACTGATAGGGTTTAGTTCAGGATCCGTGTTATTTTAAATTGCTTGATATTTTTTTCATAATAGAGTATCTATAAAGGTAAAATGGTAATTTTAAAAGTAAAATAGCAATTTTACTGAAATATATCCTATTAAATAATTCATTTGCATTTGAATACAGACCTACATTTAACAGAAACAATTTACAAGTGGCTATTCAGGCATTTTAAAAACACATTGAAGTAGTTTCCCCTAATGACGCTGCATATATCAAAAGGAATGATTAGAAGGCATTCAGAAATCCTATTAGAATTGCTTTCAATAACTGAAACATAAGAGCGTACATGCAGCCTATATATCTTCAGTGAAAGTGTTATCAGTTATTTTGCATTCAAGGCTGTTAGTTCAATAACCAGATAAACTAAAGAAAATTACACTAAAATGAACTAACAATACTTAGAACTTTTCTTGTTTCCCCTTGTCTCTCAGTTCAATAACTTCTATCTCAAGAAATGTTTTTTGCAATATTGCTTTAAATTAAGCCTAATGTAAGGATGTCTAGGCAGCATCTATTTCACTGTTTGAATTCTTTTCCTCCTATCTCTTTCAAAAAACCTAGCTTTTAATTTATAGTCCAATTTTGTACGAATTTATTTCTCTGCTGATCCAAACTTCAACACAACAGTAGTAGAAGTAGATCAAAGCAATTGGCACTGGGAACTCAACATCTATAATGAATGTAATTTGGGGTTTTACTTCAAACTAGTCAGTTCCCTGAACCTGACACCCCACCACGTGTGATTTGAATCTCCTTGATGAAGGAATTGTTGTGTTGGATCATATTTTCTCATTATAGGCTAGAGTGTATTTGCTGAGCACTCAAAGAACAGTTTCCGATGTCATTTTATCTGAACAGAATCTCATTTGTGTGCGTCACACCCTCTCTGTGAACCAAACCACAGTTGGGGGCAATCAAGAGATTTGTCTCAGTATTGCATTTCTGTCCCAAACCAAAAATGTTAATGTAGATAAAGCCTTAGTGTTCTGTTTTCTATTGCTTTGATTTGGCAGTTCTGCTTAGCTTACTAATCTCTGGGTTCTCTGGATGCTACTCTGTGATTCAGGCATTTCTCCTTCATCTGGGCCTCTGAGGAAATTAATTTTTATTGTTTTTTTTTACAAAATGGAAGAAATTCAAAAAGAGGTCAACCCAGAAGAACTGCTGGCTGAAAGAACTTCAGAGTGAAATACATATCCTTAAGCAAAAGAAAGCACTGTACCCAGGCCTCCATCCTCTACTAACTGATGAACTCGTCCCACTCAAGAATCAGTTTCACCAGCAGCTGTTTTTTTTTTAATCAAAGACATGTCCTGGCACTCCTTATTTCTGAGAGGAATCCTGGTGATCAGGCTAAGACTTCCAGGACAATGTAAATCTCTCTATTCAGTCCCAGCTGGGAACCCAAGTCAACAGAGGAGAAAAATCCAAGTTGTCTTTTCTACAAATCAATACCAACCAGGTTGGACAGCTCTGTGATGAGTGCCCTGGACTGGTACTCCCCCCAGTGCCTGCCTCACTCCATACACTGCAGGGTTAGCTATCTATCACATAGCCAAGCCATTTTTTCTGACATACAAATAAACATATTCAATACTAATCATAAAATATCATGGTTTATAATCACGAACCCTTTTATTTTAAGAAAAACATATTTAATGCAGACAAGAGGCACTTCAAGTCTACAGGAAGTGAAGGGTAGGACTTTATTTGATATTACTTATTATTATTTTTTTTTTCAGGAGTTAAAACATAGTAAGTCAGTACAGTAACATAGCATCTCTGTAGATGATACAGGTAGAACTATCTGATCAAAAAGACTGAATAAAAGCACAGTAAGATTGGTCCATGATGTACAACTGCAGACCTCACAATATGGCTAAGAATCATTACTAGTAAGCCAAATCATGAAGTCTTTTTTCACTTGCTTGCCAGCTAAAAAATACCTTGAGATGAATAGGATATTTTCTAGAGTAAAAAAGGGAAAAAAGAAAAAAGAAAAAAAGAATGGCTAGAAGGAGAAGAATAGCTGAAAAATAAATTTCATGCTTTAGTAAACTTCAAGTCACAGTATAATTTCCAATGCAGTACACAATCTACAAATACATTAAAGAGACAAAACAGTGAAATAAAAAGTCAGAATATATTCTATGACAATATATACAGTTAGTGGTACCATATTCTGTCAGATGCAAAGACAAAAGAAAATTTAAACATGCACAGAGACCCATGAAGGTACTGGAAAATAGCAGAAAACATTGCAACACTTCTTCTTTAATAACAGTTGTCACATATTAGCTTTAGTTGTCATCTGCTGCATAAATCAAAGGAAAACTAGGTCAAGCTGTACTAACAAGCACGTAATTCCCATTGTTATCTATAAGATAAATACACCTCTGTTTGTAACTTTACTCCACGGAAGCTGCCAGGCTGGATAAGATGATTAGTCTGTTTTACTCAGTACCCTGTCTCACTGTGGTTAGCACCAAATGATTTAGAAAGGACCAAGAAATTCCAGCATTGACAAACACAGAGTAAATTGCTGATAAGATGTATTGTTTTGTACCTTCTGTCATATAATGACTGGTTTGTGCCTCAGAGGATAAGCTTTAAATATCCTGTGTATTAGGCAGCATAAGCATATTTCTTTTTTCTAACTGTGGATTCCTATATGATATGATTTGCACAAGGAAACCTCTATGTTCTGAAACGTGAATTTGATCTGAAGCTGAGATGAAGCACTGCATACTGTTTTTCTAGCAATTTTCAGTTTAGAAGACTGAACATTCTGGGCTATAATTGATGTTAATCTGTTTCCTAAGTAACTGTAAGATTTTATGGAACATCCAGAAACTGATACTTCATCTTAGTTTCTCATATTCTCAAACTGATTTCCTGCAGCCTTGAAAACAGAGCCTTTGGGCTATCATGGATAAATACTTTAGATGTCCGAGCTAGCTTTGAGTTTTCAGAGCTCCAGCCAAAGGAACTAACATTAAAAGGGAAGCAGATTTATTCCGTGTTATACTTTCAAGTTATTATCAGTTTATCTTAAAAGCAAAAAGAAATAGGTAACATATTTAGAAAGACTTGTAAACATAAGAAAAAGAAGAAAGTCATATTCATCTACTTAGTTATTCATTGATTTCTGTTATTTCTTCATTCAGTGCCAGCTTAAATACTCACACTATGTCTCATAGCATCCTGGTTTCTTTGCCAACACTCATTCAGTTTATCTTCCTCCTTCTTCCAGGGCTCCAGCACAGAAGTTTGCCTCATGTTAAATTGAACTGGGAAAATGGTGTGGCTGAAAACAAAAACACTTTAAAAAAATCTACATTACTTTTTTTTAGCTTGATCAGGCTCTGAAGGTTTTTCAAACACAGAATATTAGATCTTCTCAAACTTGCAAGCAGACTTATTACAAGCATTTATATGGGGATTATATTCCTAGTTCACTGCAAGCTATGTCTTTATGACAGATAACAAGAACAAATAATTTTGCGACAGCTATATCCAAGGCCAATTTTGTTGTTGTTGTTGTTTTACTAAAATGCAGAACCTTAAAAGAGCCATAATTTAAGTACTTTATGCCATCAGTTTTGCCTCATGTCCAGACTTCCAAGTCAAACTCATTCACTTAGGCTGAACTACAGCAATCCAAAGTATTCTATGGGCTAAAAAGTGTTTGCAATGATACATTTTCTTAAGAACTAGAGAATTATTCTTGTGACCCTGACAAGGTTCTTTTCTTCTCCAAACCTGCTCCCTCCTTGCCTAATACAATAATTGTGATTAATACAGAGCTTACTAACGGTTTAAGATTTGCTACCAACTCTGAGATCTCAGTATTCCCACCATATAAACAGAAACTACAATCCAGGCAGAGAAGCAGACCACTGAAAAGACTGGCAGCATCCCTCTTCAAAGTATCAAACATGCAAGTCAACATCAACTTATTCTGTTAATAAGTTAACATCAACTTATTCTGTTAACAAGTTAACATCAACTTATTCTGAAAGAAGTGGAGGACTTCTGTCTTGCGGCCCATAGCCAGGAGGGCAGGGCCTATTGGGGCCTCTCTGGGACAGAGGCTGATGGCCTCGGGCTGATTTGGTGTCTGGTCCTGGGCCAGGACAGGGAGGCCCTCAAGGCCCTCAGGGACATGACAAGGCACATCAGAAGTGTGATCAAAGGAAGTCCCAGCACAGTAAATACTTTGCACATTGTGTCCCAAACAGAGATTATCCACCTACTCCTACAGCGAGAAAAAATTAAAGCTGGTCAGAAAATTCAGACAAAATCTTTTCTTTCTGGAATTTTTTACTTCCTCAGAATGCAAATGTTTCACTAAAATAGCCTAATTGTGATGAGATTCCATTGGAAAACTGCCACCAGACAAGCTCTGAAACTTTCTTGGTGTCCTGCCAAATCATGTCTATGGCTCCTCAATAAAGCACCTGCTGGGTACCATGACCATGAACTCTAGGTCTTCCAGGGGCTGGAGGAAAAACAGGTGGACGTTCCTTGCACCAAAGCTCCATTCTGTTGCCCAGCAAATAGAAGTACTCCTGGGTTTTGACCCAAGTTAGAGTGAGAACAGTTTTCCAAACATTAAAATAAGTCACAAAAAAGAATGGTGTTTTTTTTCTTTCAATTCTACTCCAACGTATTCACCAAATTAAAGAATGAAGGATTCTAGCAGAAGAACATTTCAACAAGGACTTAAAAAAAAAAAGAATAGTTATATATTCTGGGATGGAGGAGTTGCATTAATATGCATTTTTTTGTCATTTTTTGTTATTCATTTAGACAAAATCTCACTTCTATTTATTATGCAGATAAAGAGCTGTATACATTTTCAGAAAAAGGAGAAAAAATTGATCGAATCTCTCTAGACTACTGTAAATTGTCTATTAGGATGTCATGTAAAAAAGTTTATTCATACAACCGAAGAGGACAGGGCTTAATAAAATCCTGCCAGATGGAGAGGAAACTGACTTAGAGGGAGACAAAATATGTAGCTTTAAATATGCAGTCTGACTAAGAAGAGCTTACCAGCAGAGTTCCTGAGTGAAGTTTGAGGCCAGTTACAAATTTCAACTAACTGGCTGTGATACAAGGAATGGAAGTGTACAGATGACATTTGATGATGAAGAAAAGCTGAGTCCCAGTATTTCAGAGGATCATAAGATTCAAAATAAACACTGTCCCTCTTTGAGGCCTTGTTTTCTAGAAATTGTATTTAAGATAAAAAGATGCAAGATTATGCACTGAATGCTATGTATTTCTGCTTAGAATTAGAATTCATCAGTTTGAAATGTGAAAAGAAAATATTACTCTAGGGGAATAGATAATTATGTACTGACTGATACTGTGGAGGCAAAAAATTATTGATGTCACCATATATAGCTCATATGAGAAGTAAGAGCAATCCTTATCATAGAATCATAGAATCATAGAATCATAGAATCATAGAATCATAGAATCATAGAATCATAGAATCATAGAATCATAGAATCATAGAATC
>NC_034409.1:137910624-137970911 GCF_002078875.1 Numida meleagris | reverse complement strand
TTGAAAAGGACCTCAAGGATCATCGAGTCTCAACCCCCCTGCTAAGTGCAGGGTCGCCAACCACTAGACCAGGCTGCCCAGAGCCATGTCCAGTCTGGCCTTGAATGCCTCCAGGGACGGGGCATCCACAACCGGCCTGGGCAACCTGTTCCAGTGCATCACCACCCTCTGTGTGAAAAACTTCCTTCTAATACCTAACCTAAATCTCCCCTGTCTCAGCTTAAAACCATTCCCCCTTGTCCTATTGCTATCTACCCTCACAAACAATCCCCCTCCTGTTTATACGCTCCCTTCAAGTATTGGAAGGCCACAATGAGGTCCCTCTGGAGCCTTCTCTTCTCCAAACTAAACAAGGCCAGTTCCCTCCATCTTTCCTCACAGGAGAGGTGCTCCAGCCCTCTTATCACCTATACTCAGAAAATACGAGAGCATACTAGAAAGTAGAGTAAGCAGAACAAATGAATGGACATACTATCGCACCAAAACCAAATAATTTATCTCCTTATCATAGTCAAAGAAAGTGTAGGATAGTCAGTACTGTTCTCTGTATACACAGCAGGAGGTAATCACAGCAGAAAGAAAGGAATTATTTCTTTACAGAAAAATATTAGGTCAAAAGTAAGGGAGTATCACGTAGCCATGTACCCAGAGAAAATTTAAAACTACTGATAGAAAAAGTACTAAATATCAATGTCAACCAGAATGATAAAAATAACATCAGTTTTTTCTTTTGTTTTGACTTGCTCTGCTTTTTGCATTTTAACCTTGTAATGTCAAGAAGTTCTCTGATAAATGTAGAAATTGGTATTTTAGGTTTTACTGCAGCAGCAGGAACTGGACTGTACACCAAAAAGTCACTTCCAGTTAAACTTAGGATAACATTCACTTTTATATACCCATCCACATGATGAGCAAAGGTAAAAAAGCAGACTACATGAAACTAACCTTTATCAAAAGCAATAATGACATAGCATTCATAAATAAGCAGCCAGTCTGCCTTTATTTTATATAGAGTGGATCAAGCTTCAGTGGCTTTATCTTTGGTATATGAATGACACAGGATGGGACATACTTTTCTGGGCATTAATCACAAAACAACAGCACATTTTTTTTTCTTTTTTTTAAATTCTTTCTTCTTTTTATTTCTTTTATTTTGAAAAGGTTTATAATTAGGGTAATAAAGAGAATATACGAGTCATATCTGGTCACCCCTTAAAGAAAGAATTGCATTAGTGTAATAAAGAGTAAGTGTATTATTTTAATGCAATAAAAAGTTTGTAAACAGTTCAATAAAGACTAAGACTTCAGCCAATATCATTGTCAGCTTCATCATTCCAAATCAGAATAACTCTCTAATAATAGAGGTAGAAAGAACTGAAAATAAGGGCCAAATAATTTTAATGATAGCAAAGGCCTTAATCAACAGTTTGCTTCATTAAACACAGAATGTATCTCAGCCCGACAGAAATTCAGAGCTGATTAAAAACAGGCCAAGTGGTAATTTAAAAACGCTTGTCAAGGAAGAAATCAACTGAAAGTATAATTTTCAGTCCTTTTATATGCATCAGTGGGGTACTAATAAATCTGTGCAAAAGCCACTTGACTATGTTCAAGTTAAATGAGCTCAAACTGGGTAGAGAGAGACCACTACTAAGTGGATTTTTGAATGATTGGATAACACAGGAGCCTCCAAGCCTGTCATTCAATTATGACAAAATATGGAAAGTCACAAACTCACCTGGGTTTGCAAACCTGTGTGACAAATGTGGGCTAAAATTTCCTACAGTCATGTCAGAAAAATTCTCAGAAATTGTAGTTCATCAGTGGATAAGACCTTTAAAACATAGATTTCTTGTCAAGGAGGTCATGCAAATATTGTCTTATGGCTCTGTGGCAAATAGCAAAAGTTATGGTGGAACAGTTAAATTTCCTGGGTCCATAAGGTATGCTCAGACCAGTTTTGAAAAAAAAAAAAAAGGATTTAACTATTTCATAGGAAGCCCTGGAACTGTAAGTTGTGACATGTTTAATCAGGTAATCCACTTAAAGTTTTTTTTTGTCCACAGAGTAACAGGCCATTTTGCTTTCCATCCATAAAGTGGTTATCCTCCTAGAATTCTCCTTCCAATATATTTCTGCGCTTGCTAGTTCACAGTCCTTCATTTCTAATCAAATCTTACGCTTTAAAGTTTTTTTGACAATCCTGAGGATTCTTTATAAAAAGCAAAGATCTTGCAGAAACATTTCGTAGCTGAATTATTTCTTTAACTATGTGGCAAATTCGTTGATACTGAGTGCTGAAGTGCTTCTGTAACATTTCTCATCTTCTTGTCTTAGGGCAAGGCAAATACAATTTCATCAGCAGAGGCATGTAGAGTTTAACATTAAAATATAGAGAATACGTTAATATTTTCCACACTCTCATATCTCTCCACATAATCTTGATAATGAAAAATACAAGAAAAATTGCCTCCAGTCAGAAATATTATCCACAAAACATGCATCTTTTCAACAGAAAAAAAGTAGCCCTCTTTCTCTTTTTGAGAATTTCACCAGTATTTCAACAATGGGTGCTGTAAAACTAACACAAATAATCATAATAATCAAACTAACAAATAATAATCATTTGGAGAAGCTGGCTGCCCGTGGTTCTGGAGAAGCTGGCTGCCCATGACTGAATAAGCTGGCTGCCCATGACTGAATAAGCTGGCTGCTCATGGCTGGAGATGCTGGCTGCCCATGGTTTGGATGGGCATATGCTCTGCTGGGTGAAACACTGGCTGGATGGCCAGGCCCAGAGAGTTGTGGTCAATGGAGTTAAATACAGTTGGCGGCGAGTCACGAGCAGTGTCCCCCAGGGCTCGGTGCTGGGGCCTCCTCTATTCAGCATCTTTATCAATGATCTTGATGAAGGGATTGAGTGCACCCTCAGTAAGTTTGCAGACAACACCAAGTTGGGAGGGCGTGTTGATCTGCCAGAGGGCAGAAAGGCACTACAGAGGGACCTGGATAGACTGCATCGATGGGCCAAGGTAAACCGTATGGAGTTTCAACAGGGCCAAGTGTCGGGTCCTGCACTTTGGTCACAACAACCCCAGGCAACCCTACAGGCTTGGGGAGGAGTGGCTGGAAAGCTGCCTGACAGAAAGGGACCTTGGTGTGCTGATGGACAGTCGGCTGAGCATGAGCCAGCAGTGTGCCCAGGTGGCCAAAAAGGCCAGTGGAATCCTGGCTTGGATCAGGGATGGTGTGGTGAGCAGGACTAGGGAAGTCATCCTGGCCCTGTACTCAGCATTGGTGAGGCCTCACTTCAAGTACTGCGTTCAGTTTTGGGTGCCTCAGTACAGAAAGGACATTGAGGTGCTGGAGCAGGTGCAAAGAAGGGCAACAAGGCTTGTGAGGGGCTTGGAGAATATGCCCTGCGAGGAGCGACTAAAGGGACTGGGGCCGTTTAGTCTGGGGAAGAGGAGACTGTGGGGAGACCTTATTGCTCTCTTCAAGTACCTGAAAGGCGATTGCAGTGAGAGTGGGGTTTGTCTCTTCTCAGTGGTGACAGGTGACAGGACAAGGGGAAATGGCCTCAAGTTGTGCCAGGGAGGTTTAGGTTGGATATCAGGTAAAACTTCTTTCCAGAAGGGGTTGTTAAGCACTGGAACAGGCTCCCCAGGGAGGTGGTTGAGTCACCATCCCTGAATGTGTTTAAAAACCGTTTGGGTGTGTTGCTTGGGGACATGATTTAGCGGTGGGTTGTTAGAGCAGTATGGTTAGGTTGCTGTTGGACTTGATGATCTTGAAGGTTCTTTCCAACCTGAGCAATTCTATGATTCTATTCTATGATAAGCTTTTAACTTAGGCATATAAGCACTTAAGTGCTGTGGTAAAGGTATAGCAATGCTCCTTTAATGATCCCCAAGGAAGTACCACCTGGAAAGTAATACTACGGAGAAATAAGGAGAGAGGACTGCAGGCATTGTGTCAATGGAGAGACACCTGTTTTGCTAGCTTCTCTCCCTTTTGGTAAACCTATGACTGCAGTCCATGTTAAAATTTTTTTTGCTATAAAACTACCAGTAAAAATAATAAATACCCCCCAAAAATGGATGAAAGAATTTATCCTTCTAAATGGCTAAGAAACAAAATTCCTGAGAAATTAAACATAAATTATACCACAGTCATAAATAAATTAAATTGTTCTTACTATTAGTAATACTTAAAACTCACAGTAATTGGTTGGTAGGTTCTACCTACCAAAGCATTTCCACTTATGGAAAGGCAGCACCTACTGGCTGAATGTTTTTGCCTTCAGACAACAGTGATGGTAGAAAGAACTTCACAAATTTGTCATGCCATCTTCAGAATACTACTGCTTCGATGAGTACTCCCACTCCACAACTCAAAAAGGAGCTTATATTAGTAGTTACATGAGCTATTTCATGAGATGGTGATTATAGTTTTTATCAGGCTGGAAGATACACTGTAGGAGATATTGTAGCCTCAAATATTTTGAAATGTCTCACATATCTTCAGCCATTCTACATACAAAAAGCTTTAATACAAAATATATCAGAGTTCTTTTTTTCCATATAAATCACAAAAAGCATACATTTCCAGTAGAACTTCTTCTGATCCATTTTCCTACCTAATAATTTCCACTGGATCCAAGAAACTATTTCCTTTTCTTTTGTTCTTTCCAAGCAGATTACTTGAATGACTAATGAAAGCCATTGTGTTGGACATGCAGGCAGAGAGATAAGACACAGCGAGCATGACTTAATTAGACCAAATTTTTATTAACTTGCTTATTTGGAAGCTGTCCGCTAATATCTCATACTGCATTGGTCATCACTTCTTCCTTGTTTGTACCTTTAGCTATAATCAGTTTCAAATCCAATCCCCAGGCTATTCTGGATATCATTGTAAGCCGTTTGCAAGAAATGAAAAGAGATGAATGAATTGTTTCCTATAAAGTACATACTAGCTAGTGGTAGCTCCAGCAGGAGTCTATGTTTCTATTCTTTGATTAACTAAGCTAGTACTAAGTCTCTGTTAAGCTGCAGAAGATTGAACCAAATTTCTGAATCCCATAAGTGAATCATGGTGATGATAGAGGGAAAATTCTACATACGATTCTGCTTTGATCAACTAAAGTGTAAGAGAAAAATCCCCAACCCAACAAACAAGCAAAAAAAAATAAACAAAATGCTAATAATAATAATAATAAATGACAATATAATGCCCAGACCACATGAAAAATACTAGACTGACACTTTTCTCAGCAGTATTAAGTACAAAGCGACATAGAGAAGTTAAATGAAGAAAAGGGCTTATATTGTATATAGGTAGCTCTTTGAGCTCTCCAAGCTAACAAGAATTATGTTTTTTCTTCCAATCTCTTCATAGGAACTTTCTCAAATTGAAGACCCTATTTGTTTTCTAGCTAGGTTTCTGGTTTATCCCCAGTCTCTACAGCACTTCATCATTGTACAAGCAGTTTATAAAAAGATTTGTGATGACCTTGATAAAGAAAAGTAACCCTTTGCCAACAACTGAATGAAATGGAAGCGTTCTACAAGAATTTGTCTAAAATATGCAATTAGGCAGCTATTCTGTTTTAAGAATTGGCCGGGGACATGAAAGTTGGAGGCATCCTCAGCCATGGTGATCATGAGACTGTGAATCCTGTAAGAAGTAAACAAGGCAAAAAGCAAGACCACAGCCCTGTATTTCAGGAAAGCAGACTTCAATACCTTCAGGCATCTACTTGGAAGAATTCCATGGAATTTAGCTTTGGAGACAAGGGGGCCAAGAGAGCCAGTTGATATTCGACAAGGATCACCTCCAAGCTCAAGAAAAGTCCATTCCATCCATTCCAAGAAGAAGGAAATAAACAGGGTCTTGAACTGTGGAATTCCTTAGAATAATTTGTGCAAAAAGTTATTGTACAAACATGCCAGTCCTTACTGAGACAGTGAACTAATTGCCAGGCATAGGTATTTATTAGGGCTAGGTCATAAACTGCTGTTGTAGCTGAACAGCCACAGTCTGATTAAAGGCATCAGACTCTGCTTTAGATGCTCCAAATATGATGGGCAAGAGGGCGATTACGTAACTTCATCTAGGATAAGCTCTGTCTTTACCCGCAACCACTCCTTTGGTGTTCTACACATGATCCTGGGCATCAAATTCACTAGAAGAGAACTGTCAGAGAAGAAGAAATAGTTTAGGCCAAGTTATTACCTCAACTCCCCTATAAGAGAATTCTGATGTACAAAGGCATGATATGTTATCACTTGAAAGTCCTTCTCCAAAACTTCATTTTCTGTATGGCTGTAGAGCCCTTGAAGTTCTTGATAGTATGGTACAGCAGCATACAAGCTGGTTCCATTTTGGAGCTCAGACAGCATGAAAGTTGAATTTCATGGGGCTCCAAGATCTTAAAAGCCCCATTCTCAAGACTCATAAGATTTGCTGCTTCTTAATTTGAGCCAAAATGTCTTTGGAGATAAACCTGTAATGACAGGTACCCCAAGAGGCAGAATATTTTGTGTTGTCATATCTTAGGTAGAATAAGATTATGGTGCTTTTTCAGTGAATTCTCTCCTAGTTTCCAACAATTTGCAGAGTGAAACATCACATCTTTTCTATGGCATTGTATTATTGCCATGGAAAACTTTCAGTAGTCAAGCCAGCTTTTCTCTTGAAGGATTCCGTTTGAAACAGAAAAATGTTTTGAAAGTGTTTTCCTTCCTTTTGTATTTTTGTAGTGTACACTTTGCTGAATAATTTTCTTCAACTAGCTGATAAAATTGCTTGTAAATGAACCAAATTCCTTGCTATTATTTCCTTGAAAGGGGAAAAAGGTTACTCAGCTATGTCTAAGTCTTCTACTACTAGATGTTTAAGAAAAACAATAAGTGTGTTGATACTCACAAAAAAATCTGGAGGCCTGGCAAACCTGACTGTAGGTAATTTAGTAATGCAGATTTCACATTTTTAATTAGTGCTAAGGCAAAGATTGCCAGCTAAATACCTATTCATCGATATGTCTCTGTGCAATGCTATCTGATGTTATCGTGGTTTTAGAAATGGTACGAGAATGTTTGCTTACTAAGGGTTACATGGCAATACCTCATTCTCAAGGCAGCAATAAGATTATGAAAGCATAATGTAATTTCTTGACTTCTCCTGGATGAGAATATTTAGCTAAATAACGTTTTTTCATATCCATAAGAAGTAGGGCCTCTTCTTCCAACCTGATCCCATCTTTCCAAGACTCCTTTCCATAAGCAAAGGGAATACACTTTCCTTTCCAGACAGGATTCACTGGTACAACTTCAGATAGGTCTCTCCTGGAGAGCTGTTTTGGCTGAGAACAGTAGTGGCATGGCCCTCTGCTCTGGAAGAATCAAATGTAAAATGGAGTTAGTCATGTTTTTCTCCATGAAGGTGAGGCATGCAACAAAGGTTTTATTTTCAGTTATTGTAGCTAACCTTTGTATTTGTCTTGCTTGCCAATGTACTGAAACCATTTAGAAACGAAGCACAAATAATTATATTAGTAGGAGTGCTCTGTAATGTAGTGATCATGTTTAAACAGCATTTTTTAGGGTGAGTCAGACTAGAGAGCCAGAACTGGACAGCTTTTGAACCATTTTGCCATTTTGCTAGCATCACATACTAGACCTCTTGACACTGTCACTGAATATTTTTCTTTTGCTGTTTCTCTGTGAGTGCAAAGGGCCAGTGACTGTCCAGCTTCTTCTTGCTACTAAAGAAATTGCCATACTGAATAGGAGTTTCTGAGCATTGAGTCAGTGATCCAAATGAACTAATGAACTACCTCCCTCATTCTGATGTGCTGTTAAATTAATCTCCTATTTTTCTGTTGCTCCTAACTATTGCTCATCTTCAGTAATGATGTAATAACCCTGCTGGAAGGGGCTTCAACTTCTTCTTTTTTTTTTTTAATTTCATGACACTTATCCAATGGCCTTTCTTGCTTCTTTTGGTACACATACCTGTGACTGAATACAGTGACTGAAGACCTTATAATACCTAAAACCACTATTTCAAATGCTACTGAAATTTTTGAAATTGTGTTATGCCAGTGGGATGCACTGTCCTCACTCCCTCTGCTCAGCTGGCATCTTGAATGATGCCTCTCTGCCTCATAAGTCTTATATTAGAAGCCAATTTGCAAATGACAGATCTGCTTCAGTTATGTAAAGTTTGAGTACATAGTGCTATCAGAGGAAATTCAGACATAAGATGCAGCAGAGATCTCTCAAGCTACTTGTTTTTGAGCCACTTCTTAGCAGCATGCCAACTGCCTTTCTTGACTTCTTGTCTGAGGCCATCAGAGTGCCTTGGGAGGAAGTGCAAGACCATAGTGTCTTTTCTCCTTTCAGTTCAACCTCCAAAGCAGACATTTTTTCACTCTATCAACTGCAGGCTTCTGTCACTGGAAGCTTAGAGGGGATAAAAGCCTCTGTTCCAATCGAGTCAAATATGCTCCTTGAACCTGACATGACATTACTGAAACATCCTCACATATGTATGGATATAAGGGTAGTTTTTTTGAAGCTGGATCTTCCAGCAGGCTTCATGTCCCTGACAGTCTTCCAAATCTTTGTCCACTTAGTCCAGCTGGCTCCCAGCCTCCATCTGCTATCGACTGATACAGGTGTTCCAAAAATGCAGTGCGGTAAAACAGTACAATGTACCAAATAAATTTGGTTGTATTTTCCTTTGAACTTCTCTCTACTGACATAACGTTGCCACAGCGTAATTTTGCTGCAGAAGCAGAGCTTAGGTTTAACCTCCCAGTTACCTTCTGGATTTGCAGAAATCAACACCTTATCTAACAAGCACATTGGCACAAAGGGGTATATGTGCAATGCTCATTAGTCCTAGCACCGAGCCAAGCATAATACGTTGATTGAGAGTGTCCCTATTGTCTTGACAAATAACTAAGCTTGCTAACAATTTGGAGAGGCAGAATTTTCTTTCCATTCATAATTGTGATACTATTAAGGAAGTTACAATATTGCTTTGGTATTGTAAAACTGTTTTGTTTCTGGACAGAAAAATAAATAATTTTTTTAATGAAATTGATGGGACGTGTTGTAAAGTTGCAGTCTTCCAGGAGAGGACATAAAGTGTCTGGTATTACACCATCTATACAGTTCTCTTACCGTGCTGTTTGCTCTTAATAGGACTAGGGCAGAGCAAAGCAAAGTGCATTTGATTTCTCATTTGTCTGTGTTCTGCAACCTGCTGCTGTTCTGCAGTGTTCACTGCAGGAGTCTGACAATGCGAAGACCTTATGCTTAAGATAATTTCTCAAGCAAGCACTGTACCTTCTCAACTTTTATTTAAAAGCCAAACAAGGTACAACTACAACCAACAGTTCTGTTCTCTGCAGAGAATCCAAATTCACAGAGCCTGCAATTATCTTACTGAATAATGCAATTTTTCATCCTAAAAAGCAATTTTCAGGAAGCAGCATTAACAAAACAGCAAGTACAAAAAAAGAAGTCTTCCCTTGGTTATCTTAGTGTTTGAGTTTCAGTATGGAAGCTGTTACTGATGATTGTACCTGCAAATGTCCATTATAAAATCCTTTCCAAGAAGAAAATACAACTGTTTAGTGTCCCGTTATCTCACCAGTAAAGAAATTTTTTTGGAATTTAGTGCTTCCAGGTTCTTCAGTGATCTGAATTGCTTATTATTGCTCACCCTCTCAAGAAGAAATAATTTTGAAAATGAGTAATTCAGTGTTGAGTAGGACTCAACGGTACTTCATTGCAGGTATTACCTCTGGTAAGGAAATTCATATTGTCAAGCACAATTTGTATGTATACATACATGCACAGGCTTCCTTCAAGTAAGTCAGATAAATGAAATGAAATTATACATGTGATTTTTTGTTGTTGTTTAATTGCATTTTCAACTATATTGTCAAGACACAAGAAAATGTTTCTAGTTTTCATAACCTATTTATTTTACGTACTTGTGTTCAGTGGAAGCCCTAGAAGTATGCATGTAACAGTTTTGTCAAACCTGAGAGGCAAAGGGACAGGTGAACAGTCAAATGTACTCAGCAGCTGTAGTTCTCAGAATCAATAGGACACAGCCCAGAAGTAGGGAATATTAGCCACAGAAAAAAGCCTTCCAAAATCAATCTGATAAAGTCTCTTCCAGCATTTTCTCATGCAGAACTTGTCTCGCTATAGAAGTAGAGGGCTGCAGCCTTGATGTTAAGTGATCACTGAGAGTCACAAGGGATGGCACCACTACTAAAGTGGAAATGAAAATAGTTTTTGGTGCACTTTAGCTGTTAACACTAAGAAGAAACCTTGATTTCAGACTGATGGCTTCAGGTTACTTAGATTGAGAGTGGAAAGTAAAAGGAAGAGTTTGTACTAGACTCCATGTCCTATAACAAGATGCTATAAAAAAGAGTCATCAGACTCTTTTGTGAATGGATGTGTGCTTGTAGAATGAGCCACGAATGTTACCTGCACTGTATGACAATCAACGCTCATGAATCAGAGCTGGTTGTTGCAGCAGCAAGTGTCTCAGCAGATCTGACTGGAAGTAGCAGCGTATGCAGAAAGACAAAATAATTTGTAAATAACATTTATGGTATTTTGTTTTCACTGTGTCAAGATTGTATTTTTTTTTTTCATTTAACTTAAAGTGCTTAGAAGCAGTGCTTGATTGTCACCTGAGAAGTCCTTAGTTTATAATACAGGACTTTGCAGGTCAGTAAGTATGAAGGAGGCAGCTATAAGGATTTGTCATTTCAGCAAAATTTTGGGTTTCAGTGTTGCCCTGATAAATGTATGTTAAAGGGGTAGAAAGTTATAAAAGAAGATGTGCAAAGCTGTGAGAATGGGAGAAGGGAGCGTATCTGGTAGACAAAAATGCAATTCCTCCAAGCAAAAATAAATAAATGGATAAATGACAAGCAGAAGAAAACCCCTGAAATGCTCTTTCTGAGCTTCTACTGAGCTGCTTGAACTGCTGACTATACCTTTCCTGTGATGTCCTTACGTGTTCTCAGTTCATCTGAAATCTATGACAATCAATTTTAACTTTTTTTTTTTTTAACAGAACCGAAAATGATAGGCTTGATGTTTAGTTATCAGCTGACATTTCTATTACTTCTGTGTCTAACAGCCATGAATATGCTGGACTTCAGCAGGCTAATGTACAAACATCTCATTCACTATCCTGATGAGGAAAAATAAGGCATAATGGCTCACATCATTTTTATTATTTTTTTTTTTTTAAATGCAGAGGGGAATTGGCTGATCACAGGCTGACCAAGTATGGCGTTGATGATGTTCTTAGATCTCTCTAGAAAATCATAGCATTGCCAAGTACAGGCATCCCAAATTCTAGTAAACAGAGAAAAATCCTGCAACATGTGTTTTCAGAGGCTCTAAATCTTCTTCATTAGAGCAAATTAAAGCAGTTAGATAAACTTGTTACTGTTTTGAAGATAAATGTTAATGTATAAAGCTGCCCATTAAAGAATGTTAGGAACACAGGAATTTCATGCCATCAAGATTATTTCCCGTAATAGAAAAATCCTTCTTTGTCTATGAGAAAAACAACTTTTGCCACTGCAGTGCATAATGAAGGTACCAAAGTCAATAAAGAAGACTTCATCTGGTCTAAAATCAGAACTAAACTTTAAACATATTTGCCTTATTTAAAGTTATTTTCTTGTAATATATATTTTTTTTTTGCATATTTCACTTTGTTTTCATTCTTCCTTTTTTGGCCTCCTAACTTCTTTTTTATTTCACAAATACAGTGTTATATCATTCTGAGGTTAGATGTCCTTAATTTCACAGAAGTCAATGGCAGTACCACACTTTTCTTCATTCCAGGCAAGTTTTTGTATTACATGTGTGTGTGCGTGTGTATGTATTTTACAAAATTCATGCTTCAGAGTTTCATCGTGCAAAGCTGATGCTTACTTCTTTTAGCCCAACAGTACTGTTAATACTGAAACTACTGGTGCAACCAGTTCAAACTTTGGGAATACCATAGATCTATTTTCCTATATATTATTAATATAGTCCCTTTAGTTGCCCTGCTTCTCATTCAAACAGTTCCAGCTGGTGTCCAAGGCAGGTCTTCACTTGCAAGAGGCTTTCTGCTGACAACATGAAACTGATCTAATCTCCATGAGAATCTGCTTGTTGCATCCTTATATCTTCACGGCAATATATATATGTACATATATATATATGTATCATATTATTGGGACCTGGACAGGCTGGACAAGTGGGCCCATGAGAACCTAACGAGGTTTAACAAGGCCAAGTGCAGGGTGCTGCACTTGGGTCGGGGCAATCCCAGGTATTTATACAACCTGGGGGAAGAGGTACTTGAAAGCAGCCCTGCGGAAAGGGACTTGGGGGTCCTGGTGGACGAGAGGCTGGACATGAGCCAGCAGTGTGCGCTGGCAGCCCGGAGGGCCAACTATGTTCTGGGCTGCATTAAAAGAGGAGTGGTCAGCAGGGAGAGGGAGGTGGTGGTCCCCCTCTACTCGGCTCTCGTGAGGCCCCATCTGGAGTACTGTGTCCAGGCCTGGGGCCCCCAGCACAAGAAGGACGTGGAGCTGTTGGAACGAGTGCAGAGGAGGGCGACCAAGATGATCAGAGGGCTGGAGCACCTCTCCTATGAGGAAAGGTTGAGGGAACTGGGCTTGTTCAGTTTGGAGAAGAGAAGGCTCCGGGGAGACCTCATTGTGGTCTTCCAATACTTGAAGGGAGCGTATAAACAGGAGGGGGATCGATTGTTTGTGAGGGTGGATAGTGATAGGACAAGGGGGAATGGTTTTAAGCTGAGACAGGGGAGATTTAGGTTAGATATTAGGAGGAAGTTTTTCACACAGAGGGTGGTGACGCACTGGAACAGGTTGCCCAGGGAGGTTGTGGATGCCCCGTCCCTGGAGGCATTAAAGGCCAGACTGGACATGGCTCTGGGCAGCCTGGTCTAGTGGTTGGCGACCCTGCACTTGGCAGGGGGGTTGAGACTCGATGATCTTTGAGGTCCTTTTCAACCCAAGCCATTCTATGATTCTATGATTCTATGATTCTATGATTACCTGCCCTGCTGCATTTTCTTCAGGTGGTCAATGCCAGGGTGTCTCAGTGTTTTACTAAGATGCATTTTTCATAGATCCCCCAAGAGGCAAAGAGTCACATACAGTACAGAGTGCTGAAGTACGTTACTTGTGAATGAGGCAGGGAATACAGGGCTATTAGCAATACTCTAACATTCATGCCTGCAGACAGAAAAATGTGAGTAAAAATAACTAGAAGTAACTACCGTATTTTTCCATTTATACTTTGTATATAACAATGGAAGCTTTACAGTTAGAAAATTATTACATATGTTAATAATATTTAAATAAATTGCCTGAAAGAGGGTTGGTTTTTTGTTTTTGTTCTTTTTTTAAGATTTGGATAGTGTTAGATCTTTTTCAAAATATTTTATATCTTCCCATATCTCCAAGGATTTTCAAAAAACTATTAGTATTCAATACATTCATTTACTACTTCATTATTTAGTATTTCACTCCATCCTAGATTTGCCTACAATGAATTACTCAGTGTTTCTGGAATTACATGGACTGTAGTGAGATCTGTAATTACATAATTACATTGCTACATGTATTTTCCTTGGTCCTAATTATCAAGTATATATGTATATTTCTGTGTTCACACTCTTACAGTAAGACATCCTGAAATACATCAAAGACCAAAATCTCCAGATTTTTCTTAAAGTAAGGGTTTGTTCTTGAATCTTTTTGGTTGCTGAAGGGAAGCAAATCTTTCTGTATTGAAAATTGATATGCTTCTTAATCAGAAGCCCTCATTAAATTCAACATACTGATTTTAAGTGAGTGAAATAACATTTTAATTTTGTTTAACTCCTGGAAGGAAATAGTGGTATAGTATTTTCTAGGGAACAGCTTTCCTGAATATTGTTTGTCCTGATCACCTCCTTTTGTATGCAATATTAAGTAGCCACATTAAATCACTAGGACATTTGATTCAATGCTGTCTGTGTGGCCATGATCTCATTAAACTAGAAGTTCTTCAGAAGGGTGGCTTCACACCAGACATATTCAACCCATGGCCTGCGGGCTGCATGCAGCCTGGGACAGCCAGTAATGTGGCAGTCTTCTGCCCCAAACTGTCATGGTGGCAGCTCTGCCCAGCCAAGTGACCTGGCCTGGCCCTAGGCACTCAACCATCATTCAGCAGCAACCAAAACATCAGTGTGCTATTAACACTGTCTCAACTGAAACCAGGATAGGGGGAGGGTGCAGTGCAGTATTAACTCAAGTTAGGACAAATAATTGTACGCATTTGGATACACGGGCTAAAAAGTCCTGTGAACACTGAAAAATACGCAGCCTTGTTTTCCATTTTGATAAAAGAATTTCAGAATAGGTTTCAGGATTGTCACAAAAATCATCTTTTTTCGGTATATTTGTGTCTTTGTTTTTATAAATACATAATATACATAAATATATTTACTTGTGAATTTTCAAACAGAACATACGTGGGGTACTCAATTTGGAATGTAATTGAAGATATGTTGTTTTAATTTCTTTCTGTTGCTCTGAGTATCTACAAGCAAGTTGGGATGAGGCTGAAGCACTCTCCTTTGGCATTTAATTTCTAGCTATAGTACATTTAATCTTAGCTTTACAATAAAATGAAGTCGTAGTTAACAGCAGTTCACTGCAAAATCAGTGATTTTGCTCATTATTGGAAAGGATCATGAGGACCTCCGGTTTAATTATGGAACATCAAAGTATGGTTATTTTGGATATAACTGAATCCACTTAACATGGCAGACTATTAACACATTTCTGAAATTTGAGGAAGGTCTGCATTTTGAAAGGTGTTTGTGCAACTCTTCTGATTCAGTAAAACTTAATGTCCAGGTTATTTTAAGTTCCAGAGAAGGTCTGTTTGTGATTTCATTTTCCTTATGTGGTACTGTATTGTATTTCTAGTTGGTGGCAAGTTGAATATGAGACAATAGTACACTCCCTGGCAGCCAAAAGGGCCAACAATACCCCGGGTTGCAGGAGGCCCAGCACTGCCACTGGGCGAGGGAAGTTGTCCTGATCTGCTCTGTGCATGCAGCTTCATGTGCAGCTTCACCCGCAGTGCGTGCGGGTTTGGGTGGCACAAATACAAGAAGGGCATAAAACTATTAGAGGGTGTCCAAAGAAGCACTACAAAGATGGTGGAGGGTCTAAAAGGCAAGATGTATGAGGAGCAGTTGAGGACCCTGGGTTTGTTCAGACCAGAGCAGAGGAGCTGAGGGGAGGCCTCATGGCGGCCGCAGCTTCTCACAGGAAGTGGAAGGGCAGCTGGGGGTTAGAGAAATGTTCTGCACCAGAGCAGAACCACCACCATTTTTTGCATGAAGAAAGAGTAGCATAACTCATGAAAGGAAGAACTAGCAGGAACCAGCTTATGGGGGTTGCAGTAGCTGACACCACGTTTCCGTGCTTTCTACTGCTCTAGGATAACTGCTGAGGCAACCCCTCTATTAAGTATGTTAATTTCAGCTTTGTGCAATCACTTTGACCTGCAGGAGGTGAATCATTCAGACATTTATCTGCTAATCAATTCTCACATCTTCCAAGAACAGGCATAATTAATCACACCTCCTTTGGTTTTGTTTTTTCATAAACAACATTGTTCTGCTGTCAAGATCTCTTGGTTTCATATAGTTGGGAGCATGCCACCTGTGATTCCAGGCTGCTGTCTTTCATGACAAAGCATTATGTTGATAAAATAGCCCTTTCATTCTAATTTAATTGTAATATGGCTTTTTTTAAGATCATACTTATTATGGCTTCCTTTCGAAACTAATAAAATATACTAATTCTGTGGAAAAAAAGAAAACATCATAAATTAAGGTTTATTCAGCTATACAGGTATAAGATCTAAAATTGTATGTCTTCATTTAAAATTAGTTAGATTTTATAGCTGGAGGTGCCTGTTAATGTGCATGTATTGCTAATAACTGAAACTGTAAGTTTATCAATAATTTACATCTAAGTTTTGCTGTCTAGAGGTATCAGTGCTTTCTTATGAACTGGAATAAGTTACAAAATAGATTGACTATTACAAGAGAAAAAAAAAACAAAACTTTACTGGACACAAGGATAGGTTTTGCCACACTGCTTAATCTTCCATTCATACTTATTATTCCGTGGCTAGTTTGGATAAATGAGTCTACTAAACTGTTTCCATGCTTCAATGCTGTATAACATTGCTCTGGGAACATTGATTTGTCTCAAATTTTTATTCTAAATTCTAGTTCAAGAAAGCATTCCATGTGTTTCCAGAAACAGAAAGATTTCAGGTGGTTTTGATGATTTACTAACACTCTGTCTTGCTCCACATTTGCCCTCACATCACATTGGATATATCCAGCTGCACTTTCGGTACATCATATATTGTTTGATGATGCACAAGGTATACAGATTCTGTCTTTTTCTCTCAGTTGTGTTTCAATATCTCAGATCTGTCTAATTTTAAAAGACTTACGTAAGTCCTCTTTTACAATGCACTACATGGTAGCAAATCCTGAACAGAACTGAGAATGGTGAGAGACAATCAAATAAGCTCTTTCAAATGACACTAATGGACTGTTTCAACTACCATACTGAATAGATCTCAGGCTCTTAGCAACCAGTTTCCTGTATTCCACTGAAACAGACCACTTACACAATCTCTAGGGTGAAGACATCCTCCATCAAATCTGAGTTAAAGATTACCTTACATTCTTCCATTAAAAAATGTCTTAAGCTACATACATTCAGATAGGCATTTTACAAAAGATGATGTTATCTGTATCCTGACTTACATGACATTGACAAGTTCACTTGTCTGCATACTAGGAAAATCTGCAGATTGATCTGCAAGAGGTTTATGTATCTGTGAATATTTTATATGTGTACAATGATCATCTGAACAACTTAATTGTCTAAGTCATACTGAGATCTTAGTTCCCTGTATGGTTATATATATAGTTTCCTCTATGTATCTAGACACCCAAATGAATTTGAAAATAAAGTCTTGTAAGTTTCAATTTCTTCTTATTGTATATAATATGAGTCCAAAATATTTCGGGATTTTCCTCTGCTTTTCAAAAGAGAATGTGCAGACTCAAGTTCTTCAATAACCAACTTACACCTGAAAAGCATAAACAGTTCAGAAAATAAAAATTTTCCAAACTCATTTTAAGCATTTCATTGAGAATGTACAGAAAACAATGGAAATAAAGAGAAAGATCAAATAGACTAGTTGTCCAGCTCACTGGAAGAATTCAATCTGGTATTCAGCTGTTTTCTGCTGAATTAAAAAAATGGAAGTCCAAATTCAGGGTACAAAAAGCATAATATAAACATTAACTGAAAAGTTAAGTTACCTCCTTACACCATGGAGCAAATGTAGCACAATGACATATCATTCCGATTATAGAACACATTGGTTTGTTGGAGATATGCTTTCTTGGAGATATGGCTAAGAAAAGGGATGTGAAATACAGAGCACAAATCAATCACCTTTGCTTTCAAAATTGCTTAAAGATCCGAAGATTTTAGCCAATATTTTGTTGTTTAAGAAATAAGAATATATTTAGCACATAGTTTAAATTATCTGTCAACCAGATACCTGAACACTGACTTAAAAAAAAAAAAAAGCACAGAGGCAACCATGAGAGAACAATAATAGAAGACTAACCTTCAAGAGTTATTGAAATTCATAGTTACCACCTATGATTTTATTTATTTGAAGCATCTACCACTCTGTATGGTTAATTTTCCCACATACTTTCTTTAGATTAGGCATTCAAATCAAAACTTCTACGCACAGAGCTAAGTGGAGTGACACTTTCCACCCATCAGCTGAAGCTGGTGCCCCTGTGACTCTGTTCTAGATCTGGGGACTATTTGGCTTTCATCTCCAAGACTGACTATTCCACTGACACATAAGTAAGATCCCTCATTATATAGTTTGATATTTACGTTCTTTTCATTTCTTATCTTGTCTAACTAACTTTCTTATCTTTTGCTGCTTGGTTAAAATACTTTATTAGGAACACTTGCAACAGACCAAGCCTTGCAGAGTATTTAGTGCTGGAAGATACAATGTGGAATCCTTATAATGCTAGAGGATTTATTAAATTTGGGTCTGAGGATATATTAAAACTGTGTCTCCCATTTGCTGTTCAGGAGCTGTAAACATCAATAACTGCATTTTAAAAGAAATCTTGTTCTAGTTTGTTCTGTAAATGAATAGCTCTAGTCATGAACCTTCAAGTTTCAAGCTCTAGGGAAGAAAGAAACCTATCTGCAGCCTTGCCTTTATTATCTCATTTCCAGAGGAGATGGAATTTCAGAAATACCTCAGGCTTAACATTTCCCCTTTGCTTTGTTCCTAGGAGTGTCCTCACTCAGCAACTAATAACTGTCTTCTGCGGCATGTAGTCTCTTCAAGCCCTTCATAAGGAGCTTAGTCATCTGGCTCTAAATTTTGGATTCTTTTATGATACTCAGAGGGTTCTAATTTAGAAGCTCTTTTCATTTTATCACACACAGTACAACTGATGGATATAAGCATCACAAATAGAATTCTTTGCCACATATAATATAAACCCAAGAATATCCTATTCTATGTAAATAGCAATGGTGTATGTAGTCCACAAAAAAGTGTAGCTTGGAAATTTAAATACCAAGCAGTTTATTTACCACTGTAATATGAAGAGGTTCACCACAGAAATAGGTTATTCCTATGCCCTTAGTTCACAAACAATCTTAAAATAGAAAACAACTGTTTCAGGAAGCATGGTATGAAGGAGATACAAATCCTGCAAAAATACTTGAGAAAGCTGTCCTTTTCATCACACCCAGCTTATGAGTAGCGAGGTAATGGAGATGGGCCAGCTGCATCCATCACTTTCTGTTACATGTCTGAATGATGGTGATTCGTGAGATCTGACAAAAGGTCACCACAAAAGAAAGCGTTGATTGCAACTTTAGCAAAATGATTTTTGAGAATAAGATCAATATATTCGAAGACTTAAATGTGTGATTACTGCTAGTAAACTCTCCTGAATTTAACATATTAAATATGTGTCCAGATAGATGTATAGATGGATGAAGATCTGGATCCTGATTCAAGTGGTATGTAAAATCTTTGAAAATTACCATCAGTTTCTTAGGTATTTAAAACCCCATGTAATTTTGAGTATCAATGTTACAGTAAACACCAGTTTCTGACTTCTAGGTTGTTCTACACAACATTGATTTAACATTTGATTCAGTGTATCTTTAGATCTATTTCTACAGTGCTGTCAATAGTAGTTATGTCCTGTCAGGAGTTTGTAGTAAAAAAATAATAATAATAATAACATTTCTCTTAAATAAATATCTCTACAAAAACTGAGGAAACTAATTCTAACTTGAAATTTAGGCAATTTTCAAACCAGATAACTATCGAAGTAAGGTATTTGTGGTTGTGTTGCTTGCAGGCATGTCTTTCTCTGCTCTCCAGTAACTTTTGAGTTGATTGACTGACTTCTATGTTAATTGATACAGAAGTAAAGATCTCAAAAATAAGGTGCTCTACGTTTCATAAAATAGGCAATGAGATAGAGAATTTTATTAATGATTTTCCTAAAAGAAAGGCTAAAACATAACCTTTCAAACATGATTACGTACCCGGCATGTATATGAAGTTTATAAACGTCCCATTAAAGGAACAGCTCCCACATGCTGATTGTACTCTTCTTTGATATGAAAGACAACCAAATATGAGACAGAAATCCGTGGAAAATCCACCAATTTCAGTGTTATTTGAATGAAAATTTAAGATCTACCTCTATCCAAACTTCATGCCTGAATTTAATTTTTAAAGTCAAAAAGTAATCACGATGGTTCGTTCTACTCCAAAAATAAGTCTCTGAAAAGGGGATTCTATGGTACTCTTCTGAAAAATCAAGTTAGTGTTTTCTGTCAGTATTTTGATAATGGAGCAGTAACTCTACTATATCTCTGGTGCTGCTTCTGTGGAAATAGTGCCATGCACATACTGCAGATGGTACCTTCAGACACAGCTGGCAATATATGTACTGCTGCTTACTTGCTGTCTTTTAAATTTATGTGGGATGAGTACTTTGACATGTCTGGGGCACAGCTTTCACAAAGACTGTATTCAAGTAGAAGAGTGGCTGCAAGTGCAATCACATCTCAGCCAGAATATTTTGTTAGCCCTGCAATGCTTACTGTTTATGAACACTGGCATCCGGCAGTACCTATTCCTTACTCCCAACCTGATCCTCCCCTGACACAGCTCCATGCCACTCCCTTAGGTCCTGTCACTATCACCAGAGAGCAGAGATCTCTGACCATACAGTTGATTTGTGAGTGTAGCTGTGGTGGTTATGCTTTCAAATTGTGGGCTATGAAATCATGTGCAAGCAGTACATTAAAATTTGGCTCACTTAAGTGTGAACATAAGTACACTATTAAAAAAAACATTATTCAAATTTATGGCTGATAGTTCTTCTGTAAGCACACATATAAATTCCATGCTTTAAAATGTGTAGGATGAGTAATCAGACAGTGTTCTTCTGAGTAACTGTTGCGTTGTGGATTCATATTACATCATTACTGCTCCCACTCAATAACAAAATAAGTTGATGGTGCTAACTTGTAAAATTAATATGATTTTTGTAAAAATAAAATAAAATGCTTCCCTTAATTAATTTGCTATACATGGTATTACTTATCCAACTTTAAAAATCTGAATGCTACAAAAGTAACCCAAATACAAAAAATTTGTGCAAGCAGTTCATTAAAAGCTTGTCATTTCTTGATTCACATAATGATATGATTAAAACAGAACATGTTGAAAGAATGGTGGATCAATTCTTCCCACTTATCTTGCAGTGACAAAATGATTCCCAGGGTACATATAATAATACTCTAATCAAAATCAGTCATTAAAGCTACCTCTCTGTCCCAAAACAACATCAGTTAATAATTCTACATTACTTAAAACAGATTTTTGAATAAATCATTCTCGAAAAGAAGTTCCTGGAAGGAAATTCCATAATCCCTGTAAGCAGTATATTCTACTGCTTGGAAAGCATTTGTTGCTGTAAAGCTTGATGTCTATTAGCCTGCAAGTCAATAGTGCTGTTTGCCTATGTTAAATTGCAGTACATTTCTTTTTTGCAGTTTTAACCCATTTTCATATCTCATCCCTGACAGATGTGTGAGCATTCCAGCTGAGGTCTGATACAGAAGACTTAAAATAGCTAAGGCATTTTACAGCATCCTAGCTTAAAGTATACATTTAGCTTAAATTTTCTGAGTCACGTTCCATTTCAAAACAACTAAAACCCTCCAGCACTGAAATTTCTTCTATCATTCCCTATAGGATAACTGCAACACAAAAGACAACCAGCAACCATAAGGAAGATAGGCTTTTAGAAGGAAGCCGTGTTGGGAAGTCACTTTTTCCAGGATGTCCACAATGAGTAAACTAAGTATAAATCAGAAAGTATTGAAAATAAATTATTCTCTTTTCTGAATCTCTAAAGTTTTGTCTTTGTTTATTTTATTTACTTCAATTTCTCAAAGCAACTCCCTTGGATTTTTTTGCCCTCCTGTACACTGAGCACAAAATTGAGTTTTGTTTAACATGTAAACAAAATTTTGCAGGAAGTATCCTAAATCTAGAAACCTTGTAAGACATAAAGGATTATCTTTGGAAGGCTAACTCCATTATTGTTATATATGTATTATTTTCCATTTATAAGACATTATGTAAATGTCAAGCTACAGATAGAGCTTCTGGAATTCGTAATTATGTTGAAAACAACCAAAGTTCACTATTTCTGAAGACATCTAAATAGGATCTAGAATATAACTATTTAGCTATATTAATCACCATGTATCTGCTTTTTTAGCAATGCTTTTAAATAAAGCTTAGAAAGATTGTTTATCTAGCATAACTTCCCTTGTTGTTAAGTTGTATCAGTACTACATGTTAGTGTCTGTTATTATTACATTTTCAGTATGCTCATGCAATACAGAGCAGAATATGTCAGAAGACAGCACAAAACCCAAGAGTCACTTAAATACTGAAGATAAAATTTATCTAGAAAACAAACTTAGTATTTCTAAGAGCTAACAGACAACATAGCTAACATTATCTACATAATAAGTAAGTAAAAAAATATATATAGTACTGCTAGAAGTGATGTCAGAACTGAAGAAAGGGAAATGCGTACATAGCCCATGAAAAAATAAATGATAGCTTTGAAATTTCCGAATAACTCATGTGTACACCATTTTTTTCACTTGAGCCATTATTTATTTAAAATTAACAAGTTCCTAGTGTTAACTTGTATAAATCATTTATAGTTTTTAATTTTAAAGAATTATATTTGATTTACCAGTATCACTAAAATAAATATTTTTAAAAAATTCTTAATTACTGATTTTGATAATTATTTTGTTTTAGTTATTATTATTTTATTTAGCTCCAATGTCCTAGTACATTCCTTTATTAAAAACACAGATGAAAAAAGTTGATCTCATATTTGCCAGAAAAATTTGCATGCCACTTCTTGTCACAATGAATGCATGTATTTAAAATAAACTGTTTCCAGTCTGATTCTTTGTCATCTAGTCTGTAACCGTTGCTAGCTTTAAAATTTATTCTATGTGGCATCTTTTTTCAGCATCTTTTAATGTGGTCTGCCAAGTCAATTGAAGACAGGCCACAGCTGCTATGAAGGCAGACTGTAAGTAGTAGGAGTGGTCACTGTTCCGTGCTATGGAAGTAAGAAATAGTCAAAGCAACTGCAGATACAAACTGATGAGATTTGAGCCACTGTGGCAAATTCCTTATGTGTACTGGAGCTGACTTGATCCTACAGAAGGATACAAAATACACCTGGAGAGTGTACTGCACACAGGAGATACAGAGAAAGCCCTTACACAAATGTGGAGTGACCAGGGAGGTGGTAGCTGTAATTTGGTGACCTGCTCTGAAGGGATCCTGATTCCTATCTGAATATCTTCTTCCCCAGCAGGAGATACATGGAAGCATGTCTATTATCTCTGCCAGCTTTTGCTCCATGGCCTTCTCAGTGAACACTGCAACACAGGTTTCAACTATTTCTTCCCAGCATCGTCTGCTTTTATGTCAATAAATTATCCTTATCTGTTAGAGTTCCTGTCGTCTCCTTTGCTGACCTTTTGTTCTCTATTTACTTGAAACATTTCTTATCATTTATCTTAACCTCTGGTGCAATCTTCCTGTCATTCTCTGCCTTTGCTTTCCTCTCCTTTATTTCACAGTGGCTTAACTTCATTTTGCAATATTTCCAGTCCTTTATAGTTTTTGTGTTTAGATCTTTTGAATGATCCTCTTGTATTGAGAACTTATTGTACTTCTTTCAATACTGACCTTTCTGGTCTTCTCGTTTTCATCTTTTTTAAAAGCCAGGAAAACAAAGAAAGAATTTATTACTACACTGCTAACATTCTGTTTACAGGTAGCAGTCAATTGGCAAAAGCATAACTATTGTGTGAAGCATCTTTCTTTCCCCCCCCCCCCCCTTACAGCTTAATTCTGGAACTCAGGGAAAGGTTATAACTGAAATTTGTTGATCATATGTAAACACGTGAAACTTTCTAGGTCAAAAACAGTCAGTGCAGTGTCAGACCACAACAAAAAACATTGCTAGCATTTCAGGGACAGTCCTAGAGTTTATTAACCTGCTTATGGGCTGGTTCAGCCCGGTTCTGTGACTAATGGGGCAGGAGAACCCATGGACCCACGCCCCAGGAAAGGGGAAAGGGGAAAAAAGGGAAAGGGTAGAGAGATGGGAGATGGGGCTGAAAAGAAAACAGCAGCAACGATCTGAGGAGGAAAGTTAATTTACTAAATATGATATCACAATGCAAGATAACACAATATAATACAGTATAATACAATATAATTGGAACTGAAGCTAATAAATCAAATGAAATGAGAGACAGTGTCCAAAAACCGAAGGCCTTACTCTAATGGTGAAGGCAAGATGCTGCTGAGGCGAGCAGAAGGGAGAGAGAGAAAATGTCTCATGATATGTGAACAGTTTTATCTATCCGTTTGAACGGAAAACGGAAATAGAACAACGCAAAATCCCCTGTGGTATGTAGTTCTTCTCTTCTATCAACGATCCATGGAACTGGAGCTTTAACTCTTTAACTCCCAGTGCACTACATGATGTTATGATGTGGAATACCAATAACAAAAGTCATAAAACCATGACACAACCCTTCCCTATCTTTGCTTCTTTCTCTGTATCATGCTGGCTATGCACTGTCCAGTAATTAGACCCTTATTATGGTAGTCCAACATTAATATACTTTCTCCAATTGGCTATACCTAACATATCCTTGATCCTGAACAATGAGAAATGTTTATTTATTTATTTGATGTGAAGGTTGAAGAAAGAAATTTTCCCTCATATTTTCATTGTGTTGTTGGAAAACTTTCCTGATATAGTATAAGTTTGCTGTTCAAGCCTGCAAACATTTTCACTCAGTTTGCTCATGAAGTTCAAACTTTCAGCTATCACAGTGCTGGCTTTCTTCACGTGACACAAAACAGGAGAGTATGACAAGTGTATACTCAGTATTCACAGGACAGTTCCAGGTCGCATTAAATAATATATGACCTTAATATATTTCAAAAAGAATTCCTATACTCACAGTCTTGTAAGTATTCATAAATACACTTAGTGCAATTAGTTAAGTTTTCATAGATACACTTGACCAGTATAATTAATCAACTTTGAGCTTCAACTCTTCGACAGCCTCTGGTTAGTTTTACTTTAGTGTCCTAGAGATTAGTACAGGCATTTTTTTCAGGAGACACACACAGAATTATGTCAGTAGAAATTCCAAACCGATTAATTGAATCATCAGTAAGGCCTTTTACAGTCTCAGAAACATTACTTTGTCATTTTCTTATGTTTTCTAACCCTCTAGAATACCTTTTTTTCTTCTTTTTATTTAAAGAGTATAATCATTTTCAGTTGCAAATAGGCAAACCAGTTTCTTCAAATAAGTTTTTCTTTTCAAAAAGTGCTTCAGTGGCTTTTTTTCCTTACCAAGCAGGTGCATGAATGTGTGGTGTATAAACATGAGTATATCATTAATGAAAATATCACATTGTGATACCCAATTTACCATGTCAGAGACACTTTAGAAGGGCTAGCACCTCAGTACTCATAATAGCCCATTATAATTCAGGGAAACATGTAAATGCTGCAAGTGATACAAACTGAGCTGGCATTTTACATTTCCTATGACACAATTTGAAGCACTCTCTTTCTCATATCCTTATAATGCCTGTAGAACTTTCTATTATGAAATACCTGAAACTGCCCCCTCAGAATCTGCATAATTATTGCTGTTCATCAGAACACAAATTCTCTCTTCTTAATTGTCATCTTCTTCCCCTCAGGATTCTGTCAAATGCTCTAAAGCTATCCTGACTTTTAAACACTATTTTTAACTTTCACTTCTTCAGATAATGTTTGTATATATATGCAAAGTCTACAATAGTCCTAATTTTATGCTCTGTACTCTCCAACTCTTACTGCACATAAGCTTTTGTACCTCTTCACAGTTTCATATTGCAGATTGCAAATTTCCTGAATTTCACACTTGCATCTTACTTTTACTCTATTTTCTATGAATATTTGTAACATTTTGGTTTCCTCCTATATTAAGTCTTCAGGCTTTTTTCCCCTGTGACAGTTTTTCTTCCTTACTCCTTCATGCCCATTGCTGTAAGGAGCTGCAACTGCTGAATTCCCAAAATGTTTTGAACGTTTGTTCACTGACCAGATCCATGTTCTGACTTCGCTTTGAAGTACGGAAATGCATCTAAAACGTGAAACTTCTCCTTCATATGCCCTACCTTAAAAGCTGGAGATATTATTCCAGCTATCAGTCCTCAATCTGAACTCTTCAGTATCCTTTTCTTTGCCTACCATGCTCTCTCTATCCCCACCACAATCCTGCTGTATAAGTACCACTTCACTAAATCTTGCCGAAGGCATGGGGCCAGGTTCTTCCCAGCAATTCTAAGCATTTCAAGATAGACAGGCTCTACACAGGGTTTCTTGCATAAAATATAATCTCTGAGAAAAAAAAAAAGAATTTCAAATAAACTTCTGATGAAATGTCCTTTCCTTTGGAGTGGTTCTTTTTTTCTTTCAACTTCAAGGTTCATCTCTAATCTTAGTTGTTAAAAAATTCTACTTTTCCTTCCTTATGTAACAATATCTTACTTAACTTTTTCCTTTCATTGTACCCTTATATTTTACCTCTGTCTCCTTTGTTTAGGTGTTTTTGTTTGCTAAGAAGTAACCCACCAAATGCAAATCAGAATGTTTTCTATTCTTTCATCATTTAAATCCATAATTCTACTTTGTGAACAGGCAATCATTTATTAGCTCTTGTCTCTAGACTGATAGATACATGGTTCATTCCTACTCAGCCTCTATGTTTCTCTGAACAGGAATTCAATATCTGACAATTTTCATTATTACAGCATTGTATAGAGACGAGAAGCTGAACAGAGAGATTTCCCAGATAGCAGTTAAAAACTGGAGGGAGTTTAGAATTAATGGGTGTACACTAATTTCCTTCCGAACTATTGCATAACAGAAGACACTAACAGAAGGACACTGCTTCATATCCTGAAGTACGTGTTAATATTTTGAAACAAGAAAAGAAGTAGCATCTGATTATGTAATGTTTGAGGGATCACATGTCCTGTGTTCTGCAACTTGCTGTTTAGTTATACCACAGGAGGACATTCCATTTCCTTGATATCAGAGCATTAGGTTTTGGTTCTCTAATGAAATGTTCCCCTTCTAATACAATATTAAATTAGTAAGAGTGAATTGTTTAAGTTACCTGTACAAATTGTCTCTTTTAAATCATAGAGAAGTTAACAATTTCATACAACACACTTTGTCTTGTGTCAGCAATTTAGAGAAAATGATTCAAATCAGTAAAATTATCATACTTTGGGAAGTTTGGCTTAATATTAAAGAAAGAGTTGTGTTCACAGCAGAGTATTTATTTTTACTGATGCTTTCCTTAATATTTAGTCTTGTAAGGCATTTTTTAAAATTCCTTTTTCATTAAAATTCTAGTTCTTTATACTCAGTTTTATGGTATACATATATTTTAAGCTATCCCTAAGTTCACTGTTTCCTGTCATATTGTACAATTGCAGTCAATGCTGGCTTTGTCTTTTGGATTTTAATAAAATAATGATAGCAGTTTTGCTGCAAGGAAAAGGAAATTTATGGAATAAAGAAAGAACATTTGATTGCTTTGCTTAGAAGAATCACTGTATTGCCATCTTAGGCATACACTACTGAGAAGTAAATAAAAGCAATGATTGATAATTCTAGGTACTTAGATCAAAATTCTGAGCATCTATTTTTAGGACAGCCTTTTAGAAGGTTCAGTGTAGCTGGCAAGAGAAGAGAAAATGTCATGAGAATCCAGAAGGAAACAGACTCTCCTGTACTTTTCCCAAGCATTTTGGTTTGGTTCAAATATAGTGTTGCAAAACACAAATGACAATTGCAATTAATACTGCAGAATTTCTGCTTATTTCTCCCAACCTCTCATCGAGCTGGGACGTCATTCTAAGTTCATCATGCCATATGGTCAGGCAAATGACCAGATCATTTACGTGTTTGCCAAGCTGTCACAAACCTCTATCTATGCTTTAAAGCTCAAACTGTAAAAGAGCAAGAACTCATTAATTTCTGAAAAGACATTGGTCAAGAATGCTACTATGTCTCTCATGCTATGGCGTGATAGAGCTGTATACATAAGTGGAATTGATTCTTCTGAGAACCAGTAGATTCTGGTTTGCAGTGGCTCAGTGGTCTACATTTATTTACTTTGAAACTCAGCCCTCATCTCATCTCACAGCTTCCAATTTCCTTTCAAGTTTCTTTCATTTCCAACAGGAATTAATTGTCATGTATTTACTGAAACCATCTTGAACAACAATGAACTACATTGTATTGAACAAATAATAAAGTAGTATGCTGCACCAAACTGTTGTTTTGTGAGGAAAAAAGCTATGAGTCAGTTATATTGAAATGCTGTACATTTTAGCCTCCTCCTTATCAAAGAGGGCTTTCAGGATTCCACTAAAACATGAATTAAGGTTTGCCAGCACCAGAGATGCTCAGTTTTTTGAAGTAATCAAAATCACTGCAATCTTTGAAAATTATTTTCTAGTGTTTTTCACGTATCTTACCTTAGAAGTAATAAACTAGGGGAGGGAACAGCCATTAGATTCATAGTCAGAAACTACACTGAAGGCTTAGAGAAACCAGACATCTTCCTTTGCACTAGTTATTGTGTTAAAAAAATAATGTGTCATTTCACAGTCTAGGGGGGCAGCAGGGCACAAAGAGGGGATAGATTGTACAGACTAGAACCACACATTCAGAACTGAACTTTGTGAGAAAAGGCAGTAAATAATGCTGTGGGGAGCAAAATATAAAGTTCTTGTACTTTTGCATCTGAGAAAAACAAACCCACTATTATATGTGCTACAGTATGAAGATAGGAAAATGGAGGCTTTAGAGTAAGTAGAAGCAAGAATAAAAGTGGGAGCCATTGATAAGGTGGTGGTTGATGAAGAAAGAAAACTGAAAGCAGTCTCACAGAAAAGGAGCATGCTCAGCAAAAGACGTTTCAACAAACTGAAGTGGAAACTGAAGGATGAAATAACTTTTAAAACAAGTACTTTACAACCAACTTGTATTCCCATTATGAGGAATTCTGAGATTGTTCATATGCTCTCAGAAAATTCTGTTAGTGCCTTGTGTCTGTGAGAGGGATAATTTTTTACTCCCTGAACCAGTGTCAGTAGAAGCGGTAGAAATGGAAATTTTTGTTAGTGGTATTTAAAGAAGAAAAAGGAAATCTTTCTCAGCAATGCCCACCACTGCTTAAGTATTGAATAAATCCTTATGAACTCATACAAAGAGAGTAAATTTTTGTTATTAGCAATATCTATTGTTATTTATTCAAAAAATCTTCATTGCACAGGCTTAGGGACAATCCTGTAGTTCTATAGAGCTTCCAGATAAACCACAATAATCATGTGAAAGAACTTTGAAGAGCTTTTGAGCTAGAAGTTCATTCTGGTTGTTACCGTGCAAACAAGCACAACACATTTTGTGAGTCACCCGATACAAATAAAACTTTGATTGTAATGTAAACAGTTTTCTACATCTGCTTATTTAGCCTAAACAGCTTTATTGCTGTGCCCAGAATAATGAAAATCTTTTGTGCTATCATCTTTTCTGCACAGCTCTCTCTAGAGTTAAAGCAGATCTTCTCACAACAGGATTTCTTGGATGACTGTTCTGCACAAGGAATGAATTTAAAGACAGCACAGATAAAACAGTCTAAATTTGGATCTATCAACATAAAGGAAAGGGTAGGTGTTTTTCAAATCAAAAAGAAACTGGGTAAACGACATATTTTCTAATTCTTAAGAAAAAGCAAGAAAGGATCCTAAAACCAGGGAATGAAGGGAAAAATATTTTACTGTGCTTTTTTAAAATCATCAGAAAGATAAAAATTAATGCGACACTGACAGTAGGGACTAATGTTAAAAACTCCTGTAGCTGCTGTTGTCTAATTCTTGATGTTAAGTGCAGGGCTGAGAATTTTTGTGAGGTGAAAAATTAAACTACTTCAGTATGATTTTAAGCTTTAATAAACTTCATCCTCCAGTCTAGGCAATTCTATCACATATTCATTTAATTGCTGTAACTGCTTAATATCACCATGCATCATTTTGATTTTGTAGTCATGGAATAATTAGACTAAGTGATGCTATGAAAATGAATTGTGATGAAGCATTTTTTATAGGATTTGTCTGCATGCTTTTTAAATATAGTATAAATCATATATCTGTAAACCCCTTTCTTGGTTTGATGGAACGTCACAGGAAATTCCATATTAAATGCAGACTTACCTCTCAAGCAAATAGGCGCTTGCAAATCAGGTTAAGGCAAGAAGTTCTGCAAAGAACACAGTGAACAGTACGTTTGTCCAATAATCTCCAATAATACTATGCTTGTGGGCAGGATTATGAATAGAGAGTGGAAAATCACAATACGAACAATAAAAAACAGATGAAGGACTGGAAAGGAAGATGAGACATGACAACAATGGCACTGGTCTTTTCGATCCACTTTACTGAGACTTCTGCATTTTCACAAAGACTGTTCTCTTAATGTATTCTTTTATGCTGGTATATATTTAATCTCATGTTTCTCTTGACTGTGAGGCACAAGAAAACTCTTCAGAAAAAAAGGAGTTTTACTTTGTCAGTATAGAATATTGTCATTTTAGGCCAAATTTTGCCTATGTTTCTGTTTACATTTTGCCTACATTTCCTCAACATCTGAATCTTTCCTTTCAGAATGAATTGTCAAATGCTAGTACAGAAACTACGAAATAATTACATTGTATGTATTAACATGTTGAGTTTATGATCATTATAAAGATTTTATGATGATTATAAAATATAATGCTGTACTAAGAGATAATTAATACAGAATGAGCCAACATTAGAGATCACCATTTGTTTTTCAGTGCAAGCATCTGCACTCTAAAGTAAAAAATTACACTCTACAATATTTTATTGCAGTTATAGAAAAACTGTAGTGTTTCTTTGGACAGATTCTCTGGTAACACCGAAGTCAAACTGTTTATCAGCTCGTGTAATTCACTACATGTCTCAATCTATTGTAAGTACCTAAATCCAAATTAAACTCCAAACCTATACCAGAAAGAAATATATAAGATATATATTATCTATTGCTATATAAGAAATAGAAGAAACTATATCTTATCTGTTTTCAACTGAATACTTCAAAAGCAGAACAATACTAGTGTAAATAGTACCAAAATGATTTTTGTTTTTAATACAATATATAGATGTTTTGATTACCCTTTGCAATAACTTAAGACATCTCCTTTTTGTAATAAATATCTTTTAGGTAATATGGTTTGGTTCATTCCATATCTGTTCCATTACATTTAAAAATGCCTTCACGTAAGTCAGCTGAATATTCTAGATCTTGTCAAGTGCTAGAAACAATGGACAGAGAGAACGGCACAAATTACAAGAGGATGTTTCATCCGGCAGTGTTCTTCCTTCTTATTATTTACCATTGGTGAACACCTGCATAATTGGCTTTTGGAGGATGTTTTGGAAATATCTGTGTGCTTGGTAGTTATGGAAGTGTCACTTCTCTGTAACAAATGTCTAGAAGAGGCTAAACCCAAGTCAGGAGGGGCAGAAGTCGGATCAGTAAGACTTCCTAGACTAAGGACATCCAGAGCTCTGCAGCTGAAGGTAAATCAAGTTCTTGTCACCTCTGGGTCATGCTGGTAGCACTCCCTTTCTTTGTAAAAGAAACCTGACTGCAAATTAAAAGATAAAACCTTTGTATCAGATTTAATTTCCCTTAAGTAACAAGCTTAATTTGCACAGGAGGCAATGGGAGCTTCGTTCCCCCTCATTAAGGGCGTTGCTCTATTTTATACATATGTAGCTGACATTCAGATGTTTTAGATGCTAACACACAAGCTTACATTTTAATGAAACAATCACAGAAGACGCAGCAATAGGCAGGCTTGCTACCTTACTTCTAATGGCTCCATCAAGTGGCCCACATGCTCTACTACAGCCAGACATGTTTGCCTTTGAACTTGCACCCAGATTCTTTTCTAGCTAAGTAAATAAAGTATCAATAAAGTTGAACAGAAAAATATTTCTCAGTGCTACCAATTGGATGTATTTGGGTCAGATCAGTATGACTTGGTAAAAATATTTTGTCTTTTTCTGTATTCTAAAAGCAAATTTGTTATCATGAAAGCTTTTTATTCCATTAGCATACCCTGAGCACAGAAGGAAAGCTTACTCCCAAGTAGCCCTTATGCTTCACTTATGGTATTTGGGGCATATGATTATACAAGATTTTTGGAAATGAGAGTTGTCATCTTCAGTATTATTCATGTCTCTCAACTTTTGATGGTAACAACACAGACAACCCTGCCATTTTATCTTTCAGCTCTAAGATAAGAGGAATAGTGACCTAAAAGAGCCTATTTCTCTGCACTTACTGTGAAGAGGACCTAAGGGTGATGAGCTGAGATATCCACATCTACACTTTGTACAGTTACAGTTAGTCAGATAGATCACATATCGTTTCTCTGTCAAGGGGCTTGGAAATATTCCAGAGACATGATAACAATGGCATATTATCTCATTTAAATTGAGAGATCTATGTCTTTTAGAAATCTTCATGCTGATATTTTGATGTGATATTAGGTTATTCTCTTCCAGGACACCTACGCTACAGCAAGGGGAAGTAAGCAAATTTATTTATGAAAGAGGGATCATTTTCAAATCCTCTGAACACTTCTTTAAAACACTCTCTAAAGAGCTTAATTTCATTTAGCAAGCAGGTTTTATGAAGAGTAACTCATGAGGAAATGCCATCAAAATTAAGACTGTAGTTCAGGGATTTAATCTTTGTATCACAGCCGGGAGTCTCCATATGCTGGAATAACAAGTGAGTATGCTGCTCTAGGAACTGTGATCTACAAAACCTCTTGATAGAGTTAGATTTTTAATTTTTAGCTATTCCATGTTTTTTTTAACCTTCTCAATAACTGTCTTAGAGGTCAAATAAAACCAATGATTTCCAGAAATAAGACAATATGTTAAGTCCAGCAAAGAATCATACTTGGGCATGCAGAATCTCTCTTTTTTTCTCACAGTTGTTTTTTTTTGTTTTATTGGTTGTTGTTGTTGTTGTTGTTTTCTGTTCGGAGTCTTTTTGTCTTTTTGTTTGTTTGTTTTTGTTTTACTTTGGTGTGATTTTGTTTTTGTGTATTACAACCCTGATAAGAATTCCAGCATGTATTTTAGACAACACAGGGGTCCTTGGTCTTTTACTTCAGTCTACAAAGCTGCAGCACTCACTGCTTTTAGTCAGCATCCATTCTCTTTTTCTAGATCATGAGTAACATGGGATCCTGCCTACTCAAATCAGAAATAATCTAAGAACTGAACACATTTGTTGAAGATAAATACCCACAAGCATCCAAGTATGAATTTCCAGTTGTCATTTTAGTATCTAATAGTGAAAAAACAGTGGTTTGTTCCCTTTAATGCCAACAGATCGGACTCATTTTATTTTGGATTAGGGTTCCTGCTGGAAAATCTTTTAAGAAAGAAATGATAGCAGCTATATAACACATTTGTTTGAAAGGAAAAAGGGCCGGAAATATGTAATATGCCTTAAAGCTATTTAGAATTCTAAAAATGAAGATTGGAAATTTTTAAAAGAATCAAAGCATCTAACCTCTGCTTAAGTCATGAACCATATAAATGAAGCATCTTTTAGCATGTGAACTACTTAAAGCTAAGTCTACAAACTAGGAAATTACAGATTCATAGGGACAGAGTAACTCAGGTTGGAAGGAATATCTGGAGAACATCTGTCTGGTCCAGCCAACTTCGATCAAGATGTTCATGGCTCTGTCAACATTTTATTATCTTCAAGGACAAATAATCCACAGCATCTCTTGGAAACTCTTTCAGTGTTTCACTACCTGGTGTGAATCACTTTTTCCTAATAGGTATTCAAAATTTCACAACTTTGAAACTCTTCCTCACCCTAGAAGGGTCCAATCCCTCATATTCCAAGAGAGACTCATAATCCTCAGATCTAACTCCACAGTGGGAAGAACATATTCCTGATTAGTCCTCATAAAGCCCTACTGGGTTGCTAGAAATGAAGATGTATGATAAGACAGAGAAAAAGTAACGTAGGTAAAAGAAGGAGATAAATAAAGCATTTAGGTATTCATTTCAGTTTACAGTTTTACTTTCTGATCCCTGGACAGAAAGTAAACTTACATTTTACAGTAAGGAGTCATTGGATAAAGGTATGAAAATTTAATTTTGGAAGGAAATAGTAATTATGCTGACAACCAACAAAACTGTTCATTAATAACTTACAAAATTAATACTAATTTATGGATTATCAGGTATATATATCAATATATTTAAATCCATGATCAGTATACAGTATTGCTATAAAATTCTACATGTTATTTTAGTATTCACCCTGAAGCTAATTTAGATTTAGTTTAGATCTAGTTTATTTAGAATTCTCCTTCTAAAATAACTCCATTTATACCTTGGGCTGACATGAAACGTGAAGGACATTCTACTGAATCAGAGTCCAATATCTATATATTTAAAAGATCACGTGTATTTTTAAATGATTCTGATTTCTATTGAGTATTATTTGTGGTCTGAAATAAAAAAGTAGTAAATATTATCATAACAATGTAAAAAAAAAAGAAATGAATTTTTTGCCTTCTTTCAGTAACATGACTTTACTTACAAAATATTTGTTACCAAACAGTAATTGTTACAGAAGTAGTATAAGCTAAGCAATTCTTCATTTCTGAAGCTGGTCTATTTGGGACAATATTAAGATTAATAACATTTAGTGCTATTTTCTGTTTATTTAAATATCAGAAGACAACTTGATTCCTAATGTAAACCACTTACAAAAGATCTAAGTCTGTTTCATGTTTAAGTAAAAGCTAACTACAAAATGACTGCTAAAATGTAATCAATCCAAGACTAATGCCTATTTAGTGGTTAGCAAGGCTTCCTCTAATTATTGTATCACAACAATCCATTCTAATCTGAAAAAAGAAATAGAGCACAAAATGTAAAATCAAATATCTAATATCTCAGCTTACTTCAAACTGCAGAGATGACTTTGTGGGACTGTCTGTGATATCTCTTATGATAAAGCCATAAGCTTTTGTATTATTATTCTATCATCTTTTTCATCTCTAGTGTGGTAAGTCCCCAATCAATATTCTCCCTAGCAAACAGAAATCTCTTTTAGTCTCTACTTCCCTAGAATCTGAGAGGAAAAAAAAAAACTTTATACTTAAAAGGCTATGTTTCTCAAAAGACTGTAGTTCTTTAAGCAGCTCATGCTCCCACTTGTTTGTTCTCCTTGGTTTCAAGTATCTCTTACCCACTGTTTTGCAGATTTGGAAAGTCAGGATTAAACTGTAGAAATCTACATTGAATTTTTTTTAAATTTTATGAAAGAAAAACATATGCTGAAGAGTAATGTGAAATGCATTGACAGCAAATGGGACATAAGATCTGACACAGGCTTTCTATTGCAGACAAAAACTTTACAGGGCTTCCTTACAGCAAACTGGACCTATTAGAAGGAACACAATTTGCAGTGTTTCTGTGGTCGGTTTTTTTTTTTTTTTCTGAATATGTAGTCCACTGCTAACAAAGATGAATTGTTAAAAACACTAATGACAATTTCCTACTGATTTAAGATTTTTGTCCTGCTGCCTTTCTTGCCAAAATAAGCACAGTTCCCTAACTCCCACAGAGCAAGAGAAAGCACAGAATGTAGCAGTTCGTGTCTAAATGCATGTCGACTGCCTCACCAATATGAGTTTTTTGACCAAGTGTTTATTCCACTAAACACAATAGAGAAAAGATGTATTAGGAAATTATCCTAAGATCCACAGTATTATCAGATGCATTTTACAAGTTTTTAGCAATTAAAATACCCAGGGATGTATCATTTCATAGGAATTGTTGAAACCTTCCTTAGAAATTAAATACATGCTTGTAACACAGATAGATCTACTTTACATGTGAAGTACAAATCAAGCCACAGAAATTTCATAGGCTTGGGTAATTCTCCTTTCAACTTACATGTATAATTATAGCTCAGTAACTTGGTAATTAACTGCTATACCTGCAAACATTGAATTGCCTGAAACTTAAGATTAACATATTTTTATATAGGTATATAATATCAAGTATTTCAATATATGTCTGCAATTTAAAAAAAATCTTTCTTTATGAAATAATAATGCATAATTTTTACAATAATATAAAAATCCATACATCTCAAGGTAAGTGCTTCTGCAGCAAGTCTACTAATAATGACGAAAAGTCTCAGGTGCAGTAGCGCTTTTCTGGATAGTAGCTCCCTCCCTGTATCCTATGGTTCACATACATCAGAAAAGCTTTCATCAGTTCTGCTGAAATATAAGGACCTTTGGTGAAAGACAGGTCACATTCATAGTTTACTTTGGTAGGAGACAGCCAGCAATACCTCGATATCTAACAATGCAGCCCCATCTAGATGCAGTGTGGATAGCATATCCCAGCTCATCTGCCTCCCCATGTACTGCACAATATGACATGGAAATTTTCATTTCTCTTTGCTTTGTGATGACTGCGCACTAATGTTGTTGTTTTTTTATTAATGTAGTTGTTGCCAGTGAGACCATCAACACCTGGACCAAAACAAGTAGGCCATCCTTCAACTCTTTAGACAAACATACCAGGAAGGTGATCTGAAGTCAGAAAGGCTGAGCTTGGGATGTCACCGTCTAGATTATGAAGTCAAACAGAAGCTTTTCCTTCCTTTAAGCTCTACCCAGATAACAGTGTAGTATGGCCAACCTGCTGGCAAAGGGGTGGGTTTTTTTTGTTTTTTTTTTTTTAATAAAAATAATCAGTGCAATAGTCAGCTCCAAATAGTCAGTAAGAGATTCAAATCTGCTCTATGTGTTTGCCCACAGCTCATACCTGGAGTGGATCCATACCTGCTGGGCAGAGAACCGAACACTCCTTTGAAGAGGTGAATCAAAGACTTCACTTTCTCCCTCAAATCCAGGATCAGAAGAATAGACATTCTTTATGTATAACAACAAGCATGACCCAGAATATGTCTGTCTTTTGCTGAAGGCAGAGCCAGGTGTTGTTAACAGGTGGCATCAACAGCCCCTAAAATGGCAAGTGAGAGACCAAGTCCAGTGCAAGTCCTGGGAAGACCAAGAAGGAGCAATAGGAGGCCAGGGTACAAACAGGACTGAAGAGGTAGCAGCAATGTGAATCTGAAATTTGCCAGGGAAACAGAGCCATATGAACCAAGAGGCCCAGGCATAGCACTGAGGGCCCTCTGGGAGCTACAGCACAGCTCAGACAGGGACCAAAAGGCCCAGGGCCAAGCTGAAATGGGGTTCCTGGGCCAATGGGCATGAGGAGATGGGATGGCTCAGGAGAGAGCAGGCAGGGGCCAGAAGGACTGCTAGAGCCCTCAGGGCCCTGACAGCCTTCTATCCAAAAGCCCTGCGCAGCTCTGTGAAAGGAAAGCAAACTATGCTGAGCTGCACTCAGAAGCACAGCGTGTTTGAATGCATGCTGTTTTAAGATTAAGAGCTGTTTGCTGGTTTAATTGACTGAGCCAGCTTCAGTCTTTTTCCTCATACTGCTGCCAGGCAATTCTCCAGCTGCGGAGCTGTCTGAAAGAATGGTCCCTGCATGTGTTGACAAGGGTCCCATTCTCTTTTGGACAAACAAGTCACTTCCCTCTGCAAACGTGTTGTTTTGTAGAGTTATGCACAAAAATGAGACAGCTGCCTCTGAGCTCAGCAGAGGCGTTTGTTTGTAGCAATCACCTGTAAGGCAAACATGCATTGTGGAGATCCTTGAAGGACTGGAGAGGTAGGCGGTTTGCTCTTATACTACAATCAGAAGAGACTCTGCATCTAGGTACGAGAGTCTGCTCAACCTCATGTCTACTCTGAATATTGCCTTCTTCATGAAAGAGCTGAAGTGCATCCCGAGAAAAATGAAGGCAGGCAAGAATGCCAGAAGGCCTCCATGGATCAACAAGTTGCTCCTGGACTTGCTTAAGTGCAAAAAGAAAGTCCATAAGAAGTAGAAACAGGAACAGGTTACCTGAGAGGACTTCAAAGAAGTTGTCCAAGCAGCCAGGCTTCAGGTCAGGAAAGCTAAAACCCAGACAGAATTGAATCTAGCCAGGGACATAAAGGGGAAGAAGAAGAAATTCTAGAGGTATATCAGTGATAAAAGGAAAGTCAGGGAAGATGTGGGCCCTCTCTGGAAGGAAACTGGAGACCTGGTGACAAGGGATATGGAGAAAGCTGAGGTGCTCAGTCTTCACCAGCAAGGGCTCTAGCCACACAGCCCAAGATGCAGAAAACAAAAGTAAGAACTGGGAGAAGGAAGATCTGCTCTCTGTAAGTAAAGATCAGGTTATAGACCATCTAAAGAACCTGAAGGTGCACAAGTTCATGGGGCCTGCCAAGATCCATCCACAGATTCCAAAAGAATTGGCGGATGATGTTGCCAAGCTGCTATCCATCATATTTGAAAGGTCATGGCAGTCTGGTGAAGTTCCCACCGACTGGAAAAGGGGAAACATAACCCCTATTTTCAAGAAGGGAAAAAAACTACAGGCCAGTCAGTCTCACCTCTGTGTCTGGCAAGATCAGGGAGCAGACTCTCCAGAAGGCCCTAGTAAGGCACATAGAAAATAAAGATGAGGTGATTGGTGGTAACCAACATGGCTTCACATGCCTGACAAACTTTGTGGCCTTTTATTATAGAGTTACAGTGTCAGTGGATAAAGGAAGAGCAACTGATGTCATCTACCTAGACTTGTGCAAAACATTTGGCACTCTCCTGCACAACATCCTGGTTGCCAAATTCTCCCAATTGTGTGAAAAAATGTATTTGATGCATGGACCAGTCGCTGGATAAGGAATTGGCTGGATGGTCACACTCAGAGAGTTGCAGTCAGTGGCTCAGTGTCCAAGTGGAGACTGTTGATGAGAGGTGTTCCTCAGGGATTGGTGCTGAGACCAGTGTTACTTAACATCTTTGTAGGTGACATGGACAGTGGGATCAAGTGCAGCCTCAGCAAGTTTGCAGACAACACCAAGCTGAGTGATACAGTTGACACACTAGAAGGAAGTGACTCTATCCAGAGGGATCTGGACAGGCTTGGGAGGTGGGTGCATGCCAATCTCATGAAGTTCAACAAGGCCAAGTGCAAGGTCCTGCACATGGGTTGGAAAAATCCCAAGCACGGATACAGATTGGGTGGAGAATGGCTTAAGAGCAGCCCTGAGGAGAAGGATCTCAGAGTGTCAGTTGATGAAAGATTCAATACGAGCCATCAGTCTGTACTTGCAGCCCAGAGGGCCAAATATATCCCTGCCTATAGCCCCCCTGCTATTGGAACTAGGTGATCTTAAAGGTCCGTTCTAACCCAAACCATTCTATCGCAGAATCATAGAATCACCAAGTTTGGAAAAGACCTACAAGATCACCCAGTCCAACTGTCCACCTATCACCAATAGTTCTCACTAAACCATGTCCCTCAGCACAACATCTAAACGTTCCTTGAACACCTCCAGGGTCAGTGAATCCACCACCTCCCTGGGCAGCCCATTCCAGCACCTGACCACTCTTTTGGAAAAGTAGTATTTCATAATGTCCAGCCTGAATCTCCCCTGGCGCAACTTGAGGCCATTCCCTCTTGTCCTATCACTAGTTACATGGAAGAAGAGGCTCACTCCCAGCTCACTACAACCTCCCTTCAGGTAGTTATAGAGAGCGATAAGGTCTCCCCTGAGCCTCCTCTTCTCCAGACTGAACAATCCCAGTTTCCTCAGCTGCTCCTCATAAGGTTTGTGCTCAAGACCGCTCACCAGCTTTGTTGTCCTTCTTTGGACATGCTTCAGGGCCTCAATGTCTTTCTGGTAGTGAGGGGCCCAAAACTGGACACAGTACTCGAGGTGCGGCCTCACCAGTGCTGAGTACAGAGGGACTGTGATTCTATGATTCTATGAAAGTGAGATAGCAGATGTAGAGTGTGGACAGAAGACAAGGTCAGAACCAGGGTGTCCCAGGGTAACAGAAGGGGGCACCCACTGATAACAGTCGCTAACTGGTGTAGCTGAGAGAGGCTGAGAAATCATTTTCAAAACTCCATCTTTTCGTATTTCGGATCATTAATTCCCTTTTCCACTTTCATTTTAGTGTTGTTCAGTTTCTATTTTAAGAACCACCTAAAGAAACATCCTTCATTTATTTCCATATGCTACATATTACCTAAGACAAGTGAGACCAACAGGTAAGGTTAGCTTAAACACTTCACTGAATGGTAGGAGTAGACCCAAATCCTTGGCTCTCTGTTAGATCATCCAACCTCCACTCTGCATGCTGGCAGTACATCCAGCTTTCCTCTTTCTTCCAGCAGTCCCTTGCTCAGGTGGGGAGCACCCATGACCAAACCTAATGCGAGTGAATTCTCCCTACTCTCCTTCCTGGATGCTCCTGTAACGCCTTGCGCTGGTTCAGAGGATTTGACTTAAGTAGTGCTCAGCAAACGTGATGAGAGGTATTTACATTTCCAAGTGAAAGAAAAAAGGGATAGTTTGAAAAGTGAAATGACTTTTGAGGAAGAATGCTGAAATAGAGTAATTTGCTCCCTGAGTCATTAAATAGTAACACGCTTCCTGGCAGGAGCAAGAAAATACAGCGGAAGTAAAGCTTTTTGAACAGCAGAAATACATTATTTTGGAGTAAAACCCAACTGAGAAAATAGGCATGCCAGAAAAATGGCTGCTGCCAGCTGTCCAGGAAATGACAACAGCATGAAAAAGCTTAATATAGGTAGAGATGAATAGGTGACAAAATGAGAACAGGAAAGAGCTGCTGTCCTCAGGAGGAGCTAAGTGGACTAATTGTTTTATTCATTACTGTCTTTCCTTGGTCTTTTGAAGAACTTTGAAGTAATATGTCTATATTCTTTTAACATAAGCATCTATTATTCTCTACAGTTAGACATAGGCATTAAAGAAAGATGGCAAAAAAGAGAAAAGGAACTGACTTAGTTTGAAGAAAAAGATAGTATAAAAATAAGAGATAAAAGTTATCAGCTTAAGACAAACTAATGTTAATAGTCTGAATCACCAGCTTGTTGATCTTTCTGAGCATCTTTATTCAGCTGTCTAAGAAAAGTAATTTCATGTGAATGGGGGCATTTTGTAACAGCTAAGTAGTAATCACCACCTTCATTTGGTTATTACTATTCATGCTTTGGCAAGTCTTGTTAGTTTCAGAATTTAATTGACTAAACATTATGTTGCTACATAGTCAAATCTGAAAGCAATCTTCCTCATGCTTTTATATAAAACATAGAATTAATTATTCAGGCACATCTATGCTCATTCCGAGACATGGTAGTCCTTGAAGAAAACATTTCTAGAGAGAGCCAATAGGTCAAGAACAGTTTTACTATGGTATTTATATGAGCATATCCCAGAAAATCCTCTTCTGTTTCACTGGAACATTTGACAACTTTTCTTATCAGGTCCCTAAAAAATGTACAGTAAGTAAGCTGAGATCACCTACTTAAGACAGATTTGGATCTGATGAAAGCAAGTATTACCAAATACTGCAAATGAAGCCTCATTGTCCCATATCTAATTAATACCCATAAAATGGGTATATACTAATATTAATTAAGCAATTGTTAACTAAGCAATTAACATTGCTTAGTTAATTAATATTAGTATATACCCATTTTCCCTCTCCTTTCATTCTGAAGAAGCTAGTATGTACATTTAATTATGCTGTTAATTAGATGAATCATTCCTTCAAATCTTTAACAGGAATATATAACTTACTGCCTTTCTAAGTGTAAGAGGAAAGAGCTTTCTACTTGCGTATTATGTACCAGTGTCTGAGGCTGTGTGATGGATACCATTTGTTTTCTTTCCACAAGGTTTGCAGTCAGTTTGAGTGCTTCCTAGCAAAAGCAGTACTCAGATCTCCACTTCCCTCAGTATTTGAGGACTTAATATGCTCTAGCATATTATATACCTGCATTTTTTCATTTCTGTCACATTTTTAACATAATTTTAATGTTTATGTTCTAATTGGGATGGGACTGAGTGAACAGCCAGTTCTGAAGAGAATTTTAAATACTTCACTAAGATTCAAACTTGATCAATTTTAGCCTCTCTATTTATACCCTGTATATACTTCTGTTCTTAGCTAAACAGATTTGCTTCATGAGGGCCAGGTTATTGGTAGTGCTGGGTGATAATGAACTTCACTCCAGCCATCTCACCCATGCAATGCACAGAGTGGACAACACATGCAATAACTGCAGCAGTTTAGAAAGGATCAGTCATTGTCACTTACCAAAAGATCAGCTTGACATTTCAGTGTTGGTATTCAGTGGGTTTTAGTGCTGTTCTGATCATGCAGTACGCTACACTCACACATGCCTCATTCTGCTAGATTTTCTGCCCTTTAGTATGAAAAATCAGCCAGGTAATATTTTTGCTCCTGTTACTTTTTTTTCTGGTAAGCTTCTCTTTAGCATCATACAGTGTGTTTTACTTCACTTCAGCTTACAGGATGAGCCTAAGAAACAAGTTAGCAGATTTTCCAAGCAATATAGCTTGCTTTGTGTGCTTGCCCAGCCACTCCTAGAGGTAGGATCAATATTTCTATTTTGAAAAGAGTGATTATGGTGCTTATATAGGAGAATAAATAATAATGGCTGTGTGTTTAGTGCACAGATGAAGCAGATTTACTGCAGAGTGGTTTTACAGTGGCTTCTTTGGCAACTTTGCCTATATCCTTCAAAGTATCTAGCAAGCCCCATTCTGGCCCCAGCACCTTCAGCACAAGCTAAGAACTATTTATGTGTTGTATTTAATATTTATTTCAGTGTAAACTGCAGCAGAATCCTTGATGACAAGAGCTTCAGAGCTGCCCAATCCTCCTGCAGGCAGTTGGTTGCTGCACTGGCTGTCAGTGAGTAGGCTTTGTGGCAGTGAGTCATGGACAAGCTGCTGTCAGTGGAATAGCTCCAACCAGGTGTGTGGAAGGTATCCCTGCTTCTTCCTTTCTAGCCTGGAAGCTTGGTAAAGAGGATTTCAGTCCCTTTTGTCAAAGATAACAAATAAATAGCCTGCTGAAATAGGCTATTTATATAAATATAAAAAGGGGGAAATCACCTCTTTTCTTGCACTATTGCCTTAAAAAGTGAGAGATGATTTCTGCACTGTTATCAGAGAAGGATTAAAAGGATGGACCCCAAGTGAAAAGAGTCACTCCTTGCAATCCAGAATACGCATCAGTGCTCACCAAGAAGTGAGCATTTCCCATTGCACACCTCTCTCCATCATCTGTGTGTACCCTGCACAGGACTCTGAATTGCCCTCCAGGATCCAAGCATCTGTAAATTACATACTGTAAGTCACAGCATAGCTGCACCTATTTATCTATTTGGGTACAGACTTATGAACTGTATTTTCTGTCATCTCTACACTCTGTCCAAAATAGATACGGTTCATATAGCCCCTGCGTAATTTGTTCTCTTTTTTCCTCTATTAGAGAAACATTTGCTGGAACTGAAAAAGATAAAATTTCCTTCTCATTCTGATCATATCTTACCCAATATACTGTAGACATTTTCACCTTTTTAGACACAGAAACTGCCATCAACACAATACAAGCATCTTGCTGAAGGATTTGTAGGCTTACAATAAACGTACATTAGAGATACAATGGTTCACACACAACACACTCTCATCCTCTCAGATGATAGTGGCAGCACTAAGCACCTATAATTTCCTTTGACTTGAAGATCTAGAGACACCACAAGGTCAAAGAAAGATAACTGAAGAATAAGCAGAGAATAAGCAAGGCAAAGAAGAAGCACGGCATCCATTTTCTTTACTGGAGCTTAAAAGTAGGAAAAAAAGAGCCCCAAGATGCACATATACATATGCACTTTTTCCATGAGGCAAAACATTAATCTGTCACTGTTTAACAACATTAATGTATTGCTACTTTTAGCAAGATCAGTAGATAGATAACATTACCTGTACCATTTATGAGTGTTGCTAGCGTACATCTATGCAAATGTCTTGCATGATTTGTACTTATTTGTGATTTTAAGTCAAAGACAGTATGTTAAACATCACAGAAATGATGACTGGAAGTCTCTTATCCAGGCTCCAGTCTCAACAGGACCATCATGAGCATTACATCAGGTGAGCTGTGATGACTAAGAATTCCCATGATAAGTACTGGAAAAGAAGCGTTATGAATCCATCAGTTTCATATCACTAAAATACATTTGCTTTTATGAAAGGGAAATGAATTGCGTAAAATTACTTCTTAATTTATTTGTGCAATTGTTTTGAAAAAAAATTAACAAGACATTTTTCAGGTTTTTCACCAGCCTATTTTGCCGTCAAACTTCTTAAAAAATGAAAATTCAACTAAAAATGCAAATACTTGTCACATCTTTAATAAAAAATAATTTGTTTTTTTAATCCAATTTATTCTTAAGATTTGTCAGTTATCATTAACAGCGTATTCACTGTTTTAGCCCAAGTATCATTTAATCTCCAAATAAGTGTTTCCCTAAACTGACTAAGAAATGCTCCAGAAAGCAGTGTTATAACTGGGCTAATAATTACCCTGGAGCCCACATGACTTTTTCATAATATTGCATCATTGTTCCCAAATTATTTTAGTATCATATTCATTACAAAAGAGGAAGCAGAGAAGCTGTTTTTCTTTGATACGATGGAATGATTCAATCTTAAAAATAAAAAAATGCTGATTGATTTTCATTGCAAGGTAAAAACAGCAAAATGAGAAAATGCCCACCTGAAAGGCAATAGAGGACACTCCTCTGATGGAGGAATGCATAGTAGTTCACTGCTGATGAAGCCACTGTAGCATTATAAAGAAATACTTTTCTTCATTGCTCAGCCTGTATTCCTTACCTTGATTTGACTTCGCATAATTTGAATAGTATTTCATATCTTCAAAGCACTGTACATGCATTAACTAATTTCACTTATTAAAATTTGACACCGCTGTCTAATGATAAATTCCCTAATGCAGCAGATTTGAAAACTTCCTGCTAAGCCTGCCATGATAGGCTGTCTCAAGTGTATGGTTGTACATTCTCTTTTGATGTTGTTATATCTGTAACCTCTCACTGGTTCTATGCTGTCAGGTAGCAGGGAGTTGTGATGATTACTAGACCTCCAGACAAGGAAGAGAGAAGGGTGGAAGGAAGGAAGAAAGAGGAAGAGTGGGGAGAAAGGTGGCATAATTTCCTCTTTTTTTTTGAGGGGAATTTTGTTACTCAGAGCAGGCATCGCTTCATATCCGTGTTTCGAGTCTCCTTGACAGCTTTGCCACCAAAATTTACAAACTGTTTAGTATCAATGAAAATATTTAGACATCTTTGGTACTGTACTTCAAATGCTGCATTATAAGCTTATTATTCTAACCTGAATGCATTCAAGAAGGAGACCCCTGGCACACACTTACTTATTAGACCAAAATATTAATGTCCTCAGCAGCAAACAGCAATGCTCTATATCCAGTGCAGATGCTGTCTCAGGTCAGCTCCACACAACCTTCACATTTATGTCACAGCTCGGGGCACTCCTACTTTCAGAGGCAGATCTGAATGCTGTCAGTCTATGGGCAAAAAAACCCAACAACCTGGGGAGTGACTGGAAAGAGGGAATATGGTACCAGGTCACAAGTCAGTTGGGATGTGGCCTATGTTAATCCTGGAACAAAAGGTAATCCCCAAATTTTACAAAAGAAGGAGATAACCTGTTTGCCAAAGATGATTGATGGGGAGAGCAGGCTACAGGCCTTAATTATTTTGGTCTTTCCCAATTTTTGGAAGACATCATCAATAAAGCATCTGTTTCAAGAATGCAGTGGGCTGAAGAGAGGTATGCAGGAATGACTACAATGAAAGACTTCAAGGATTCAGACAGAGCATTTCAAATCTTGAAATTCTTTTCCCTGAAGTGTATTATGTGGCCAATTAGATGTACAGATCTCTTCAGTAACATAAAGGAATCTTCACTTTGCTTTCTAACATTCCAGCCTGAAAATATTTAAAGGATAAGTTCCCCTGCTGAGCAGTAGCACCTGCAAAGCATCGAGAACATGACCTGCACAATAGCAACCTGATAGAGTGATATGCTAAGTAATCATAGAATCATAAAATCTTATAAATGTTTGAGTTGGAAGGGACCCCTAAAGGTTATCTAGTCCCACTCCCCTGCCATACACAGGGCCACCTACAGCTAGATCAGGTTGCTCAGAGCCCCATCCAGCCTGACCTTGAATGCCTCCAAGGATGAGGCATCCATCACTTCTCTGGGCAACCTGTTCCAGTGCTTCACCACGCGTTTGTAAAAGGGTTTCATTGTTATATAAGGTTACTGTTATATAAATTTATTGTTCTTTTTTTCCTATATCCAGTCTAAATCTCCCCTCTTTTAGTTTGAAACCATTTCCCTTTGTCCGATCACAACAGACTCTGCTAAAGAGTCCGTCCCCTTCCTTCTTATAGCTCCCCTTTAAGTACTGAAAGGCTGCTCGCATGTCTCCCCAGAGCCTTCTCCTCCCCACACTGAACAGCCCCAGCTCTCTCAGCTTGTCCTCATAGGAGAGTTGTTCCGTCTCTTGGATCATTTCTGTGGCCCTCCTCTGGCCAAGCTCCAGCAGGTCCACATCTCTTCTGTACTGAGGACTCCACATCTAGACGCAGTACTCCAGGTGCACCAGGAAAGAAGGGCAGGATCACCTCCCTTGCCCTGCTGGCCACGCTGCTTTTGATGCAGCCCAGGATGCAGCCGGCTTTCTGGTCTGTGAGGGCACATTGCTGGCTCATGTTCATCTTTTCATCCACCAGTACCCCCAAGTCTTTTTTGGCTGGGGAAATCATTAGCAGTAAACACGAGTTTACAATGTAAATAATAACAGTGAATCATCAAAAATTAATTTACATTTACATAAACAGTTGAATTAGGAAAAGTTATTTTGTCTATTAAGAGGATTTCCCTGAAGTACTTCAAACTCTGTTTTTCGTACCTTCAGATGAGCCTGCTCCTCCTCAGGTTGCTGTAGTTGCTCTAAGAGCTCCTGTTATATAAACAGAGAAGTCATCTCTTTTACCCTGCCCTTTCCAGCTTGCCTTAGCATATGCCGCTAGTTCTCACAGCCAACATGCTCTGACAACTGGCAGTCTGTCTGTCAAGAGGATCTGAAAAAATTAAAGCGTTGAACAGAACACTCAGCTCAGGATCATCTCAGTGGCTTCAGGAACTTGTCTACAATATTGATACTGCAGCAGGATGCTTGTTTTTCTGTGAATGCAGAATCTACTTTAAAGTGGTAAGATTTCTTTTTTGCGATGCTTAATCACCAGAAAATTCTAAAAGCCAACCTCCCTCCTCCTTCCTCTGGGCTAGGTACAGCCCTGACAAAGCACAGCCAAGCACCTCTTACTGTGCAGCCAGAAGTGGGTGCTTTGCTCAAGGTGACCCTCCCTGTCTCTAGTCCTGGACACTTCACCAAGCTGCTGTCACCTTCTTCTTGCTTCTTCTCACCTTTTAGAACATTGTCTACTTCCCTTCTGCCTGGCTTATGTCAGGTGAGGAGCTGATCCAACGCTGTCACACCAGGCAACTGGCGCCAGGCCGAGCAATATTGTCCCTTTGCTGCTGGAAGCTGAGAGCACAAGGAGAGGAGGCAGTGACCTGCCTGGCAGTGCTGACAGCAGGGGAGGGATGCCAGCGGCACGGCTGGGATGGTGCCAGGAGCCATGCTGGGAGGGCTCCGACTCTGCATTGCTGGACTTCTGCAGGAACAGGGCAACTTTGCTGATCTTCCTGACAAGCACTTAGGTTTTATTCTCTCGAGTGTAGTCCTTGATGAAGTTTAGGAGCTGACGGAGAAAAGCAGCTTTGTGCTGCTGTCACTGCTTCTAATTACCAGCTTTAATAAGGCTTCATACTGATTCTTCCTCCCTGACTTTTAAGATGGTGTTATGGCCTCTCGGGTGAGTGGATGATTCTTTCAGAAAAGCCAGCAGCAAGAGCAAATCTACAGTGCTTATCTGATACCCACAAACCAAACTGGCTTGTAGTGCAAGTGCAGCATGTTACAGTAAATATTCAACCCAGAAAAAGATCAGTCTTAATGTAAATAGGTGATGGAAATACTGCCCTATCCTCTTCCCCATGAGTCTTCTTTTTTAAGTGAATCCATTTCCTGCACACAACCAATTTTGATCACTGAAAAATTGCTTTATATACAACCTCCTGTTTTAAAACAACCTTTCTGAAGAAGAATACCTCTGCTTAGGCGGACCATTTGTCTTTGATAGCAATCTGAAGGATTTTTGATGCAGTCACCTTGTAAGGCTGCAAACTGACAACACTGTGCAACTCATCCACAAGCTGTAGTGCACTTGTCTTCAGATAATTCTCTTTTTTTTTCATCCTTGTTTAGATTCTGTGCTGTCAGATTTGGGGATTTTTTCAAAACAGGTTTTCTTCTTTCTTTCTTTTTCAGTGAGTTGATGCAACGAGTCACAGAGTTCACCCCAGCATTTTATACGATAAATAGGAAAGATAATTTAAATTGGCACGGATCCTATAAGATATGTCAATCAGTTCTAAGTGCCATCTGTCACAGTGCGCTGAGAGTGGAGGAGAGAGGAAAGCACCCACCGGTTCATCTCACCAGCACTCCCCGCCAGGTGCCTGACTGCCCGTCAGCAGCCGTGTGCTGTCCTGCTTTATGAACAGCCACTTGTTCTGTTCTATGCTGGGGGCTACAGCAGACTTTGTAAAAACTACATCTGAAGCTAAGGTTATACCTCTCTTCTCAAAAGAGGAGTCAGAGAAGCAAAAATCCTGTTTTCCTTGCCAAATTTAGTGGGCAATTCTTCTTTTGTTCCCTTTTTCCTTGCAAACAAGCAAATATATGTCCATCTTATGGTGTTCATGTGCAAAGCTCCATTTCATCCTAGGAGTGCCCAAACTTCTCACTTCCCTGTAAGAGGAAGTTCTGCTGCACAAGGGCATCATTCACCTTTCTCCTTCTATACTGCCACTCCACAAGTGCCTGAATAAAATGGTCTGCGGTTTTCTCTCTCCATGTTTAGTTGGGATCTGCTAGGGTGGGGAGGAGGGATGTCTTGTTTGTTTGTTGTTTGTTGTTTTTTTTTTTTTAGGGTAAAGTGTTGTGTTGTAATGATAAAGGAAAAACACCAAAGTGCTTCACATTCTAATGCCATTCCCTTGTCTGTACAGGCATCGATGTTAAGTCAGATATTTGTGCAATTAGCAGTGTCAAAAGCACCAGGAACAGACCGGCTGGCAGAGATGAGCCATGTCACCCCCCCCTTCCCTCTCTGCCTAAAACCAGACTGCATTGGATGAGCTACATAAAATCTCTTCTTGTTTTCCTGTGATTGCTGCTAGTTGCAATCACAGAATTGCTGATGGTGCAGCCAGAAATCTTCAGACAATAGGGTTTTTTCTTTTTTTACATTTTCCAGATCCCTCCTCCAGGTTGCCCGTGGTCTCTAAGTGGATCTAACCAGCATGACTATTTTTTTTTAATTCTATTTATTGACTATTATCAAAGGAGAAACACCTTGCAAAGCTTTTCCCATTTTTATCCATAGCTTTCCTCAGACAGATGTCTTTGTTCAGTCTTTAAGTTTATTCCTTTCGTTCCCTCATGAAATTAGCATCTTCAAAATCATCCCCATCTTCTCTGAACCTTTGATGAGCAGCAACCAGGTTGCAGAGATTTTGACAATGGCCTTTCTCTGTTATTGAGGGCTGCTCGTGCTTGCTTAAAATCTGTTTCCTATGTGCTAGGACGTTATATCCTCTGCCTCTGAAAGTCATGGTAAATGGAAAAGAATGTCTTCCAAAAGTATTATTTATTTACTAGAAATAGCAAAATTATCACAGCAGAGTCTTCAACTGAAGTCCAAGCTTCACTGTGCTAGAGAAGAGTAAAAACAAGTTCTTGTCCAAAAAGTAAATTGCACAACAAATAAGACAGAGGAATTGTTGAGGAGAAGGTTATTAGGTCTGTGGGAATGTGAGCACCATTTCTTTTGACTATTTATGGAGAAGACTTATGAGTCTGGATATTGTTTGTCTGTCCTCAACTAGATACAGTTTTCAAATGTAATTATAGAAGATGGGTACTCTGGAAATCAGGACAGCTACAGGTCATTAAACAGCATATGCTGAGAGTCACTGATGCCATGAAGCACCCAGTTAGTGAATGATGTACAACATAAAACCTAATTTTATATTTGCTAAACAGAACGTATGCTAAGAGTGGGCAGGTAGACAACAAGCTACTTTTGACTAATAGTTGTTTTTCCCTAATTAAATTTTATCTGTCTTCACTGGAGAAGCAAAACATACAAACTTTAAAAATCATCTCTATAATTTAATTAGACAATCATGAAATATCTTATTATTTTAGCCATATTAAATTAGAAGCATAAGCTTTTCTGCCTTGGAAGCCTGTAGGTTCATTTAAAATCTTACAGGCATTAGCCCACTTTTTATTAAATTCTGTAGATTTCAAAACAATTCCAACAGAACTTAAGCAGAGCATTACTGCTGTCATCTCTTCTGGAAGACTGCTCAAGAAAAATGCCTCTTGATGATACAGACATCCAGGAGTACATTTTGTAATTCTGCATAGAGATGATTTTCATTATGACTTGTCCTCACTCCATATGCTAAATAAATTAACCTCAATTTCTTTCCATCTCAGGATGAATTTCAGATGAAAAAATGGAATTGAAATTTCTTGTTCTTGCCCTCCTAATCTCATGTTCCTTACACAATCACAACGTTGCAACACAGTTCATCTTGTGGAGTGCCTATACATTTGAATTTTTTTTAATGGGCACCCTCCCATTTCTATTGAGAAGGTGTCCATGTCTATCCTCCCAATCCCCTTTTGAATAAGCCACTAAACTCTCTTAAGTAAAGTACTTCCTAAGGGAAGGAGAACCTATAAATGCCCTAGTAGAACCTCCTCCCGTGAGTCAGCAAGTTCCTGCACTGTTCACAGAGTGCACATTCTCAGCGAAGAAATGGCCGAAACAACCACCTATAAACATTGGACAAAGAAATTATGATCTCTTTTTAGGATACCCCTTCTTGCAGAGACATCTTCTGTTCAATTAATTATTTAAAATTAATTTTCCTCATGCTCTTTTATTACGCTGTGACATCCCCTGACTTCTGCAGAGCTCCTTTGTAATGTCTGAGATGTCTAAAGAGGCTAACATCTATCAGCTGCACACAAGTCATTAGTTGACTGATGCCTTCCATGGCATTACATTAGCAGCCAGCTTCCCTGCTCTGGGGCTGCACAGCAAGCTCCTCTGCTCCAATCAACTCCAAAAGCTGCCTCTGCTGTACCAGTGCTCAGAACTCCACAAGCATGATGTAAAATATATTATCTGTAATCATGTAAATTTGTACAGTCGGAGAGTCGGTTTTTATTTGCTTGGCAGGAGAATCCACAGGCTTGCAACACTCCAAAGCTTTAAAATTGCTAGGTACAACTGCTGTGACATTTCAATTCAGCTGTGCTCATCCCAAATGATAAAACGACCATCTCTGACCTTTCACATGCACGTCTGTGCATAAAGCTCTACAGTAAGTAAATGTTTGAAATCTCTCTTGGAGAACTGAAAGCAGCTGCTACCCTGTGTGTGTATCTGCAAGGATTTAGAAGACTTTCATTAATATTCTGCTAAAGTAAGCCTGAGAAATTTTACTGGTAGCAGTAGCACTCAGCCTCAGAGAAATAATAGGTGAAAGACAGTATGTGACATGCACTCACATCAAACCTCAGCAGAAATGCAAAGCAGTATCTATGGCTACATTCCTCACAAAGGTGTGGAGTGTCACCTGTGCCCACTCCTCTGTTGTTTATGCCAGCAAATGTCAGACAGAAATGTGCATCCACACTGTGCCACTTCGTTATTGCTTTCTTCATTTGGCCAGAGGGCCCAAAGTACATTCCCCAGAAGAGAAAACTTGTCAGAAGAATTTATGATGAAAGCATATGGGCATATGGCATATGGGAAATGAGCTGATTTAGTGTCACTCCTTAGCAGTCTCTTGCAAACACAGTCCCGCAGAGCTTCTGCCTGTTGAACAAACCCTGTTCCCCTACCAAACTGTGGCATCTGAAAAAACACTCATTTCCTCTTTCTGGCATAAGACTGAAGGGAAGTTTTAAGAGCTGTAACTACTCATGTACATACATTTTCTGCTTATATCCTCTCATGGGATGTGATGTAGCAAAAAGTGACCTACAATGCTGCTTTTCATGCTGCCTCTGTAACACGAACGCCTTTTCTTCAAATGTAAGGAACTGACTTCCTACTTGAGGAAAACAAATGACTGCATAACCCTTGTACTACAGGTGTCTGTTCCAAACCTCTTGGCGATGTGATACACAGATAAACCGAGCAACAAATTTGCAGCCTCTTTTGTGTGTGTGAGTGGAGACATCATCTTTATATCATTAAAAGAAGGACAATCAAAGATCTCGCTGCACCTCTTTAAAACCCAGTGAATTTCAATAAAGACTGTCAGCAAATACATTTGTAACTTTTTACTGGTGTCCTAGTCTAGAGTGCCATGCATACAAATGGATCTAGGGAGGAATCCTGATTACTTTCTATCTGCATCATCCAGAAAAAAAACAAAGCAGAAAAAAGGCTTCCATAGCTTGTGGATACATTCTATTTGGAATGGAATTGAATGGAATGCTTCTGAAAGTTATAATATTAATAAACCAAGAATCTGTCTACTTTTACAGCTAATTTCTAGTTTAGCATTTTTAAATGATACATTCATTTGTTTTAATAGAGCTTGTTAATTTTGCACGCAATTAGAGCAATTTATAATTATAATAACAAATATTCATATCATACGAACTGAAGTTAAGGGTGGATTTGACTTAATAGCAAGTCTTTTAATTCTATCTTTACTTAGATATCTAAATCTGGATATGATATATATATATTATTTTTATCTTCAGTGTTCTCCTCAAGGGCGTGCTAATCTTGACAACAGTTGATTATATTTAAATGTTAAACTGTCAAATAACTTTATTTGAAAGGAAAGGAAACAAGATCTGAATCTTCTCGAAAACAGTATAATGTGTGCTGATTCCTATTCTTCAAGACTTGTTCAAAACGACTGACTGTTATTTATGCAAGTGAGATCCTCACTAAGATGTTAGTCCTTTAAATGATGCTAAATTGTTATGCTTGGTTAGCTTCCTCTGAAACTAAGCTAATAAAATATAATATATGTACAGAAGTTAAACCAAATTTGACATCTCTACTTGCCTTGAATACTACTGACTAATCTTACATAAATATTAACACACAGAGCAAGGACAAGTGCTCAGCCTCCTTCACTGTCATACGAACTGAAAACTAGATCAGTCTTTCAAGCATCCTTGATAACATATAAACAATTCTTCTTCACTTCACAATTGTCATTTCACCCAAAGGTGAAAGCTGAATTATTATTCCAGGGCAGGAATGGTGGCAAGATTTTTAAACTGATGTTATGAACGTTCCTCACTTGATTGGAAGAGATTGAGAGATTGGCTGATTCAAATCGACTTCTTGTGTTGAATTTTATGCTATGGATAGTTCTGTGACTGCTATAGGACAATGTTGACAGAATAATAACTGCGGACATTTTAATATATGTATAGCTCTAAAAAGCTAAATTGTCATCAATATATCTTATTTATTTCTTGGCAATAACACAATCTTATTAGATATAAATAGTGTCTAATCTACCTCCCACGCTACAGTGTACATACCAGGAATCTTGGTAGCAAGTTGGAGAGAATGAGAAAGAAATAAGGCTGAGAGCTGAACAATAAATGAAAACTTACGAGAATTTTAATATGAGCCTGAAATAAGAGCACTAAATGCAAGCATGAATTAGCGATTCTTGTAAAAACCACGCTTTACACAATATTTTAAAAACTGCAGTTTTCCTATAGATTTTAAAGCTTTATTTATTTATTTATTTTTCATTTTCTGCTCTCTATAGTTTTCCTAAAGCCGGTGATACTGTCACTTTAAGGACATCTTTGCTATTGTTCTTATGTAACAAAGTTTTCATTTCTTCAAAAGTGTCAGAGTTCAGTACTCTCTGATCAGATTATTTTGGATAGTCCCTACAAGAGAGGTTTACTCTTTAGCATAAAATTTGCTTAGTCGTAGCTATTTGGCATTACAGATAATTTTAGTTTAGCAGAATGATGCTGCAACGTATTGAAATCACAACACAAACACAACAAAGTAATTCCAAAGTACAGTTGAACCACAATACAAGCACAATGCCCACTCACCATCAGTGGCTCGCATCAGGCCTAGCCTGATAAAGCCTGCTAATCTCTTCACAGTTCATTCTGTTGGTTGTCAGTTTTTACATTCTACACTGGGCTAAGCTTCATATATGTTTTTCCCATGCTGATCTGGCCAGCTCAGGAGGATGTTCCTGCTTTTGTGATTAAATGGGGGAAGGCGATTCTTGAGTCCAGTGGACACACTTAACTAATACAGCCATTTATCCAAACTTTCAAAGGCAAATAAATGTCATAATTACTCATTCCTGTATGTGAAATTCATGCGTGGACAACTGCATAACTGTTCCAGTACTGAATCTTAAGGGTTTGGGACAGGGTTTGGAGGTATGCATATGCAAGTCCCATTTCCTCAGGAATGACCTATGTCTGCCATTCTGCCCCGTAAGACATATGTATTATCATCCTTACAATCACTTAAGTTTGCCCTCTCTCTCTATCAACTCCGAAAGACTCCTCAAACCAAGTCTGTAGCTAAAGTTCCTTCCTAAACTGTGGTATTTCTGTGGCTCATTCTCTGCTTGCTACAGTGCATTCTGCTCTCTGCCACAGGATGCACCTAGGCTCAGTTCACCAGCCACTTTGTCTTCATCAAATACTTTTCAAATGGTTCTGACCTTAACATGTCTGAAGTCACCAGTGTTACTTTTACAGGATGGCTCTTTGCACAGAAAATACACATTATATCAGGATATTCAAATATGCAGCTGTGCTCTAGAGGTCTTAGATATGTCTGATTGTCCTTAACAGTTTTATGGGCTTAATTCCTTTTTAATATTCCAAACAGATATGCTGAAATGGAAAGCTGGCTTCTTAAATCAACCCTGTTAACGCTTATGTGGAATATTGAGTACTGTATCTCACAGGAGCAAGTTAAACCAATTCCACAAGATTTGTTGCTGATGACTTCCCAAATAGAGTTTAAGATTTGCATTTGATTTATTAAGACACAACTGTACTGGGAGAACCTGTCCCAGGGCTTTTCTATGTACCTAATTGATACTGCTGTGCTCAGCAAAGACATGCAAGCTCTGTTTAGAAAGTAAAATTTTCAGACCTCGGTAAGATATTTTCATAGAATCATAGAATCACAGAATGGCCTGGGTTGAAAAGGACCTTAAAGATCATCTAGTTTCAACCCCCCAGCTGTGGGCAGGGTTGCCAACCACTAGACCAGGCTACCCAGAGCCACATCCACATTTTCCTTCAATTTAGTGCTTCCAGGGGTATTTTTATTTATAAACATATTTAAATCATTGGCCTCTGGGATAGGCTGCACTTTGTACTTATTAACTGTATTTTCTGGGGTAGAATGGAATGATAAGAATGGGTACTTGGGAGCTTGGTGGGGACATTTGGTATGCCCCTCAATTATTTTTTTTTTCAAGATAAGGAGAAGCTGCTATTACATTTGTTTTAGGATTCATTTGTTATTCATGATTAAAGGGTTAAAGATCAAACAATGCGCTAAAACTTTTGGAGATCAGTTCCACCTCCAACATGTTTTTCTTGGACTATAGTGCTATATCTTCACCCACTTGATATCTACTGTTGGGAATGCCCTTTTGAAAGTGGGTATCTATTTTGAGAGAATAGCCATGGTTACAAGAGCAGCCCCTAAATTTTGAATTCAGCACATCAACACGGTCTTCTTTTAAGAGGAAAGATGCACAGTGACCTCCTCCTGGAATACCACATAGTCTTGTGGCTCAACTCTTGAAAAACAAGTCAGTAGATATAGCTGTCAAGCTGAGGAGATCCTGTATCTCAAATTACTCATTTCCGTATTCACACACTGCAATTACGTGAATTCCGCCAAAAAGGAGATTTCCTCTCCCCTTTGTCTATGTTTGGACAAAGAATCATCTTTATGAACTGGGGAAACCTACTGTAAACTTCTGTATCAAGGACACAGTGTGTAGTATAAGTGTTTCTGAACTCTTTCACAGAAATTCTTGTCTCTATACACAGAGAAGAATTGCCTTGTGCAGACATCTGAAAGCACTTCTCACTCTCTCCCCCAGCTTTGAAAGTCTGGGCACATCACTTAGCTTGTTATGACAAGAAGCCTTACCTTTAATATATTGCCACACCTATTTTAGGGGCCCAAAATAATTCAGCAGATCCTAGTGTTCAGTATTTTCCTTCAGGCAGCTTTTTGCAGTAGGAAAAAATCAAGTTTTTTGGCTCTGTCAGTGTTAACATCTTCATTACTTATCTGAACTCCTCCAGTTTCTTTGAGTCTCTATAGGAGGTTTGATTTTTTTGCTTTGCTTTTTTTTTCTACTTAATTCAGTGTCTAATATTTTTCTTATACTCCTCACTTCTAATTTTGAGGCACTTGGTGCTAAGAGATAAGTCTGTGGCAGATGTAATTATCCAGCAGGATATTAGTCACTTGCTACTGCCACCTACCTGCCTTTGTCATACCAGTGTGTTTTGGCTGGGAAGGGAGCTCAGAAATCCTTCCACCTTCCTTACAATTATTTCTTCAAAATAAATAGCTGTGTGGCAGCCAGACAGAAAAATCAGAAGTTTAAACTTTAAACCTGAGACTCATCATCCCTCTAGTCAATAGGTCTGACTCTCAGAACCTACCCCATGCTTTATCTTTATTGCTGGCATCACCATGTTGACTTTTTAAACTAAAAAGAACAGTTGTAATTGTCTAGCTTGTTCCTAGGCTCCTACCTGTAACTTCAGCTGGAACCAGACACATCTATCAGGAGGCCATTCAGTTTGATGTTAAAGCTTTAAAAACCAGAGTTTAATTGGAGCATAAGCTTATTTAACTTCACTGTTTATTTTAGAAATATTTTTGCACGATTTTACCTCACTTCAGTTTTCAGTCCTGGCAGCTCTTTAGAAGATATGCTATCCTACTCCTATAGGTTAAACTCACTTTGCATTTCGATGAATAAATAAATCAAGCATCTGAGAACAGCCACATCTCCACCATATGGGATAATGAAGTGGATTGGGACAGATGGGGAATAAGCAGGCAAACAACCCCAGGTCGTAAGAATGCTAGGCAACACTAACCAAAAGCTTCCAAATAATTCTGTGAGGACTCAGTTCACAATAACCAGTGAATCACTGGCTTGACCTAAAATTGCTCTCACAGTGGCTTCCTTGTATCGGGCAACTGGTTTCTCACAGATCTGCTCACTCAGATATGGCACTGGATCTCTGTTGCCTCTACACATTTTGATAATTCTGCACCAGAAATTGAAAATCTGTCTACTGATGCTGATTGAAAGTGATTCTGAAGAATCTCCCTTGGATCTCTGTGACCTATCCATTCTCCTACCACGCCATGCTGGATCTGAGCCAGGTTTATGTAGAGAGTGGCTCCATGTCATTCTTCCCAGAGCTGCCAGTACTGGGAATGAGTGTTGGAAGATCTGGGCTGGCTCTGCATATAGCAGTTTAGTGGCTCCTGAATGGCATGACATTCACTGACTCAAGGTGCAAACTGTGCAAAAAAGACAGTATTTCTGGACACATGCAACCAGATTCTTATGGCACTGCACTTGAGTTTAGAAGTCCAGCTCACAGAAATTGGCTCTGCACAGAGTTAGCTCACTGTCTTTGCCATGATTAATGGAGTGATTAATCAGCAACCGGATAAACCACCCACAGATCATTCACAGTTGATTATAGTTTCTTTTATCTGACTGTGCTCCTGGAGTGAAATTTTTTGTAATGCACAAGCCAAGGTTGTTTCAGCTAAATACCTAGTGGGTATTTGCAATCAAGATGCCACAACACTGCTAGAGACAAATGTTAACTTTTGCTCAAGGGAATATGGGAATGATGGTGCTATTGTAGGTCAGTACAAAATGAAAGGCTATCAGAGTAACGAACAGCCCAGCTTCAGCCAAAGATGAACTGAAATTCTCAAGATGCAATTCACTGGAGGGAAGTCATGCTCTTTTCATGATCCCACTTTACTGAGGTTTGTCTTGGCTTGGCTTGGATTGGCTGGATTTAAAAATAAGTGCCTGAGGTGGCAGAAGACAAAAATGCTTCTCCACTTTGCAATGGTTATGTATGCTGCCAATTGCAGAAGCACGTTGTCTGAGGAAAAATGTATCAGTTGTACAAAGCCAGAGACATAGGGATGGAGTTTTTTTTAAAAGAACTCTGCTCTCAGGTGCTGCTGCAACTCTTACCATTTGGAACCCTGACATAAACTCAGCCAAAGGTCCTATGGGGCCTATCTATGCTATGTTTGAGAGGTTAGTAAAACTAGCAGCTAAAATACTATTTTGAGAATAATCAAAATCTTAATTAGATGCTTCTGTGACAAGAAAAATTAACTTCTTGAATAAACTGCTGTTTTGTGTATCTGCAAATGATTACACAGACTCCAAGATGGCTCAGTTAAAGCCCACGTTGAGCTAAAGACAGGTTGCTTGGCCTTATGGGGAAGCATCTAAGGATGGGAGGGCACTATCAAACACCGCTGGTGCGTCTCAGGGCAGCCTTGCCTTCCCGGGAGGAACCCAGAGCTTCCCGCCTTGTTTCTGCTGCTGTAGAATTTGCGTGCTGCAGGCTGAGCGTAAGATTCTGCTGCTCGATTCTTCTTCCGGAAGAGCCACCTACCAGTTAAATGGATGTGGGGACTGAGGATGGCACAGAAAGCATTTGTCTCCACGACAGCGTAGTTACGTTTAGTCGAGAGAGCATGAGAGTTGGGTCGACGTGGCAAAGCACTGACCCGCTGGGGATGATGCAGCGCGGACATGGTTGAAACTCACCACAGCCACTGTCCTGTCACAGGAATGGTGCTGTGCTGTGCTCCTGCCTTTGGCGGCCCCTGGAGAAAGGCTGTGATGGACACAGCACCTTTGTGTTGCGCTGACTCCTGCCCTCCTGCACCCAAGGCACCGCTCTCCTTTCTCACAAACAGCAAAGGGAAGACGGAAGGGAAGGCTGGCAAAGAAGAGCCTGACGTCGTTTGCAAGATAGCGTGGTTTGCTCACCACAGTACAAAGATTTCCTTTGGATTTCATCCACTGAATCCAGCGGAGCGTGACTGCATCCCACCTCCCTCAGAAACGCTACTGGAGCTGAAGAGAGGAGGAGGCAGCCGCTCATCTGCAGACCCAGCAGCACGGCCTGACGTGGGGCAGGGCGAGCTCCTCCTGCCGCAACGTGATGACGACCCGTCTGGAGATGATCTGCAGGGACAGCTCATAGGTGGTAGCCAGGAACAGACGCTGCAGGAGGCGACAGGTGTTAGGGAGAAGCCAAGGCATGGAAGACCTTCAAAAAGCACTGAAAAGCATCACAAAGCCACAGCCTGGACGCTGGGGATTACAATGAGCAGACACCAGGGTGCTAGACATTATCTGCTACCGTACAAAACGGAATGGAATGGACGCTGCGGGAGGAGACAGGTGTTAGGCAGCAGCCAAGGCTGCTGCACAAGCCCCAAAGCCATGCTGCTGCAAGATGAAGTGCCTCGCTCTTTCTTCCGTTCATCCCAATCCCTGTGAATGAAGACTCAGAATGCAGGCAAGGTGTCCATTGAGCACGACCGTGCCTTTATTCATTAGAAGGCAGGAGGCTGGGAGAGGTGCAGAGTAAAGAAGAGTAAACTCGTCTTCTCTCGTCATGGAGAGACTGGCTCGGAGCTCGTGGTGCTGCCCGCTGTCTGGGACCGGCTGCCTGCTTCTATGTCCTCCTCCACGGGGCTTGGCTTCTCCTCACGGACGCTGTCCTGCTCCTGCACGGAGGTGCTGCTCTCAGAGCACTCGGACTCTGCTTGGGGTGTTACCGAGCTCCGGCAACCCCTTTTTGTATTGTTCTTGCACGAAAGGAACCTAAACCCGGTCCTGGCCAAATACCACACACAGCATCAATATG
>NC_034409.1:137905208-137910434 GCF_002078875.1 Numida meleagris | reverse complement strand
CAGGCCATACACGGAGTTGTTGTGCTCCTAAGAAGCCCAATCCCCTGTGTCCACGACACAGGCTCAGCCTCTCAGGCAAACCAATAACAGGCTTATGGGGAAGGGCCTTTCCGCATTACAAACCGAGGTCCATGACACGCCTACTACAACATCTCCCCCTCCCCATAAACAATGAGATTTTATCCCGTAACAACGTGACCGCAAACACGACCGCAAGGATCTTATCCCTAACCTTATCCCTAACCTAGGCTATTTATTGTTAAAACTCTATAACACACACGCATACATAATATGAATGCCTATTACTATCCTAAAACTTACACAGCCTATGGCTGCGTTCTAGGCTAATTAAATTTCCATACCTTCACACGCTATAAACATAATTTCTGTAGCTGTAGGGTAGCGGTTATCACGTTCGCCTACAAAGCAAGGCATGCATAACGCTAAGGATGCTATACCTAATTCTCTAAGCTTCCATACAAACCCAGGTCTTGGACCTCTAAACTACGACAAAGCAGAGTTTAGCAGCGAAAACGCACTCTAAACCTACAATCCCTAATCTATACATTGTGTGTAAAGAGCCTTCCATAATAAAGCTTATGGAATAGCTTTTTTCAAGATAACGACGACAGCCCTCAATAAAATCCCGGTCACCAACTCTTAGCAGGGCTGGAGCAATTGACTTTCGAGCCACTTTCTGCAAATGGACTCCATGTAGATGACAAGATACTCCGAGTAGTCAAGCCACCTTGCTCGTTTTCCGTGCCACACAAAATGCTGATCCAGGTGGCACAGATGGTCACTTCAAAGGATGATTCTCGAAGAAATCCTAGTCGAGATCTTCTCCCGGCTAGAACTTCAGGACTTGAATCTTCCCCTCACAAATCCTGCAAATGAAAGGCTCAAGTCTTGACCTCCATGGCCTAATGCCAATAGAGATCTATAGATACTCTATTCTACAAAACACACATTACACACTATTCAAACCTTCTAACATTACATCAACTCAACATCTTGACATTGATCTGATTGGCTGACCTGCAGACCAATCAAAACAACACCAAGAATAGAGATGCTACAAACATCCCGTAACGTGTTTACAGGAACAACTTCTGCGTCTCACTTCTCCTTTCCCTGTTTCTCCAGGCTTCTCAAGTTACGGCCTCAACTTCTCCGGGGGCAACTCCTGCAAACAAAACACTCAAATCCTGATTAATCCCTTCGTTTTCCACATATTTGCTGTCAGATGTCTCACTGACATCCGGCTTTACCTTTCGTGATGGCACCCAAATAATTTTCCCAGAGTCTCTGTGTTTAACTGCTGCATATCCTCTGCCCCAAACCAAGATCATCCAGCCTGGCTCCCATGTGCCATCATCCCGTTTCACTTTAACCGAAGGTCCTTCACTTAAGACCTTAGACTGCCAATGCTTTTGCACAGGCGTTCTCCTGTTGTCACCACGCTCGAAGTGATTGAGCGCATAAAGAGCCTTTGCTAGTATCTCGGCTTGTCTACTGACAGGGATATTCCCCATATATCCTTCCCCCTCCCCAAGGACACGTATCTTTTCCTTAAGGAGGCTATTAGCACGTTCCACTATGGCTTGTCCTTGAGAGTTACCAGGGATGCCTGTTGTATGAGAAATTCCCCACAAGGCTAGCCAATCTTGTGTTGATCGCGATGTGAAGCAAGAACCCTTGTCCGTTTTAATTTGACTAGGCAGACCCATGACTGCAATAGCAGCTGCCCAATGACATTGCGCTGCTTTTGAATTGGACTTCGCATGTTGTGTGGCCACAATAACAGAGGAGGAAGTATCTATCGTAACTGCAAGCCAAGCCCGAGGAGAAAAACGCTGTTCCCAAGTGAAATCTGTCTGCCAAACCTGTAAAGGTTTGAGACCACGAGGATTAACCCCCGCACTTATTGTAGGTGCTGAATTACAGTGAGGGCATGTGTGAACCACATCCCTAGCTACTGACAAAGGGATAGAGCATGCTCTAGCCAGAGCACGAGCTCCTACATGAAGAGTGGAATGAAGGTCGCGAGCTTCTCGCAGTGTAAAAACAAGCGTGCTAGCTACTTTGTCTGCCATAGCATTCCCGGTGGTAAAAAAGCCTGGCACATCCGAATGACTTCGAACATGCAGAACTGCTACAGCAGCCTCACGACGAGCCAAGGCTTCCTCTAAGAAACCTGCTGCTTCCGAACTCGGCTGCCCTTCCTGTCCCATACGGACCAGCAGCCTAGCTGCAAAAGCTGAATCGGTAACAATGTTACAAGGAGTATCATGAAAGAGACGCATCGCTAATGCGACCGCCCTTACCTCAAGCATCTGCACACTAACTGTCTGATCCATAAAAACTGCAGATTTCCAAGCATTGCTTATATCCTGCCAAACCACTGCCCCTTGGCAGGTGGCTGAAGATGCATCTGTAAACAGCGTAGGCCCCTCTATCGAAGAAGTTAGAACACGAGACCGAAGAGAAACCTTGAGAGGTCTAGCCAATTCAAAAATGGAGAGCGAGTCTGAATATACTATTTCCCCTCCCCAACCTTGCAATCCTGCAAGAAGGGTCTCAGGGAGTGGCGAGGCATCACGAAAGGCCTTCTGCAAATATATTACTTCTGGCTCTTTCGCCAGAGCCCTCACAGAAAGCAAGCGAGACTTCCTAAGAAGCATCGCAAGAATCTCTAGCCAAGAAGTATAGGCACGAGTGAGCTGAGTGGAAAACAGCCACCACAATGGTTGTGGCTTTGCACTAAGGGAATGACCCAAAACTGCAGCAGCTCCTGCTTCATATCGACAGACAGCCAGCTCTAAATTCCGAGCCGAATCAAATCGTGAGAGCGAACTTTCTAGACAGGTGCACATAATTTCTTCCCAAGCTGCAGCCATTTCTGGAGTAAATTCTCTGGGCTCCTTAGGGTTCGATCCCTTCAACTGATCATAAAAGGGCTTCATTAGTCGTGGAGGGATACCCAAGGCACCCCGAACCCATTGGATAGCCCCTACCAACTTCTGAACATCCCATAAAGTGCTGACCTTCAACTGTATGTTAAGGCCTGCAGGTCGGACCAAATCAGGCCCATACTTGTATCCTAAGTATTCTACTCCTGGGCCTCTCTGAATCTTCTGCTCTGAAACCCTAAACCTTGTGGTGGTAAGGGTAGCAATCACTCGTGTCTCAAGCGCTTGTAGGTCCTGCTCAGTCGAAGCTGCAAGCCCTTCATTCGTCAGAGGTGCAGACTTCTGCTTAAGGCAGTCCACAATCACTGGATTATGCACCGCCCTAGGCAGGTCCGAGCCTTCCACGGCTCTCATCAATCTGTTAGCAAAGTCCTGAAATGATTCATTTGGGCCCTGCTCTATCTCTGTCCATGGGCTCGCAGGGGCTGCAGTGCGAGCAAACTTCCTGAACGCAGCAAGAGCTGCTTCAGAAGTTACTAGCACTTCACCCGGTCGCAGCAATGCAAGCTGACCGTGGGGAGTTCCGCACATTCCTGGAGCGGTACCCATGAGCCTGTGTAAATTACTGCCAAATGCAGGGTGAAGCAGATCATTTTCCGCTGCTGCCAGCACCGTCTTGAGCTGAGTGCTCCACTCCTCCTTCCAGAGGGTGTATTGCACTGGCTCAAGAATCATGCGCATAAGATTTTCAATATCATGTGGGAGCAACGGTCCCGGTGCTGTTAGAGATTCCAGGGCATTTAAAGTAAGAGGCGATCTTAGCCCCTTCTTCTCCACAGCATCCACCAACCGCGCCACTCCTTTCGCATCCAGCGGAACCCATCTCGCTTCCCCGTCATCTTGCACTGCAACCGGAAACGCATGAACCACCTCTGATAGGCACTTCTCATCTAATGTTTCTGCTATCTTGGCCCAATCAGCAATCCGAACACGCCCACTGGACCCGCCTTGAATACGCCCACTCTCTCCTCCCCCCTCGATCCGTGCACGCCCATCGATCCCGCCCCCTTGCATCACTGGCTTTCCCGATGTAACCCCTCCTTCGGGCGGACCAAGGGGCGCGGACGGACCGCCCCTTGGGGGGTGGATACAACCTTCTCTGATCTCCGCCCTTGAAACATCATCCAATGAAGGATACAATGATTGACGCGGATAAGGAGGCGGATACAGAGGAGGAGTCTCGAGAGTCTCTCGCGCGATGATTGGCGAAGACGACGGTGGGTGTTGCAACACGCCCCCTTCGCATTCCTCAGCGGTGATTGGCATCTGGTGGGTGGCGCCCGAAGCGAGCGGCGTGGCCGGCGCCATCTTGGCCGCGGCGCTGTGGGGGGGATCTGCTCTCCTTGGGGCCAGGAACGGAGCCCGAACCTGTGGCAAAGCTGGAACCGGCGCCTGCAGCAAGTCCGTGGCCGGCAGCCGCGCCGGGACTGGAGCCAGCGGCCGAGCCGAAGCCGTTGCCGGTGGCAACACCGGGGCCGGGGCCGGCTGCGGTGGCAGCGGCGCCGGGGCCGAGGCCTGCGACTGCTCGACCCGAGCCGCATCACAGGAATCGATGAACGGCAGCGGCGGCGCCTCTTGTACCGACAAACCGTCCTTTGGATTCCTGCAAGAGACACTTTCTCCCGGCCTACTAGGGCCTCCCGGATCCAAGGAATCCCCAAAGGAATTTCCTGGATCCTGCCCAAGACTGAGGAGCACACGCACGGTATCGGAAAACTGCTTTTCCTCTCTGGCAGCTTTTAAAGCGCCGAGGATTAATCCCCAGGTCTTTAACTCAGCAGACTTCCTAACCGACATGGCTCTTTGAGCAAGAGCCATGGTAAAGGCATCCCACTTTTGATAATTAAGTATATCACGTGGGGTCTTTATCATGTCCTCTCGTTCTAAACGAGAAAGCACCGCAGCAATTTCCTTCTCAGAAGGAGAATTCTTCCCGCAATAAACTTTGCAAAACGAAAGCAATACCTTAATAACTTGTTCCATGGCTGGAGTTGTGGCGTCTTCCCTGCCGATATGTCTCACGAGACTCACCCTCTCTCTTGTGCCAGTAAGGCTCAAGACCCCGGGCCTTCTGCAAGCGCTTCCCCGCTGCAGGTTATGGTGCCAGCCTAGCACCCGTGCAAACCAACACAACATGGGTCCCGGGTTTCGGCACCATTTGTTACCGAGCTCCGGCAACCCCTTTTTGTATTGTTCTTGCACGAAAGGAACCTAAACCCGGTCCTGGCCAAATACCACACACAGCATCAATATG
>NC_034409.1:137900343-137904893 GCF_002078875.1 Numida meleagris | reverse complement strand
CAGGCCATACACGGAGTTGTTGTGCTCCTAAGAAGCCCAATCCCCTGTGTCCACGACACAGGCTCAGCCTCTCAGGCAAACCAATAACAGGCTTAAGGGGAAGGGCCTTTCCGCGTTACAAACCGAGGTCCGTGACACGCCTACTACAACATTGGGGTGGGCTGCACTGCACAGACGCTGCGTCACAATCCAGGCCAGAGTCTGGCACGTCTGGCACGCTCTGCTCAACGTCTTCAGCAGAGCCGGGAGAAATGAGGGCACAAATGTGGATGACCTCCCTGCCTCCATCACTGTTGGCAAGTGGAAGGCTGTCATCTGAAGGGCAGCCATTCATGCTCCCTGACAGCTCTCCACTACTCGCACCACTACTCGCTCTGGCTCTTCTGGGTTGAAAAGGGCTCGATTCACCTAGGAATGAGTAGACACACAGGGGTTAGTCTCAAACTTTCACCGTCCAAGGAGGCAATGACTTGGTGCTGTTTTTCAAGCAGGCTTCAAGCAGCATGCTGCTGCTTCCTTCACAAGTCCAGCTTTTGCTTCAGAGCTGGCAGGCATCTGTGCTGTTGCTTTTCTGCACGCAGTCGTGTCATACTGCCTGGTTTTGAACCCACGTTTGGGCTTACCTTCAACAGCGGGCAGAGTGGTAAGCCATTCTGCACTGTGAGCCGAGCAAACAGTCCCGCTGTCTCCTCGACCCCCTAGCGAAACAAAAGCGAGACGGTGACAAGCTGCGTTAGGAAAGTGGTTGACATTTGGTTACGTAGTCGTGGCAGGAAGAAGCTATTAAGCTTCTAGCAACAGTACCACTGTCTTGAAAGTAACTCTTGTGCTGTTTTTGTTTTTTTTCCTCTTTTGTTCGTACTCCAAAGCCCTTCAAGAAAGCCTTTATCCTGCAGCAGTGTTAATATGCTTTACTGTCTCAGACAGACTCATTCAGGATTTGTGGGATGTTTTTCTGCAAAAATGCATCGCTGCCGTTTTTAAATTTGGAAAGAGACAGTAAAATACATACAGAAGGGGCTGCAAAGTCAGAGTCTACGTAGCTACAGGAAGATGCTGGATGCCTTCTTTCTGTGGCAATGTTTGTGGAAAAGCACCTGGACGTAGTTTCAATGCGTGCCTTCTGACACAAAAGCAACACGCAGCCAGAAATGGATTCTTACTTCCCTCAGAAGTGTCAGAAGGAAACGTTCTGAGGCATATTGTAGTGGTGCCCATACACTGTCTGTCAAAACCTACTCGGGGGAAAGGCGTGAGAGGGGTGCGCTCTGGCAGGTGCAGATCCTGAGTTCACAAGAGACTCATTTAGGAAAGACAGGGGTTAACTGAAGATGGTAGGTCTGGGCTTGAACGCTAGAAGGAGATACAAGCGCACTGAACGCAGGAATTCTATGTTGCTGAAAAGCACTGTCTTGAAAGCTGGATTTGCACCCTTACCTGCCAGGACTGTGACTCCTGTTTCTGAGGGCTCCCTGGGATCGCGACGCAGTTTGCGCTTGGCCGCAGAGGATGGTTTTCCCAGGCTGAAGCGGGAACACCAAGAGCCAGCTGCTGAGTTCTCCATTTCTCTGGGTGGACTTTTGCTGGAGTGAGAAAATAGGGAATGGTGTGAGTCGTGGCGCAGGGGGACGGAAGAGCTGCATTTAGCTCTTGCCAGCAGTTGCTTGTTGCCAGCACTGCCTGCTTTCTGCTGAAACAGAACTTAGGGACTCGGTCTGTTTCAAACAGCTGAGGATGTTTCCATTCTTATAGTGCAGCCCTGAACTCCTGCCATATAAATTCCTCAAATGTACGTAAATCAGGATGCAGAGCAGGTGAGCAAAGGCTCCGTAGCTGTACAGTACAGCATCTAAGGGATGGCTTTGATTTAGCTGGCAGGCGTAACTGCTTTCTGAGGAACCGGGCAGCCAGAGAGGACACTCAAAAGCATCTCTGGCTCTTACAGGAGCACCCCATCGCCCTCATCTCTCTGCCATGCTTCATTTCTAGTGCCAGCAAGTCTGACCAATAGCTCTGCTCACAGGAGAACCGGAATTTGTTTCAGGCACGCGGTCCTGAAATCTGGAATCCGATCTGTCCAGGTACAGCTAGGACAGGCAACGATAGACATCAGCGTGGCTTTATACATCTCCTCTCTGCCTGCTCAACAAGGAAGGAATGGCACCATTGTGTGGCTAAACTAAGCTCATCAGGCAATGGTACGTTACTTGAACCCTCAGAGCCCAAAGTGAGCAGAAATTGGCTGCAACGCTTCATGCATGATTAGCATAACTCAGTTTCAGCAAGGTTATGCAGGAGAAAAAATGGAAAAAAAACCCACCCACCCAAACAGTTACGCTAGGTGCTGGAAAAGAAACTCCTCTGTACCTTTTGGGTGGAAAGTCGATGACTGTGTGGAACTGCCCCTGTAAAGCGGCGGGGCCTTCTTCCACTTCAATGTGCCTGCTCACTGTCATGATGGGAGAGCCGCTGTGGCCTCGTGCCCATGCCTGTGCCTCCTCCAGTGTGAGCAGCTTGGTGGAAGGAGAAGACACCTCCGGAGACTTGGGCCCCGAGAAAGAACTGTGCCCTGGAAGGGAAAACCACCCGTAAGAGGGAGGATCCCCTGCAAAGCAGGCTCCCTGCAGCAGGCTGCACAGCTCAGCGTCCAGGTGGGTCTTGAACGGCTCCCGAGAAGGAGACTCCACAACCTCCCCGGGCAGCCTGCTCCTGTGCTCCAGCACCCTCACCGCAAAGAAGTTCCTCCCCACATTGGTACAGAACTTCCCATGCTCCAGTTTATGCCCGTTCCCCCTTGCCCTGTCCCCACAGGCTGCTGAAAAGGGCCAGGTCCCTTTGACTCCCACGCTTCACGTATTCATAGACATTCATAAGATCACCTCTCACTCTTCTTTTCACAAGGCTCGCACACACTTGTGCAACCCCATCCTGGCACACGCCCATTTGCAAGCCAACACACTTGTGCAAAGAATCCTGCAACTACATGCATGCACACGCATGTGAGAAATCAAGGGGCAGCCTGCAAACACCTATTTCAACACACTGCCGTGCATTCACACGCACGTGTATCTGCACACCCAAACACACCAATGTGCAAACACCCACACACCTGCAAGAACATCTCTGCTCACACATGTACCACGCCATCCTTGCACACTCCCACATGCACACGTGCGCCATACAAACCTTGCACACAAACCTGCACCTGGAAACCCCACCACTTTGCACACCCATGTGCAAACACCTTCCAGCAAACATCCGTTTGTCTGTGACCACGTCTGCAGCTCCACACATTTGCACACCCCTGTGCACACACAAATGCCAGCAACTCCATCCTTGCATTCCCCACGTGCAAGCACACACATGCCCAACCCTGCCCCCTTTGCACACCCACGGGCACATACCACCTCGCATGTCCTCATCTGCATTCACAGACGTGTGCAAACTTCTTCCACAAAACATCCTGCTGCGTCCACATGTCTGCAACCCAACGCCCAGCACACCCCTGGGCAAGCACATCATTGTTCCACTCTCTCCATGCGCTCCCCATCTGCTCGCACATGCTCTTGCATCCCCAGCCCTTGGCGCAGCCCTGTGCCCACACACACACCTGTGTAACCTCTTCCTTGCACTCCCAACATGCATGCACACAACGGTAGCACAACAGCCTTGCACACACACACACAAATACACCCACCCGTGCAACCCCACCCCTTGTTCACCCACATGCTCACACACACGTCTGTAATCCCATCCCGTTGCACACAAATGTACTCACAGACACATGCGCAACCTCATCCATGCTACCTGTATCCATCCACACTACCGTCCATGCAAACTTCCCTGCTGCCTGCTGCGGGGTTCTGCTGCCGGCGGTGGGGTTGCTTTGTCTTATGGGGAAGCATCTAAGGATGGGAGGGCACTATCAAACACCGCTGGTACGTCTCAGGGCAGCCTCGCCTTCCCGGGAGGAACCCAGAGCTTCCCGCCTTGTTTCTGCTGCTGTAGCATTTGCGTGCTGCAGGCTGAGCGTAAGGTTCTGCTGCTCGATTCTTCTTCCGGAAGAGCCACCCACCAGCTCAATGGCTGTGGGGAGTGAGGATGGCACAGGAAGCATTTGTCTCCACGACAGCGTAGTTACGCTTACTTGAGAGAGCATGAGAGTCGGGACAATGTGGCAAAGCACTGACCCGCTGGGGATGATGCAGCGCGGACATGGTTGAAACTCACCGCAGCCACTGTCCTGTCACAGGAATGGTGCTGTGCTGTGCTCCTGCCTTTGGCAGCCCCTGGAGAAAGGTTGTGATGGGCACAGCACCTTTGTGTTGCGCTGACTCCTGCCCTGCTGCACCCAAGGCACCGCTCTCCTTTCTCAGAAACAGCAAAGGGAAGACGGAAGGGAAGGCTGGCAAAGAAGAGTCTGACATCGTTTGCAAGATAGCGTGGTTTGCTCATCACAGTACAAAGATTTCCTTTGGATTTCATCCACTGAATCCAGCGGAGCGTGACTGCATCCCACCTCCCTCAGAAACGCTACTGGAGCTGAAGAG